>NC_092464.1:1215000-1515000 GCF_047495875.1 Pithys albifrons albifrons | reverse complement strand
TGACACCCGCGGGCAGGGAGGTGGCACGGAGGTGGCAGGGAGGTGACACCGTGTCCCTCTGCTGTGCTGCCATCGAGGGGCACCCCCAGCTCAGGTGACACCCGCGGGCAGGGAGGTGGCACGGAGGTGGCAGGGAGGTGACACCGTGTCCCTCTGCTGTGCTGCCATCGAGGGGCACCCCCAGCTCAGGTGACACCCGCGGGCAGGGAGGTGGCACGGAGGTGGCAGGGAGGTGACAGCGTGTGCCCCCAGGCTGTCACCATCGAGGGGTACCCCGAGCTCAGGTGACACCCGTGGGGCTGGGGGGACATGCAGAGGGGGAGGTGGAAGGGAGGTGACAGCCCCAGCTCAGGTGACCCCTGCGGGACTGGGGGGACAGGTGGGCAGGGAGGTGACAGGGAGGTGACACCGTGCCCCTCTGCTGTGCTGCCATCGAGGGGCACCCCCAGCTCAGGTGACACCCGTGGGGCTGGGGGGACACGCAGGCAGGGAGGTGACAGCGTGTGCCCCCAGGCTGTGTCACCATCGAGGGGCACCCCGAGCTCAGGTGACACCCGTGGGGCTGGGGGGACACGCGGAGGGGGAGGTGGCAGGGAGGTGACAGCCCCAGCTCAGGTGACCCCTGCGGGGCTGGGGGACACGCGGGCACGGAGGTGGCAGGGAAGTGACACCGTGCCCCTCTGCTGTGCTGCCATCGAGGGGCACCCCCAGCTCAGGTGACCCCTGCGGGGCTGGGGGGACACGCGGGCAGGGAGGTGACAGGGAGGTGACACCGTGTCCCCCAGGCTGGTGGGGCTGACCCAGGAGCACGGGCAGGTGGAGGCCGTGGATGGAGAACTGGATTTCGAGCAGTTCCCGGTGGGAAGCACCTTGGCTCTCATCCCGTACCACGTGAGTACCCGGCCCCCCTGTGCCCCCCGTGCCCCTGTGCCCCCCCCGTGCCCTGCTGAGTGTCCCCCCACCCCAGGCCTGTGCCACGGCCGCCATGCACCCCGTGTACTTCGTCCACGCCGCGGGGAAGGTGGTGGAGCTCTGGCACCCCACCCGTGGGTGGTGAGAGATGAGAGGTGCCAGGGGGCTGCACCCACGGCGGGACCCTGCACTGGAGCCTGCACCGAGACCCTCCATGACCCTCCATGAGACCCTGCACTGAGACCCTGCACCCACACCGAGACCCTCCATGACCCTCCATGAGACCCTGCACCCACACCGAGACCCTGCACCCACACCGAGACCCTGCACCCACATCGAGACCCTGCATTGGACCCTCCAGGCGACCCTGCACCCACACCGAGACCCTCCATGTGACTCTGGCACCCACACCAAACCGCTGCCCCCAGGAGACCCTGTACCCTCACCAAGCCCCCCCACCCATGACACGCTGCACCCACTCTAAGTCCGTGCACCCATTTTAGGGTCCCACCCCCATGTCAGGGTCCTGCACCCACATCAAAACGCTGCCCCCACGCCAAGGTCCTGCACCCCGTGCAATGTTGCACCCCTCCCCCCGCTCCCCAAGTCCCCGCACCCACCCCAAGCCCCCCCACCCACGCCAGGACGCTGCACCCACGCTGAGCCCCCGCGCCCACCCCAGGGCTCTGTGCCCGCCCCGGGGTCAATAAAGCTGCTTCTCCCTCTTCCAGACTGTTTTCCTGGCGGGACGGGGCAGGGGGGAGGCGGCGGGGGCGGCACAGTCCCGTCCCAGTTCACACCAGTGCCATCCCAGTTAGGACCGTCCCGGCGGAGCGGGATTCGAACCCCAATCCCCGCCAGCTGAGGGGGCGGGGCTTCGCACCGAGCCACGCCTCCCTCTGCCCTCAGCCAATGGCAGAGCGCCCCGCCCGGCCCTGCCCGGGGGAGCCACGCCCACCACGGCCGGGCGAGGCGGGACGGGAGAGAGAGAGAGAGAGAGAGAGAGAGAGAGCGGGGCCGGACCGGGACTGGAACCGGGACTGGACTGGACTGGGACTGGGACTGGGACTGGGACTGGGACTGGGACTGGGACTGGGACCGGGACCGAAACCAGACCGGGATTGAACCGGGGCCGGGACTGGAACCGGGACCGAACTGGGACCAAACGGGGCCGGACCGGGACTGAACCGAGACTGAGCGGGGTCGGACTGGAACTGGAACCGGGACTGGAACCGGGACTGGGACTGAACCGAGGCCGAGCGGGACCGGACCGGGACTGAACTGAGACCGAGCGCGGCCGGACTGGGACTGAACTGGGACCGAATTGAGACCGAGCGGGGCCGGATCGGAACTGAACCGGGACCGAGCGCGGCCGGACTGGGACTGAACCGGGACCGAAAGGGACCCAGCAGAGACCGAGAGGAGCCGAGCGGGTCCGAACTGGGACCAAAAGGAGCTGAGAGGGGCCAAACAGGGACCGAAGCGGGGCCGGACGGGGCCGAACCGAGCGGGGCCGGACCGAGCGGCGCCGAACCGAGCGGGGCCGAACCGAGCGGCGCCGAACCGAGCGGGGCCGAACCGAGCGGCGCCGAACCGAGCGGGGCCGAACCGAGCGGCGCCGAACCGAGCGGGGCCGGAGCGGCTCGGAGCGTTCGAGGCGGTTCGGCCCCGCTCGGCTCGGGTCGGTCCGTCCCGGACCGGTCCCAGTGTCGGCGATGCGGCGGCTCCTGGTGCTGCTGCTGCTGCTGAGCCCGGTGCGAGCGGGAGCGGGATTGGGATTGGGATTGGGGTGGGACTGGGGTGGGACAGGGACTGGGAATGGGATTGGAACTGGGTTGGGACCGGAACTGGGGCTGGGGCTGGGCTGGGCCGGGAACGGGCTGTCCCCGCTGCCCCCGGGCCCCGCCGGCCGCCTCCGGCCCGGGACGCTCCGGGTCATTCCACCCGTGCCTTTTGTTGTGGCTTTTGGGCTTGGTTCGGTTTGCTTTGGGTCCCTTCGGTTCAGTTGCTTTTCTTTCCCTTTATCCCATTTTCCTTCATTTTTGTGTTATTTTTTCCTCTATTTTATTATTTTTATTTTATTTTCCTTTGTATTTTATTTTATTTTCCTTTGTATTTTATTTTCCTTTTTATTTTATTTTTAAACTTTATTTCATATTCTGTATTATTTTTCCCCTTTGAATTTTACTTTTATTTTCCCTTTTTACTTTATTTTCCTATTTTATTGTTTATTTCCTTAGTTTATTTTTTATTTTCTTAGTTTATTTTTTATTTTCTTATTTTATTTTTTATTTTCTTATTTTATTTTTTATTTTCTTATTTTCTTTTTTATTTCCTTATTTTATTCTTATTTTCAATTTTATTTCATTTTTATTTCATTTTCATTTTTTATTTCATTTATTAATTTGTTTTATTATTATTTTTCTATTATTATATTAGTATATTATTTATTTTATTATTTTATTTTATTATTTTATTTTTTTATTATTTTCTTTATTATATCTTATTTTGGTTTATTTCCCTTTATTTCCTGTTATTTTCCTGCCTTTAATTTTATTTCAGATTTTCCCTTGATTTTCTTCATTTTATCTCATTTGATTTCTTCCCATGTCAATGTCTTATTTCACACCCGGTTTTATTTACTATTCCTTTTATTTACTTTTTACTCTTTTCATTTGAGTTTTCACTTTTCTTTATTTCCCTTTTTTTATTATTATTATTATTATTATTATTATTATTATTATTATTATTATTATTATTATTATTATTATTATTACCACCCATCCCGGACCCCCAGGTCCCCCTTTCCATGTTTTAGGGGTGGGAATTTGGGGGGTCCTGGAGCAGCAAATGAAGGGGACACTGAGGCAGGACCCCCCTCCTGTCCCTGCAGGTGCCAGGGTGGGGCAGGGAGTGCCCCCCGTGCCCCCCCGGTGCCCCCCAGCCCTGTGACGCTGGAGACACACACAGTGAGTACCCAAAAACACCCCCCAAAAAACAGCCCCCCAGGAACACCCCCCAAAACATCACCCCCCAAAATATCCCTCCAAACACCCCCCAAAACATCCCCCCCAAAATCCCACTCTCCCCAACCCCCCCCCAAAAAAAACCACCCTCCAAAACACCCCCCCAAAACACCCCCCCAAAGCATCCCCCCAAAAATCCCCCCCAAACACCCCAGTCTCCCAAAAACTCCCCCTCCAAAACCCCCCAAAAACACCCCCCAAAAAACACACCCCTGAAACTCCCCCTCCAAAAACATCCCCCAAACATCCCCCCAAACACTCCACTCTCCCAAAAACTCCTCCTCCAAAAACCCCCCAAACACCCCCCCAAAACACCCCCTCCAGACCCCCCTCCCGAAATAACCCCCAAAACATCCCCCAAAACACCCCCAAAAACACCCCCCACAAATACCCCCTTCAAACCACCCCAGCTCCCTCACAAGGCCCATCCCAAACCACCAACAAGCCCATATCCCAACCCCCCATCCCAATCCCCCCATCCCAACCCCCCATCCCAATCCCCCCATCCCAACCCCCCCATCCCAGTCCCCCCATCCCAAACCATCCCAGCCCCCCATCCCAACCCCCCATCCCAGTCCCCCCATCCCAACCCCCCATCCCAGCCCCCCATCCCAAACCATCCCAATCCCCCATCCCAATCCCTCAATCCCAATCCTTCAATCCCAGCCCCCCATCCCAATCCCCCCATCCCAATCCCCCCATCCCAATCCCTCAATCTCAGCCCCCTATCCCAGCCCCCCATCCCAACCCCCCATCCCAACCCCCCCATCCCAGTCCCCCCATCCCAATCCCCCCATCCCAGCCCCCCATCCCAACCCCCCATCCCAACCCCCCCATCCCAATCCCCCCATCCCAACCCCCCCATCCCACCCCCTCATCCCAATCCCCCCATCCCAATCCCCCCATCCCAATCCCCCCATCCCAACCCCCCATCCCAACCCCCCATCCCAGCCCCCCATCCCAGCCCCCCATCCCAATCCCCCCATCCCAACCCCCCATCCCAGCCCCCCATCTCAGCCCCCCATCCCAACCCCCCCCATCCCAACCCCCCCATCCCAACCCCCCATCCCAGCCCCCCATCCCAAACCATCCCAATCCCCCATCCCAATCCCTCAATCCCAATCCTTCAATCCCAGCCCCCCATCTCAGCCCCCCATCCCAGCCCCCCATCCCAACCCCCCATCCCAACCCCCCATCCCAACCCCCCATCCCAACCCCCCATCCCAGCCCCCCATCCCACCCCCCATCCCAACCCCCCCATCCCAGCCCCCCATCCCAAGCCCCCCATTCCAACCCCTCTCCCCTCTCAGCCCGCAGCCCCCTCTCCCCGCAGCCGCTGCCTGAGGAGCTGTGCCCGCCCTGTGCCCCTCCCTGCACCCGTGAGTGCCACCGGGACCCGGGGATGGGGGGCACCCACGGGGGGGCTGGGCCGGGGGTTCCCCACTCCCTGCCTCAGTTTCCCCTCCTCGTGCCTCAGTTTCCCCTCCTTGTGCCTCACTGTGCTCGTGTCACTCCTTCATTTCCTCGTGTTGTTCCTCCCTTTCCCCACGTTGTTCCTCCTTTCCCCACGTTGTTCCTCCTTTCCCCACGTTGTTCCTCCCTTTCCCCACGTTGTTCCTCCTTTTCCCCACGTTGTTCCTCCTTTTCCCCACGTTGTTCCTCCTTTTCCCCACGTTGTTCCTCCTTTCCCCAAATCGTGTCTCAAATTCCCCACCTCCTGACTCGGTTTCCCTTTTTTCTGCCTCGGTTCCCTCTTCCCATCCCTCACTTTCCCCTTTCTGTGCCTCACTTTCTCCATGTCGTGCCTCAGTTTCCCTCTTGTCATTCCTTAATTTCTCATGTCCTGACTCAGTTTCCTCTTGTCATTCCTTAATTTCTCATGTCGTGCCTCAGTTTCCTCTTGTCATTCCTTAATTTCTCATGTCCTGACTCAGTTTCCCTCTTGTCATTCCTTAATTTCTCATGTCGTGCCTCAGTTTCCTCTTGTCATTCCTTAATTTCTCATGTCCTGACTCAGTTTCCCCACACAATTCCTTCATTTTCTCATCTTGTGCCTCAGTTTCCCCTTTTTGTGCCTCAGTTTCCCTTTTTTTACCTCATTCCCCCTTTTTGTACCTGCTTCCCTTTTTTTACTTCATTCCTCCTTATCGTGCCTCAGTTTCCCGTTTTTCTCTCATTCCTTTTTCCCATTTCCCCCCTTTTTTACCTCATTTCCACTTTCTGTGCTGCAGTTTCCCATTTTTTATCCAATTTCCCCTTTTTACCCAATTTCCCCCTTTCTGTGCCTCTATTTTCCTTTTTTTACCCTCTCCCTTTTTTCCCTTTTTTCCTGTTTCCCCCTTTTTTACCTCATTCCCCCTTTTTGTGCCTGTTTCCCATTTTTTACTTCATTCCTCCTTTTTGCGCCTCAATTTCCCCCTTTTCCACCTCATTCCCCCTTTTATTCCTGTTTCCCCTTTTCCACCTCATTCCCATTTTTATTCCTCAGTTCCCCTTTTTTCTCCTCATTCCCATTTTTATTCCTCAGTTCCCCTTTTTTCTCCTCATTCCCCCTTTTATTCCTGTTTCCCCTTTTCCTCCTCATTCCCATTTTTATTCCTCAGTTTCTCCTTTTCCTCCTCATTCCCATTATTATTCCTCAGTTCCCCTTTTTCCTCCTCATTCCCATTTTATTCTTCACTTTCCCCTTTTTTCTCCTCATTCCCATTTTTATTCCTCAGTTCCCCCTTTCCACTTCACTCCCTTTCCCGTTTCCCCCCGCGGCCCCGGGGGTGGTCGGGCTGTCCCCAAGTCCTGTCCCCTCCTCCGTGTCCCCTCCCGTGTCCCCCCAAGGGGCCCCGATGTCCCCAAAGCCCCCCCGATAACCCCGGGGGTCCCCCGTGCGGTCCCCGCAGACTCTGCCGCGGCTCCGCTTCCCGACGGGACCCCCTCGGGGCCGGGGGACCCCCGTGCGACCCCCGCCCTGCCAGGGGACCCCCGTGCGACCCCCGCCCTGCCAGGGGACCCCCGTGCGACCCCCGCCCTGCCAGGGGACCCCCCCGGCGCCGCCCCCCGGGGCCACCATCCCCCTCTACTGTGCCCTCCTGGCCGCCGTCGTCGTGGGGCTCGTCGCCTACGTGGCCTTCAAGTGGTGAGTTTGGGGGTCCCTGGGGGGACACGCCCGGATTTGGGGACCCCCCGGTGACCCCTCGGGGACCCCGCGCCCCCCCAGCTGGGACACCTGCAGGAAGAAGCGACAGCTGGACAAGGCGCGGGACGCGGCGGAGTCGGGAATGTCGCCCGAGGGGGAGAAACTCCGAGGGGACAGCGGGGTCTTCCTGGACACCCCCGGCCCGCAGGAGCCCCCCCAGCACGGTGGGCACCCGGGAATTCGGGGGGCACCCTGGGATTCGGGGGGCACTTGGGGGTTCAGGGGGCACCTGGGAGTTTGGGGGGCACCCGGGGATTCGGGGGGCACCCGGGAGTTTGGGGGGCACTCAGGGATTCGGGGAGCACCCGGCAATTCGGGGGGCACCCGGGAGTTCGGGGGGCACCCTGGGATTCGGGGGGCACTTGGGGGTTCGGGGGGCACCCTGGGATTCGGGGGGCACCTGGGAGTTTGGGGGGGCACCCAGGAATTCGGGGGACACCCGGGAGTTTGGGGGGCACTCAGGGATTCGGGGAGCACCCGGCAATTCGGGGGGCACCCAGGAATTCGGGGGACACCCGGGAGTTCGGGGGGCACCCTGGGATTCGGGGGGCACCCTGAGATTCGGGGGGCACCCGGGAATTCGGGGGGCGCCCGGGAGCTCAGGGGGCACCCGGGGATTCGGGGGGCACCCGAGCATTCGGGGGGCACCCGGGAATTCGGGGGGCACCCAGGAGTTTGGGGGGGCACCCGGGGATTCGGGGGGCACCTGGGGATTCGGGGGGCACCCGGGAGTTTGGGGGGCACCCAGGAATTCGGGGGGCACCCGGGAGTTTGGGGGGCACCCGGGAATTCGGGGGGCACCCAGGAATTCGGGGGGTACCCGGGAATTCGGGGGGCACCCGGGAATTCGGGGGGCACCCTGGGATTCGGGGGGTACCTGGGAGTTTGGAGGGCACCCGGGAATTCGGGGGGCACCCTGGGATTCGGGGGGCACCTGGGAGTTTGGAGGGCACCCGGGAATTCGGGGGGCACCCGGGAGTTTGGGGGGCACCCAGGAATTCGGGGGGCACCCGGGAGTTTGGGGGGCACCCAGGAATTTGGGGGGACACCCATCCCCGGTTGGGAGTCAGGGTTTGGGGGGTACCCGGGAATTCGAGGGACACTCGGGAATTTGGGGACACACGGCCCCGTGTGGGGTCAGGGGGAGTTTGGGGGCACCCAAGGATTTTGGGGGACACCCAACCCTGTGGGGGGTCAGGGTTTGGAGCACCCCGGAATTTGGGGGTGGGGTGGTCAGGGAACATCTGGATTTGGGGGGGCATCTGGATTTGGGGGTTGGGGGGACAACACGGCCCAGGGAACACCCCCATGGATTTGGGGGGACACCTGAACCCCGGGAAACACACCGAGGGGTTCTGGAGCATCCCTGCCATGGGAAGCACCTGGATGGGGCTGGGAAACACCTGGATGGGGATCAGGGAGCTCCCAGTGGGGCTGCAGAGATCCAAGTGGGGTCAGGGATACCCAGATGGGATTGGGGGCACCTGGGTGGGGTCAGGGGGACCATAAAAACCTTGGAGATCACCCGGATGGGATCGGGGAGGACCTAAAGGGGATAGGGAAGCACCTGGATTGGGTCAGGGAGACCATAAAGACCATGGAGATAACCTGGATGGGGTCAGGGAGGACCCAAAGGGGATCGGGGGGCACCTGGATGGATCCAGGAAGCACCGGGATGGGGATCGTGGAGCACTCGGTGGGGCGGGGGAGCACCGATGGGGTGGGGGAGCACCCGGTGGGGCTGCAGAGACCCAAGGGGGGGTCAGGGACACCCAAAGGGGATCGGGGAGCACCTGGATGGGGTCGGGGAGCACCTGGATGGGATCGGGGAGCACCTGGGTGGGATTGGGGAGCACCTGGATGGGGTCGGGGAGCGCTTGGATGGGGACGGGGGGACCATAAAGACCTTGGGGCTCACACGGATGGGATCAGGGAGGACCCAAAGGGGATCGGGGGTCCCTGGCCGGGGTCGGAGCCCACCCGTCCCCTGGGATGTCCCCCCGGGAGCCGTGGTGGATTCCCGGGATGCTGAGCCGGCCCTTTCCCGCAGCTCCCCCCGAGGGACCGGCCCTGCTCCAGGTGTGCCCGCGGCGGGAGGAGCTGGAGCGGCTGCTGGAGCCGGGGGGCCCGGGGGGCTCGGGGGGCTCGGGGGGCTCCGGCCCCGCGGGGACACCGGGCGATGTCACCTCCGCCGTGTGACACCCCCGGGCCCTCCCCGAGCCGTCCCGGCGGGATCGGGGGGTTTGTGCTTCCATAGGGATTCTGCGAGGGTGGGATGGGGTGGCTGGGGGGGGACACGGGAATGGGGCTGGGCCGGGGGGGGACATTAAACGTGTCACTTGGGGCCACCAGCGTTTGTGTCCTCGGGTGTTTGTGTGGCCGTGGAAATGCCTGTTCTGGGCTGTGTCCCCAGTGTCCCCACGTGTCCATGTGTCCCCTTGGGTGTCCCCACGTGTCCATGTGTCCCTTCGGGTGTCCCCACGTGTCCATGGGTCCCCTCGGGTGTGTCCATGTGTCCCCAGGTGTCCATGCGTCTCCTCGGGTGTCCCGAGTGTCCCCAGGTGTCCGTCTTTCCCTGGGATGTGTCCCCTCGGGTGTCCCCAGGTGTCCTCAGGATGTGTCCCTGGGCTGTGTCCCTGGCTGTCCGTGTGTCCCTGGGCTGTGTCCCCAGGTGTCTGTGTGTCCCCAGGATGGCTGTCCTTGGGTGTCTGTGTGTCCACACAAAGTGCATTTCCCTGGGTTGTGTCCCCTCGGGTGTCCCCACGTGCCCTCAGGACGTGTCCCCTCGGGTGTCTCTGTGTCCCCAGGATCTGTGTCCCCCTGGCTGTCCGTGTGTCCCTGGGAGGTGTCCCCCCCTCAGGTGTCCCTGGGAGGTGTCCCCTGAGGTGTCCGTGTGTCCCTGGGAGGTGTCCCCTCAGGTGTCTGTGTGTCCTTGGGAGGTGTCCCCCCCTCAGGTGTCCCTGTGTCCCTGGGAGGTGTCCCCTGAGGTGTCCGTGTGTCCCTGGGAGGTGTCCCCCCCTCAGGTGTCCGTGTGTCCCTGGGAGGTGTCCCCCCCTCAGGTGTCCGTGTGTCCCTGGGAGGTGTCCCCTCAGGTGTCCCTGTGTCCCTGGGAGGTGTCCCCCCCTCAGGTGTCCGTGTGTCCCTGGGAGGTGTCCCCCCCTCGGGCATCCCTGTGTGTCCCCGTGATGTGTCCCCAGGTGTCCCCGTGTCCCCAGGATGTGTCCTGGGTGTCCGTGTGTCCCTCCAATGGTGTCCCTGGGAATTGTCCCCTCCTCAGGTGTCCCCCCATGTCCCCAGGACGTCTCTCCTCGGGTGTCCCCAAATCCCACCCGGACCCCTCAGGGCTTGGGGGCTGTGACTGTGTCACTGTTCAAACATTCCCTGCCATTCCCAAACATTCCCTGCCACTCCCAAACATTCCCTGCCATTCCCCAACATTCCCTGCCATTCCCAAACATCCCCTGCCATTCCCTGCCATTCCCCAAACATTCCCCATCCCTCCCTGCCATTCCCAAACATTCCCAAACATTCCCTGTCATTCCCTGCCATTCCCCAAACATTCCCCATCCCTCCCTGCCATTCCCAAACATTCCCAAACATTCCCTGCCATTCCCAAACATTCCCCATCATTCCCCAACATTCCCCATCATTCCCAAACATTCTCTGCCATTCCCAAACATTCCCTGTCATTCCCAAACATTCCCCATCATTCCCCAAACATTCCCTGCCATTCCCAAACATTCCCCGTCATTCCCAAACATTCCCCAACATTCCCTGCCATTCCCCAAACATTCCCTGTCATTCCCAAACCTTCCCCATCATTCCCAAACATTCCCTGCCATTCCCAAACCTTCCCCATCATTCCCAAACATTCCCCATCATTCCCAAACATTCCCTGCCATTCCCCAAACATTCCCTGTCATTCCCTGCCATCCCCAAACATTCCCTGCCATTCCCAGCCATTCCCAAACATTCCCTGTCATTCCCTGCCATCCCCAAACATTCCCTGCCATTCCCAAACATTCCCTGCCATTCCCAAACATTCCCTGTCATTCCCTGCCATTCCCAAACATTCCCTGCCATTCCCAAACATTCCCTGCCATTCCCAAACATTCCCCATTATCCCCCCAATTAATTTGTTATTTCCCCCCCCAAATATTTCATGTTATTTCCAAATATTCTCTGAGCAATTTTCCCATTATGGCCCAAATATTCCTTGTTATTCCCTGAACATTCCCCGAATATTTCCTATTATTCCTCAAATGACTTTTCTATTCCTTCCCAAATATTCCATATTATTCCCTTAATTAATTGTTTATTATTCCCCATATTTTCCCTGAGCTATTTCTCTATGATCCCCCCAACATTCCCCAAATATTCCCCCAATTAATTTGCAAATATTCCCCAAATATTCCCTAAATATTCCCGAGATTTTTGGCATCATTCCCCAATATCTGCTGTTATTCCCCAAACATTTCCCGAGCTATTTTTCCTATTGCTGCCCAAATATTTCCTGTTATTATTCCCCAGTCCCTCCCAAGGATTGTTAATTATTCCCTAAATATTTCCCATTATTACTCACAGTAATTTTCTAATAATTCCCAAATATTCCCCAAATATTCCCTATTCTTTCCCAAACTATTTTGCTGTTATTTCCCAACTATTCCCCAAGTTATCCCACAAACATTCCCAACACTTGCTCTCGTTCCCCAAACATTCCCCATTATTCCCAAACATTTCCTAAGCCACTTCCCTATTCTTGCCCCAATATTCCCGATATTCCCGATATTCCCAGGACATTCCTCACACTCCAGCTGCTATTCCCCAATTCTTCCCTCAGCAATTTTATTATTTCCCAAATACTTCCTATTGTTTCCCAAATATTCCTCAAATTATTTTTCTTTTACTCCCCAAATATTCCCTAAATATTTCCTCTTATTCCTGCAAGGATTTTGTTGTTATTCCCCAAATATTTATTTCCCAACTCCTTCCCAAACCATTTTATTTCCCAAATATTTGCTGTTCCCCAAACATTCCCTCTCATTCCCCAAATTATTTCATTTTCCCTGAACATTCCCCAAATATTTCCTATTTTTCCCCAAATATTCCCCTACTATTTCCCAACTACTCCCTGAATTATTTTCCTCTTATTCCCCCAAAATTCCCCAAGTATTTCCTAAGCTCTTTTCCTGTAAATTTTCCAAACACTTTCTATTAGTCCCCAAATATTCCCTGTATTTTTCCGTTCCTCCCCAAATATTCTCCATTATCCCCCAAACTCTTCCCATTATTCCTCCAGTTCTGGACTGTCCTTCCCCAAACCTTTGCTGTTATTCCCAGGTGTCCCCGTGTCCTTCTCTGGGAATGTCCCCTCAGGTGTCCCTGGGAGTGTCCCTGGGTGTGTCCCCTCAGGTATCCAGGAGTGTCCCCTCAGGTGTCCTCAGGTGTGTCCCGTCAGGTGTCCCTGGGAATGTCCCCAGGTATCCAAGAGTGTCCCCTGAGGTGTCCCCAGGTGTGTCTCCTCAGGTGTCCAGGTGTGTCCCCTCAGGTGTCCTCAGGTGTGTCCCCTCAGGTGTCCCTGGGTGTGTCCCCTCAGGTGTCCCCAGGTGTGTCCCCTCAGGTGTCCCTGGGAATGTCCCCTCAGGTGTCCCTGGGTGTGTCCCCTCAGGTGTCCCTGGGAATGTCACCTCAGGTGTCCCCGGGTGTGTCCCCTCAGGTGTCCCCAGGTGTGTCCCCTCAGGTGTCCCTGGGAATGTCACCTCAGGTGTCCCCAGGTGTGTCCCCTCAGGTGTCCCCAGGTGTGTCCCCTCAGGTGTCCCCTGGGTGTGTCTCCTCAGGTGTCCCTGGGAATGTCCCCAGGTATCCAGGTGTGTCCCCTGATGTGTCCCCAGGTGTGTCCCCTCAGGTGTCCCCATGTCCCCCCCAGGGTGGCCCTGGCTGAGGGGACACCCCGAGAGCCCCAAGTGTCACCTTTTTAACCCCCAAACTCTCCGGGCTCTCCCCGAGCCCTCCCTTCCCATTCCCAGGTGTTGGGATTTCCTGGGAATGCTGAATGTCCCCGGGAGTCCCCGGAGCCACCCCCCTCCCCCCCCCCCCCATGCCCGGCACCGATTTGGGATTTTTGGGGCTCATTTTTCTTTGGATTTTTTTTTTTTATTTTTTTCTCTTTTTTTGCCTTTTTTGTTTTTTACATAAAAAGTTCCGTAAAAATTGGAGAAAGTAAAATGCTGGAAGCGATAAAACTGATCTTATCCACAGGGGCAGAAATCCGCACGTATTTACAGGGAAAGGGCGGCGAAACCCAGGGAACGACTCCAAAAAAACCCCGGGAAGAAACCCCAAAACTCTCCTGGCCAAGAGTTCCCGCGGGATCGGCAAGTTTGGGGCCAAAAGCAACGGAAAAAAGCAAATTATTATCAATATATTCACAGAAACGTTAAAATATAATACAGAGCTTGAGAGCAGCGCCGGCAACGCTCGGCTTGGCAAAGCCTGGCCTGGGAAACCGGGCTTGGCAAAGCCTGGCTGGGGAAACCGGGCTTGGCAAAGCCTGGCCTGGGGAACCGGGCTTGGCAAAGCCTGGCCTGGGGAACCGGGCTTGGCAAAGCCTGGCCTGGGGAACCGGGCTTGGCAAAGCCTGGCCTGGGGAAACCGGGCTTGGCAAAGCCTGGCCTGGGGAAACCGGGCTTGGCAAAGCCTGGCCTGGGGAACCGGGCTTGGCAAAGCCTGGCCTGGGGAAACCGGGCTTGGCAAAGCCTGGCCTGGGGAAACCGGGCTTGGCAAAGCCTGGCCTGGGGAACCGGGCTTGGCAAAGCCTGGCCTGGGGAAACCGGGCTTGGCAAAGCCTGGCTTGGGAAAACTAGGCTTGGCAAAGCCTGGCTTGGGAAACCGGGCTTGGCAAAGCCTGGCTTGGCAAAGCCTGGCCTGGGGAACCGGGCTTGGCAAAGCCTGGCTTGGGAAAACTAGGCTTGGCAAAGCCTGGCCTGAGGAACCGGGCTTGGCAAAGCCTGGCCTGGGGAACCGGGCTTGGCAAAGCCTGGCCTGGGGAAACCGGGCTTGGCAAAGCCTGGCCTGGGGAAACCGGGCTTGGCAAAGCCTGGCCTGGGGAAACCGGGCTTGGCAAAGCCTGGCCTGGGGAACCGGGCTTGGCAAAGCCTGGCCTGGGGAAACCGGGCTTGGCAAAGCCTGGCTTGGGAAAACTAGGCTTGGCAAAGCCTGGCTTGGGAAACCGGGCTTGGCAAAGCCTGGCTTGGCAAAGCCTGGCCTGGGGAACCGGGCTTGGCAAAGCCTGGCTTGGGAAAACTAGGCTTGGCAAAGCCTGGCCTGAGGAACCGGGCTTGGCAAAGCCTGGCCTGGGGAACCGGGCTTGGCAAAGCCTGGCCTGGGGAACCGGGCTTGGCAAAGCTTGGCGTGGGAAACCGGGCTTGGCAAAGCCTGGCTTGGGAAAACTAGGCTTGGCAAAGCCTGGCTTGGGAAACCGGGCTTGGCAAAGCCTGGCTTGGGGAACCGGGCTTGGCAAAGCCTGGCGTGGGAAACTGGGCTTGGCAAAGCCTGGCTTGGGGAAACCGGGCTTGGCAAAGCCTGGCCTGGAAAACCGGGCTTGGCAAAGCCTGGCTTGGGAAAACCGGGCTTGGCAAAGCCTGGCCTGGGGAACCGGGCTTGGCAAAGCCTGGCTTGGGAAAACTAGGCTTGGCAAAGCCTGGCCTGAGGAACCGGGCTTGGCAAAGCCTGGCTTGGGAAACTGGGCTTGGCAAAGCCTGGCCTGGGGAACCAGGCTTGGCAAAGCCTGGCTTGGGGAAACCAGGTTTGGGGAAACCGGGTTTGGCAAAGCCTGGCTTGGGGAAACCAGACTTAGCAAAGCCTGGCTTGGGGAAACTGGGCTTGGCAAAGCCTGGCCTGAGGAAATCGGGCTTGGGAAAACCGGGCTTGGCAAACCCCGGCTTGGGGAAACCGGGCTTGGCAAAGCCTGGCTTGGGAAAACCAGGTTTGGGAAAACCGGGCTTGGCAAAGCCTGGCTTAGAGAAAACCAGGCTTGGGAAAACCAGGCTTGGCAAAGCCTGGCTTAGGGAACTCAGACTTGGGAAAACCAGGCTTGGCAAAGCCTGGCTTAGGGAACTCAGACTTGGGAAAACTGGGCTTGCAAAGCCTGGCTTAGGGAAATCAGACTCAGGAAAACCAGGCTTGGCAAAGCCCAGCTTGGCCTCGGCGTCGGGAACGATGGTTCTTTTCCTTTAAAAAAAATGTCATGGTAATAATAAAACTCCCAGGCTGGTGGTTCCAAAGGGCCAATCCTGGCGGGAATTGCGGCTCCCCAGGTCAGATCCGAGGGGTGGGGGGGGCTATTCCAGGGGCTATTCCAGCTCCGTGTCCTCTTTGGGCTTGTAGAGGATCCCGAATTTCTGCATGTACTTCTTGATGTACTCCTTGGTCTTGTGCTTGACGTTCTCGTTGCACTCCAGGTCCTCGGGGGTCTTGCAGTACTTGAGCTCCTTGTTCATCACCCCGTGGGTCAGCTGGACACGTGGGAATGTGGCTCAGCCCGGAATTCCGGGCCACCATTCCCACAGTAACTCCTGCTCCTTCCAAGCATTCCCCCAGCTCTGGTCCCATTAGTGCCCAAACAGCTCCTGTTCTTCCCCAAACATTCCCCAAATATTTCCTGATATTTCCAAATACTCTCTAAGATCTTTTTCTATTATTGCCCACAGAGTTCCTGTTATTCCCCAAACATTCCCCAAACATTCCCCAAATAGTCCCCAAACGTTCCCCAAATATTGCCCAAACATTCCCCAAATATTCCTCAAACATTCCCCAAATATTGCCCAAATATTCCCCAAATATTGCCCAAATATTGCCCAAATATTCCCCAAATATTGCCCAAACATTCCCCAAATATTCCTCAAACATTCCCCAAATATTCCTCAAACATTCCCCAAATAGTCCCCAAACACTCCCCAAATATTCCCCAAATATTCCCCATTATTCCCCAAATACTTTCTGCTGTTTCCAAATATTCTCTAAGCTCTTTTCCTATTATTGCCCAAATAGTTTTTGTTATTCCCTAAGAATTCCCCAAAAATTCCCCACTATTCCCCAAATATTTCCTATTATTGCCCCAACTTTTCTTTTACTTCTGAAATATTCCCCAAATATTTCCTAGGCCTCCAATTGCTCATTTCCCAAATATTCCCTAAATATTTGATAATATTCCCCCAATACTTGCTGTTATTTCCCAGATATTCCCTAAGCTATTTCCCCATTATTCCCCCAAACTATTCCCCAACTTTTCCATTACTTTCCAAACATTTCCCCAATATTTGCCATTTTTCTCCCAATCATTTGCTATTATTCCCCAAATATTCCATATTATTCCCCATCCCTTTCCCAAACCCTTTTGCTGTTATTCCCCAAATACTTCCTATTATTCCTGAGCTATTTCCCAAACCATTTTGCTGGGGGGTTTTGGGGCTTATTTTGTTTATTTGCTGTTTTCCCCCAAACATTTCCTATCACTCCCCAAACTATTTCGCCATTTTTTCCCCAAATATTTCTCCAATATTTCCTGATATTCCCCAAATATCCCATTATTCCCAACTCCTGTTACCCCCCACCTCCTCTCTCCCTGGAGCCCTCCCTATGTCCTCGTGTTCCTGTATCCCCATATCCCACATCCCCATATCCCTCCATCCATCATGTCCCTGTCCTTGTGTCCCCATGTCCCTGGATCCCTCATGTCCCCACATTCCCACATTCCTGTATCCCTTGTGTCCAAGTGTCCCCATGTCCCTGGATCCCTCGTCTCCAAGTGTCCCCATGTCCCTGGATCCCTTGTCTCCAAGTGTCCCCATGTCCCCACATTCCCACATTCTTGTATCCCTTGTCTCCAAGTGTCCCCATGTCCCTGGATCCCTCGTCTCCAAGTGTCCCCATGTCCCCACATTCCCACATTCTTGTATCCCTTGTCTCCAAGTGTCCCCATGTCCCTGGATCCCTCGTCTCCAAGTGTCCCCATGTCCCTGGATCCCTCGTGTCCAAGTGTTCCCATGGCCCCACATTCC
The DNA here is from genome assembly GCF_047495875.1 of Pithys albifrons albifrons. Classification (NCBI taxonomy): domain Eukaryota; kingdom Metazoa; phylum Chordata; class Aves; order Passeriformes; family Thamnophilidae; genus Pithys; species Pithys albifrons. The sequence continues at coordinate 1,497,814 of NC_092464.1, read as the reverse complement.
CACATTCTTGTATCCCTTGTCTCCAAGTGTCCCCATGTCCCCACATCCCCATGTCCCTGGATCCCTCGTCTCCAAGTGTCCCCATGTCCCCACATCCCCATGTCCCCGGATCCCGTGTCCCACCTTCCGTGCCAGGTGTTTGAAGTCCTCAGTTGTGGTGATCCTGCCCACTTTGCAGTCGGGTTTCCGATAGGGATTCAGGCACTGCACGATGAACTGGGACATCTGTGGGAGACACACCTGGATCCAGTGCCTGCTCCTCCCATCCCAGCCCGGCCCATCCCATCCCATCCCACCCAATCCCATCCCCTCCCATCCCATCCCATCCCATCCCATCCCACCCCACCCCATCCCATCCCATCCCATCCCATCCCACCCCACCCCATCCCACCCCACCCCATCCCATCCCATCCCATCCCATCCCACCCCACCCCATCCCATCCCATCCCATCCCATCCCATCCCATCCCACCCCACCCCATCCCATCCCACCCCACCCCATCCCATCCCATCCCACCCCACCCCATCCCATCCCATCCCATCCCATCCCACCCCACCCCATCCCATCCCATCCCATCCCATCCCATCCCATCCCATCCCACCCCACCCCATCCCATCCCATCCCACCCCATCCCATCCCATCCCATCCCATCCCACCTCTTTCCGGAACACCTCCTTGCTCTTCTTGGCCAGCTCGCTGGACGTGTCAGCTTCTGCCGTCTTGGGCTTCTTGGAAGACTGGGAAGAGGGAACAGTGGGATGGATGGCGGCAATTCCCAGGCCTCCTCCTGCCCTGGGCACTGCCCGTCCTGCCCCACAGCCCATTCCCAGGGGGATTCCCACACTGGTCCCAGTGAGATTCCCAGCCTAGCACCAGCACACTCTCCAGTTCATTCCCAGCACAATTCCCAGCCCATTCCCAGCACACTCTCCAGTTCATTCCCAGCACAATTCCCAGCCCATTCCCAGCACACTCTCCAGTTCATTCCCAGCCCATTCCCAGCACACTCTCCAGTCCATTCCCAGCACACTCTCCAGTCCATTCCCAGCACAATTCCCAGCCCATTCCCAGCACACTCTCCAGTCCATTCCCAGCACGCTCTCTGGCCATTCCCAGCACACTCTCCAGTCCATTCCCAGCACAATTCCCAGCACACTCTTCGGTCCATTCCCAGCACAATTCCCAGCCCATTCCCAGCACACTCTCCAGTCCATTCCCAGCACACTCTCCAGCTCATTCCCAGCCCATTCCCAGCACACTCTCTGGCCCATTCCCAGCAAGATTCCCAGCCTGCTCCCTGCAGGCTCTGCAGCCCAATCCAGGCACTTCCCAGCCTGGTCCCAGTGACCCTCCCAGTCCAGTGCTGGTCACTCCCCAGTTCAATCCCAGCAGTCCCAGTGACCTTCCCAGCCTGTCCCAGTGATCTTCCCAACCCGCTCCCAACATCATTCCCAGCCTATTCCTGGTGAGCTTCCCAGCCCAGCACTGCCATGCTCCCTATCCTGAACAAGGAGCTTCCCAGCCTGGTCCTGATCAACTTCCCAGCCTATTCCCAGCAGTTCCCTGTCTATTCCCAGTGAACTTCCCAGCCCAGTCCTAAGGCTCTCCCAATCTATTCCCGACCCTTTCCCAGCCCAACCCCAGTGCTCTCCCAGTCTATTCCCAGTATCCTTCCCAGCCCAGTCCCAGTACTCTCCCAGTCTATTCCCGATCCTTTCCCAGCCCAACCCCAGTGCTCTCCCACTCCATTCCCAGTATCCTTCCCAGTCCCGTCCCAGTGCTCTCCCAGTCCATTCCCAGTATCCTTCCCAGTCCCGTCCCAGTGCTCTCCCAGTCCATTCCCAGTATCCTTCCCAGCCCAGTCCCAGTGCTCTCCCAGCCCAGCACTGGCACATTTTCCAGTCTGACCCAGGCACATTTCCCAGTTTGTTCCTGGGGAGCTTCCCAGCCCAACCCCGGCACGCTCCACACCCCAATCCAGGCATCTCCCAGCCCATTCCTGGGGAGCTTCCCATCCCCCTGCCAGCACCCTCCTCTCCCCACTCCAGGCACAATTCCCAGCCCATTCCACCCTGCTCCCCCCAATCCAGGCACAATTCCCAGCCCATTCCATCCTGCTCCCCCCAATCCAGGCACAATTCCCAGTCTGATCCCAGCACACCCCCAGCCCAGTCCCAGCATTTCCCTCCCCTGATCCCGGCACTGCCCAGCCCAATCCTGGCACAATTCCCAGCACACTCCAGGGCGGGGAGCACAGTCTGCCAGACCACTCCTCACTCTTGTTTTCCTTGGAAAGAAAGCTGGGAGAAGAGCAGGAGCAGGTTCTGGGGGAGCTGGGCTGCTCCAGAGTGGGAGCAAACCCTGCCTGGGGATTCTCCTGCAGGAATTCCCTGAGAGGGCTGGGAACTTCCACAAGGACTCACAGGGATTATCTTCAGCTACAGCCAGGATGAAGTGGATTTTCCAGGAATTTCTGGCTGCTTCCCTGCGTGCTGATCCCTGATTCCATTGGCTGCCTGCACTGCTGGAGCAGGAGGGGCTCCAGGTGCATCCCAGCACATCCCTGTGCTCCACACCCTCCTCCCAGACCCCCAGCCCAGCTCGGGGTGGGACACCCTCGGAGCCCAAGGAAGGGAAAAGCAGCATCTCCCCCAGCACCATTTCCTGGGAGAGGTTTGGGAACTGCAGGTCGTCACCACTTGGATTTAAGGATGGGAAGAGTGAAAGGACTTGGGGAGGCGGGAGAGGTTCCCTTTTCCCTCTGCTCTTTGATGATGTTCCGTTGGTTGTTTTAATTAAAAAAAAATAAATTAAGTGTTTAACACTGAAAAAAGCAGGAGCCATCCCATTCCTTTGAATCCCTGAAAACGTGCCTGGCTGGAGGGCAGAGCTGCAAAATCCCGGGAGCAGAGGGGCTGGAATTGCCCCCTGGGGGGCCACAATGGGGCCGGTTTATGGCCCAGGGACATCAAAGCTCTGCTGTGCCACCCGCGGCTCTGCCACTTCAAAGGGCCGGGAATGGGGAGCAGCTGGAGCCGGGATGGGATGGAATCTGGATGGGATGAAGTCTGGATGGGATGGAGCCAGGATGGAGCCGGGACAGAGCCCGGATGGAGCCGGGATGGAGCCTGAAGCGGCTCTGGCACGGCAGCGGCGGCACCAAATCCTGCCAGGCTCAGCAAAGCAAACCCTTCTGCACCCCCAAACCCCCCATCAAACCCTTCTGCACCCCCAAATCCTCCCCCATCAAACCCTTCTGCACCCCCAAATCCTCCCCCATCAAACCCTTCTGCACCCCCAAATCCTCCATCAAACCCTTCTGCACCCCCAAATCCTCCATCAAACCCTTCTGCACCCCCAAATCCTCCCCCATCAAACCCTTCTGCACCCCCAAACCCCCCATCAAACCCTTCTGCACCCCCAAACTCTCCTACATCAAACCCTTCTGCACCCCCAAACCCCCCATCAAACCCTTCTGCACCCCCAAACCCTCCATCAAACCCTTCTCCACCCCCCAAATCCTCCATCAAACCCTTCTCCACCCCCAAACCCTCCATCAAACCCTTCTGTACCCCCAAACCCTCCATCAAACCCTTCTGCACCCCCAAACCCTCCATCAAACCCTTCTGCACCCCAAACCCTCCATCAAACCCTTCTGCACCCCCAAACCCCCCATCAAACCCTTCTGCACCCCCAAACTCTCCTCCATCAAACCCTTCTGCACCCCCAAACCCTCCATCAAATCCTTCTCCACCTCCAATCCCTTCTGCAACCCAAATCCTTCTCCATCAATCCCTTCTCCACCCCCAAATCCTTTTCCATCAAACTCTTCTCCACTCCCAGTCCCTTCTCCATCAAATCCTTCACCACCAATCCCTTCTCTACCCCCAAATCTTCCTCCATCAAACCCTTCTCCACCCCCAAACCCCCCATCAAATCCTTCACCACCAATCCCTTCTGCACCCCCAATCCCTTCTCCATCAAACCCTTCTTCACCCCCCTCCATTTTCCACCCCCAAATCCTTCTCCACCACATCCTTCTCCATCACCAACCCCTTCTCCCCTGTCACACTCTTTTCCACCCTCAAACCCTTCTCAGCTTTCCAATCCTTCTCCACCCCCAAATCCTTCACCCCCAAATCCTTCTCCATTAAGCCCTTCCCCAATCCCTTTGCCATCCCCAAATCCTTCTCCATCCCCAGAACATTCTTCACCCCAAATCCATCCTCCATTCCCTCCTCCATCCTCCATTCCCTCCTCCATCCTCCATTCCCTCCTCCATCCTCCATTCCCTCCTCCATCCTCCATTCCCTCCTCCATCCTCCATTCCCTCCTCCATTCCCTTCTCTTCCCCCCAAACCTTCCCCACCCTCTAAAACCTTCTCCACCTTCTCCATGTGGGATGAGGGGAAAAATCTGTGTCAGAATTTGCACGGAAAGATGAGGAGGAGAAAGAGAAACTCCATTTCCAAGCTGCTCCTTGTGAAAGGTGCCAATTTTTCCTTAGGGAATTTCTCCTAATTTAGAGCTAAAATTCCCTGTTATTTTAATATTAAAACCTCCCAGTCAAGGGTCTCCCCCCTCCCTCCTCCAAAGCATTCCCATAATCCAAGGCTGTGGAAAACTAACACAGGGAAAGCTCCAGAATGAAGTCCCAGTTTATCAGACTCCAGAGGAAACTGGGATGGAGAAGCCACAAAGATGCTCCTGGGGGAAAACAAGGAATGGGACCAAGAAGCCAAACGTGTGGGAATTCTGGAGGAGCCTGACTGGGATTTGGGGATCTGCTCCACTGACATTGACCTTTCCATGTTTTCCATGGAGAACCAACCAGCAGAGACACAAACACATCGTGCCACAAATCCAGGTTTTTTCCAGGATGGAAAACCTTTGGCATCCAGCCCAGTGCCAACATTCCCGAGAGCTCCACGGGGCCACTCCTGCAGGAAACCCCTTTTCCAAGGGGAAAACTGGGATCCCAAATGTGCTTTCCAGGGAAATGGTGCTGGCCCTTCCCACCTCTCCTGTGCCTTTCCATCCCAGCCCTTCCCCATGGAAAGGGAGCTCCAGGAATAGCAGCAGCAGCTGCAGCCGGAGCCACCAGGCCGGGGGGTTTAATCCCTCCTGGAGAAGGGCTGGGGTGGGGAGGGGGGAAAATCCAAGGAATGTGGTCACAGGAGGGAGCTCTGACATGGGAATTCAGTGCCAGGAAAGACGGGACCCTCTGGCTCTCCTGGCCCAGAAAGAAGACAAGGATGGAAAGCTCTGGAATGAGCAGGAATCACCTCCCTGGGAGGGCACCCCGAGCCCCAAGGCCGTGGCTCCTTTGGGAATGAGGGATTGGAGGATTCAGGGAATTTCTGCACCTAAAAACTGGGATTTGGGGGGTTGAGGGAGGAGCCAAACCTGGAGGGAGCAGCCAATTCCTGCCCATCCCAAGGTGAAGCCCTTGGATTGTCAGCCCAGCCCTCAGCTCCTTTTTATCCCAGTTTAGGGACAGAAGTCCATATTTATGGGATAAATCCCAAATTTATGGGATGAAAGCCCAAATTTATGGGATAAATCCCATATTTATGGGATAAAAGCCCAAATTTATGGGATAAATCCCACATTTATGGGATGCAATCCCACATTTATGGGATGAAAGCCCAAATTTATGGGATAAATCCCACATTTATGGGATGAAAGCCCAGATTTATGGGATAAATCTCACATTTATGGGATGAAATCCCACATTTATGGGATGAAAGCCCAAATTTATGGGATAAATCCCACATTTATGGGATGCAATCCCACATTTATGGGATGAAAGCCCAAATTCATGGGATAAATCCCACATTTATGGGATAAATCCCACACTTATGGGATGCAAACCCACATTTATGGGATGAAAGCCCAAATTCATGGGATAAATCCCACATTTATGGGATGCAATCCCACATTTATGGGATGCAATCCCACATTTATGGGATGCAATCCCACATTTATGGGAGCACCTTCCGTTGCTTGCAGGAAGCACCAGGACCCTCAGAATTCCATAGGGAAATGACTCCCACGCTGGGAAGCACCAGCACAGCTCCATTTCCCTGCTCCAAACATCCCACCCTTCTCCCTCAGGGATGTTCCCAAGATCTCCAGGCTGGGCCACACCACTAAACCTCAGCTCATCCCTCCACAGGGATGGATTTTCCAGCTATTCCACCTTAACTAAACCCACCTAAAGCCTGAAATTGAGGTTTCCTTGAGGAACCCCAACATCCTTCAGCCCCGACCCACAAGATCCCAGAACCACAGGGAATGTCCCAGGGTACATGTGACACCAATCCAGGGGTAAAAACCTCTGGAAAAGCCTCTCTGGATTCCTTGGTGGAAGCACCAACCCCTTGGCTGAGCAGCAGATTCCAGGTCTGAGCTCCTTCTCTAATTAACTGTTTTACAGGGAGACAAGTATTTGCCAGGAATTTCCTCGGAGGGAACTCGCTGGAATCCTGGATGAAGCCCTTGGGATTAACCCTTGGCATTCTGGCACACAGGGAGGGGCAGGAGCAGCCCAGGGGGGTGTCCCTGGGTGCTCCAGGAGGGACAAAACCTCCAGGAAAATCCCTGCCAGCTGTGGGAGCACCAGGGGCAGGGAGAGAATTATTCCTTGGATTTTCAGGGAATCAGGAAAGCATCCAAAAGGCTTCTAAGCTACATCCTTAGTTTTCTATGTCCTTTCCCTTTTTTGGGATGGTAAGGTCAGCTCCACACACAGGGCTGGAATCCAGGGAAGAACATCCCACAGGGAATTCTGGTGTCCCCAGAACAGCAGAGAATGGAGAGCGGAGCCGCAATGACGGATCTGGGGTCGCTCCTGCCCCTCTGTCACCCCCCAGATCCACCCCAGCCTCTCATCCCTGGCCAATCCAATCTCCCATCCCAACCTCCCATCCATGGACCATCCCAGCCTCGCATCCCAACCTCCCATCCATGGTCCATCCCAGCCTCCCATCCCTGGCCAATCCAATCTCCCATCCATGGCCAATCCAACCTCCCATCCATGGCCCATCCCAACCTCCCATCCATGGACCATCCCAACCTCCCATCCATGGCCCATCCCAACCTCCCATCCATGGCCCATCCCAATTTTCCATCCATGGCCCATCCCAGCCTCCCATCCCAACCTCCCATCCATGGTCCATCCCAACTTTCCATCCATGGTCCATCCCAACTTTCCATCCATGGCCAATCCAAGCTCCCATCCATGGCCCATCCCAACCTCCCATCCATGGTCCATCCCAACTTTCCATCCATGGTCCATCCCAACTTTCCATCCATGGCCAATCCAAGCTCCCATCCATGGCCCATCCCAACCTCCCATCCATGGTCCATCCCAACTTTCCATCCATGGTCCATCCCAACCTCTCATCTCTGGCCCATCCCAACCTCCCATCCATGGTCCATCCCAACCTCCTATCCCTGGCCAATCCCAACCTCCCATCCCTGGCCCATCCCAGGGAGGTGCCCCCTCACCTTCATGGGGTTCTCATCATACGTGGGGGTCCCGAGGTCCATCTCGGCCTCGTGTTCCAGGCCGGCATCGTCCCCGGGGCTGTCCCACGTCGGGGGATCCCACTGGGTTTGTCTGGGGGAAGGAGGACACAGGAGGCCACTGTCACCCTCTCCAAGTACCTGGGACCTGCTCCATGAGTGTCCCACCAAGAGGGACATCCAGGCTCCAAAATCCACCAGAGATCTTGGCCTTGTCTTGGCCTTCATGAGGAGTTCAAAGATTTCCAAGTTGGAAAAGGCAAAAACCAAGCAGGAAGAACTTTAAAAAAGGGAATTTGAACCATTTTCTATCACTGGTGGCACTGGGACCAAGGGATGAGCATCACCAGGATGAAATTCCTGGCATGGAACAGCGGGAAGGTCCCCAGGGAAGGTACAGCCACAAGAGCAGCAAAGCTCCGTTGGGTGTCCCCATCTCATCCCAGGACTTCCAAGCCATGGACAAATCATTAATTCCTGCTGGCCTGGTTGTTATTCCGGGTGTTTGGAGGTCTCCTGCTCTGCTATTGGGGTGGCAGGAGCAGGAAGGGATCCAGGATGGAGATGGAGAAGATTTAAGGGATGCAGAGGAATGTGTGGCAACAAGAACTGGACACAGGACACTCCAGATAGGGATGAAAATATTCCAGCTTATCCCTCCAGAGCTGGATTCCCACAAACACCTCCCATGGAGCTGGAAACTTAAAAAAATCCTTCTAGAAGTCTAAAATTCCTTGCAATTTTAGATAAAGTCACAGGGATTGATCCAACCACTTGGTAACTCCCAAAGCCCATCCCAAAGGGGTGGGGAAACCCTGGGAAAAGTCATTTCTTGCTCCAGACACGGTGCTTGGGCTCTTCTCCCAAAAAACAAGAGGGAACGGCCTCAAGCTGTGCCAGGGGAGGTTTAGGGAGAATTTCCTCATGGGAAGGGTTGTCCCTGGCCACTGGTGGAGTCCCCACCGTGGCAGGGACGTGAAATCCGTGTGGGTGTGGATTTGGGGTGTGGCCACTGCCCCACACTCACCTGGTCACCACGTGGTAGTAGTAGATCTTCCCCTCGGGATCTCGGGCTGTTTTCCAGTTGGGTGGGAGGACAATGGTCTTGGGCTTCGGAGGAGAAGGTGGAGGCAAGTCCAGGAGGTTGTTGGACACCACGAGCTCCGGCTGGAAACAGCAGGGAAGGGACAGGAATAGTCATGAGAGAGGTCAGAGGTGCCCCAGGAGCTCTTTATCCCACGGGAAACCCTCCCATCCCTTTGGATGGCCTGGAGCTCACCTGCTGGATGGGCTGGGGCTGCCCAGTGGCCACAATGGTGGTCACATCCATGGGAGGCTGGACAAGAACTTCCTATCCCATGGGAACCACCCCCATCCCTTTGGATGGCCCGGAGCTCACCTGCTGGATGGGCTGGGGCTGCCCAGTGGCCACGATGGTGGTCAAGGCCGTGGGGGGCTGGACAAGAACTCTCTATCCCATGGGAACCACCCCCATCCCTTTGGATGGCCTGGAGCTCACCTGCTGGATGGGCTGGGGCTGCCCAGTGGCCACGATGGTGGTCACAGCTGTGGGGGGCTGGACAAGAACTCCCTATCCCATGGGAAACCCTCCCATCCCTTTGGATGGCCCAGAGCTCACCTGCTGGATGGGCTGGGGCTGCCCGGTGGCCACAATGGTGGTCACAGCCGTGGGGGGCTGGACCAGGACCCCCTGTGGATGGGCCGTGTAGATCTGCTGGCCCTGGATGTACTGCAGGCCTGGCTGGGCATAGCTCTGCAATGGAGCACAGGGAATGTCAGCTGGTGCTCCCAAAAATCCCTCTGCTGGGACAGCTCCACCAGCCCAGGGTGCTCCAACCTGGCCTTGGACACTCCCAGGGCTGGGGCAGCCACAGCTGCTCTGGGAAATCCATCCCTGTCCCTCCCCACCCTCCCAGCCAGGAATTCCTTCCCAATATTCTTGTAATTTTGTTTGCTTTGAGCTGGTAACTCCAGACCTGCTTCCAAAGGCCAACACAAGTCCAGCTCACACTGCCAGGTTTTCCTGCTTTACTCAGTCACAGTGGAAGCTCTTCCCAAAAAACAGCCAAAAAACCCAACAGCACTTTCATGAACAGGTTATAAAATATTTCTGGAAGCTGCAAACTCCTACAACAACTACGGAATCATCATCCTTGGAGGTGTTTAATATCCCCCATCCCTGGAAATGTCCAAAATTCCCATCCCTGAAAGTGGCCAATATTCCCTATCCCTGGAGATGTCCAAAATTCCCCATCCCTGAAAGTGGCCAATATCCCTCATTTGTGGAAATGTCCAATATCCTCCTACCCTGGAAGTGTCCAATACTCCCTACCCCTGGAAGGTCCAATATTCCCCATCCCTGGAAGTGTCCAATATTCCCCATCCCTGGAAGTGTCCAATATTCCCCATCTCAGGTGTCCAAAATCCCCCATCCATGTAAGGGTTTAATATTCCCCATCCCTGGAAGTGCTCAATATTCCTCATTCCTGGAAGTGCCCAATATTCCCCATCCCTGGAAGTGCCCAATATTCCCCATCCCTGGAAGTGCCCAATATTCCTCATTCCTGGAAGTGCCCAATCCCTCATTCCTGGAAGTGCCCAATATTCCCCATCCCTGGAAGTGCCCAATATTCCTCATTCCTGGAAGTGCCCAATATTCCTCATTCCTGGAAGTGCCCAATCCCTCATTCCTGGAAGTGCCCAATATTCCTCATTCCTGGAAGTGCCCAATATTCCTCATTCCTGGAAGTGCCCAATCCCTCATTCCTGGAAGTGCCCAATATTCCTCATTCCTGGAAGTGCCCAATATTCCCCATCCCTGGAAGTGCCCAATATTCCCCATCCCTGGAAGTGCCCAATATTCCTCATTCCTGGAAGTGCCCAATATTCCTCATTCCTGGAAGTGCCCAATATTCCTCATTCCTGGAAGTGCCCAATCCCTCATCCCTGGAAATGCCCAATATTCCCCATCCTGGAAGTGCCCAATATTCCCCATCCCTGGATGTGTCCAAGGCCAGGTTGGACAGGGCTTGGAGCACCCTGGGACAGTGGGAGGTGTCCCTGCCCATGGCAGGGCTGGCACTGGGTGATCCTGAAGGTCCTTCCAACCCAACCCACTCCAGGATTCCCCAATTCACGGCAGTCACAGACGGAAAACACACCAAACGTGCCCTCCTCCTCCTTCAGGGGGGGAATGTCCCCGGGAAGAGCCGAGCAGGACACGCCAACACCCACAGCAGCTGCCAAGGGGGGGTTAAACTGTGTGTGCCACGTCCCGTGGGGGCATTAACCAGGTGTGCCATGGGGGCATTAACTGTGTGTGCCATGTCCCGTGGGGGCATTAACCAGCTGTGCCATGTCCTGTGGGGGCATTAACCAGATGTGCCATGTCCCATGGGGGCATTAACTGTGTGTGCCACGTCCCGTGGGGGCATTAACTGTGTGTGCCACATCCCATGGGGGTATTAACTGTGTGTGCCACGTCCCGTGGGGGCATTAACTGTGTGTGCCACGTCCCGTGGGGGCATTAACTGTGTGTGCCATGTCCCATGGGGGCATTAACTGTGTGTGCCACGTCCTGTGGGGGCATTAACCAGATGTGCCACTGGGGCATTAACCAGATGTGCCACTGGGGCATTAACCAGGTGTGCCATGGGGGCATTAACCAGGTGTGCCACGTCCCATGGGGGCATTAACTGTGTGTGCCACATCCCATGGGGGCATTAACTGTGTGTGCCATGTCCTATGGGGGCATTAACTGTGTGTGCCACATCCCGTGGGGGCATTAACCAGGTGTGCCATGGGGGCATTAACTGTGTGTGCCATATCCCATGGGGGCATTAACCAGCTGTGCCATGTCCCATGGGGGCATTAACCAGGTGTGCCATGTCCCGTGGGGGCATTAACTGTGTGTGCCATGTCCCGTGGGGGCATTAACCAGCTGTGCCATGGGGGCATTAACCAGGTGTGCCACATCCCGTGGGGGCATTAACCAGGTGTGCCATGTCCCACTGGGGCATTAAACAGGTGTGCCATGGGGGCATTAACTGTGTGTGCCATGTCCTATGGGGGCATTTAACCAGGTGTGCCACGGGGGCATTAACTGTGTGTGCCATGTCCTGTGGGGGCATTAACTGTGTGTGCCATGTCCTGTGGGGGCATTAACCAGATGTGCCACTGGGGCATTAACCAGGTGTGCCATGGGGGCATTAACCAGGTGTGCCATGTCCTGTGGGGGCATTAACCAGGTGTGCCATGGGGGCATTAACTGTGTGTGCCACGTCCTATGGGGGCATTAACCAGGTGTGTCATGTCCTGTGGGGGCATTAACCAGATGTGCCATGGGGGCATTAACCAGGTGTGCCATGTCCCGCGGGGGCATTAACTGTGTGTGCCATGTCCCATGGGGGCATTAACCAGGTGTGCCATGGGGGCATTAACCAGGTGTGCCATGTTCCATGGGTGCATTAACCAGGTGTGCCATGGGGGCATTACCCGTGTGTGCCACGTCCCATGGGGGCATTAACCAGGTGTGCCATGTCCCGTGGGGGGCATTAACCAGATGTGCCATGTGCATTAACCAGGTGTGCCGTGCCCCATGGGTGCATTAATCAGGTGTGCCATGGGGGCATTACCCGTGTGTGCCACGTCCCGCGGGGTCTCACCTGGACGAGGGGCGGCGTGGGCTGCGAGTAGGGTGAGGTGACGCCGTAGACGGCGGGGCAGGCCTGGCCCTGGTAGTAGATGGCGGGCTGGGACTGTGCCGGCGAGTACGGCTGCTGCACGGCGGGCACGGCGGGCTGCCCGGGCTCCCACACGCCATAGCCCTGGCCCTGCACGGCGCCGGGCGCGGTGGCCACGGGCAGCACGGCCACGCCGGGCTCGGGCGGCACCGCGGCCGTGGCGTCGCCGGGAGCCGCGTACTGCGGCGCCGCCACCTCGACGGGCGCGGGCACGTGCGGCACCGCCGGCACCGGCTCCGGCAGCGGCTGGGCGTGCTCGTAGCCCGCGGGCGAGCACATGGAGTCCAGGCTGGGCGTGGGCAGCAGCACCTTGCCCGCGTTGGGGTTGCTGGGGTCCACGTAGGCCTGCATGGGGTAGCCGGGCGGGTAGCCCAGGAAGCCGTGGTGGGCGGCGGCGGCGGCGGCGGCGCCGTAGCCCATGGACTCGTAGGGAAGGGGCGATGCCATGCCCAGGCTCTGCAGCTGCTGCTGCTGCTTCTGCGCCTCCCGCTGCGCCACCTCCTGCTCAAAGAGCTTCCGCCGCTCCTCCGTCGACAGCTTGTTCCGGTCCTTGGGACGCACCTTCTTCTTGGAGGACGCCGGGGTGTCGTACCTGGCAGGGAAGGCAGAGGGAAAGGGTTTGGGAGACCTGGGACAGAGTCCACCACGATTCCAGGATGTTCCCCAGACCTGATCCCATGGGAGGACAAGTCCCACCTCTCAGTAACCCCTTTGACCTACTGAAGCTGCTGAGATCACACACCAAGACCCACCACCCTTCTCAGGCTGCAAATTCCACACTCTGCTGATCCAGCTCCAGGGGCTTCAGCAGGACATGGAGCTGCTGGAGAGTCCAGAGGAGGCCCCAGAGATGCCCCAGGGCTGGAGCCCCTCTGGGCTGGAGCCAGGCTGGGAGAGCTGGGGGGGTCACCTGGAGAAGAGAAGGCTCCAGGGACACCTGAGAGCCCCTGGCAGGGCCTGAAGGGGCTCCAGGAGAGCTGGAGAGGGACTGGGGACAAGGGAGGGAGGGACAGGACACAGGGAATGGCTTCCCACTGCCAGAGGGGAGGGACAGGTGGGATATTGGGAAGGAATTCCTGGCTGGGAGGGTGGGAAAGCTGCAGGTGCAAGGAGAAGAACCAGGGAGAACCACCAGGAAAAGCTGGAATGTGCAATGGCAGCACCGATTCCCAAAAATATTCCTTTTTTTTTCCCAGCTGTTTGACCAACTGGTGACTCAGGAGAAACCCCCACTGGTCCTGCTCTTCCCAGGGCCCAGAGTGAGTGATCCCAACGGATCAGCCAAGTCCAGTTTGGTGCTGCTGGAGACGCAAAGATGCCACAGGAGGGGTCTGGAGGAGTGGCTGGGAAGCACCGGGATACCCGGAGAGGGAAGGAACATCTCCAAGGCCAACAGAACCCAAAGGAAAGGTGGGATCAGGAGACCTCCTGCCACAGTTTCCCAAGGCAGGACCAACAAGGAGTTTGGAAGAGGCTCCCAAACAGAAGGAGCAGCTCAAACCACGACATCTCCACTCCCAAATTCCAGCACTGGGGCAGCATCCCAACCTTCCTGCCCCAGGAATTCCCAGTGCCTAAAGGGGCTCCAGGAGAGCTGGAGAGGGACCTGGGACAAGGAATGGGGGCACAGGACATAGGGAATGGCTTCCCACTGCCAGAGGGCAGGGACAGGTGGGATCCTGGGAATTCTTTCCACTAGAGAGCTGCAGACAGCACAAAGAACAGGGAATCACAAGCAGGAGTTCTGCTCATTCCCAAACCACAACTTCAGCTCCAATAATTAATAGCATGGATGGATTGTTTTAATTCCTTAAGAGTTTCCATACCCAAAACACGGAGCAGCTGGAGGGGTTTTTCCAAGGAATTACAGAAGGGAAAAGAAAAAAAAGCCAAAGGATTTTGACCAAAGCTCAACCAAGGGAAGTTTCAGATCAGAGGTGGAGATTTTGAGACATTCCAAGTGTGGTAAAACAGGGATTAGAGGGAAAAATGCTTTGCATCCTCAACTTAACAGATTCCACAAGGCACATGGGATATTTTCCACATGTTCTGGGATCCATCTGCACATCAAAAGCACGTTGGTACCAGCACATCCCCTGAGGCCACTCCCAACATTCCCAGGATCCGTTAATCGGAACCGGATAGACCCGCAGGGTTTGATTCCCACAGTTAGAGCTTTCCTGGCACTGCCTGGAATGTCCAGAGGAGCAGCTGGTGTGGAAGAGGAAAATCTGAGCATTTCATGCTCCTCTCTCCATACATTTTGTTGGGTTGTCTCATTAAATCCTTGGGATGCCACAGTGGGATGGCTGGAGTGGGGAGAACATTCCAGAGGATGTTTGGTCCTTCCCTGCTCACGGAAGGAGCCACAGAAGAGCCAGAACAGGCAACTCCTCACCCAAATCCACTTATTCCATTTAAACCAACCAAAAGGTCCCCCTGGTTACATCCCAGGGATGTTCCCACCCTCCCAGTGCCTCCTTCCAGGGCTACGGATTTCCATCCTTGTTTTCTATCCAGATGGTTCCAGCATTCCCAGCACAGAGAGAAGTGTCCTGGTCTGGCTGACTCAGCATGGATTTTGTTCCCTAATTCCTGAGGGCCTTTGGATCCTCCTCAACAGGGACCACAGAAAACTGAACTTTCAAGGAAATTCCATGGGATTTGTCCTGCCTTCAACAAGACCTCAAGTCTCTCTTAATTACAAGACATGGAATATTTTCCTGCTCTTAATTACGAGTCTCCTCAGCCAGGGAGTGATGCCACCATTCCCAAGGGAAGGCAGAAGTCACTGCTCCTGCCTGGATTGTTGTCCTTACAGGAATATTTAGGGAATTTTTGGTGTTAGAAATCCTGATTTGGGCACTGCTCCCTCCCAGAGCTGCTCTGAGTCCAGAGCAATCCCCAGGACACTGGGAAGAGAAGGAGAAGGGAATGGCTTTTGGAGACCTCTCAGCATTAGGAATTCCTGGATTCTCCATCCCAGGAAAGGTTCATACCCAGACTGGATGGGGCTTGGAATAACCTGGGAGAGTGGAAGGTGTCCCCCAAGCCCTGGGTGACTCCGAAGATGCCCAGGACCCTTTTCCCAGGATTTTTGCCCCAGGACCATTTTCCCAGGGATCTGCCCCATTTTCCCAGGACATTTGCTCCAGACCACTTTCCCAGGACATTTGGCCCAGGACCACTTTTTTCATTTGCCCCAGGACCATTGTCCCAGGATTTTTGCCCCAGGACCATCTTCCCAGGGGATCTGCCCCAGGACCACTTTCCCAGAGGATTTTTACCCCAGGACCATCTTCCCAGGATTTCTGCCCCAGGACCACTTTTTTCATTTGCCCCAGGACCACTTTCCCATTTCCCCCAGACCACTTTCCCAGGAGATTTGCCCCAGGACCATTTCCCAGGATTTTTGCCCCAGGACCATTTTCCCAGGATTTTTGCTCCACGACCACTTTCCCATTTGCCCCAGGACATTTTCCCATTTGCCCCAGGACCATTTTCCCAGGATTTCTGCCCCAGGACCATTTTCCCAGGACATTTGCCCCAGATCACTTTCCCAGGGGATCTGCCCCAGGACCACTTTCCCAGGATTTTTGCCCCAGGACCACTTTCCCATTTCCCCCAGACCACTTTCCCAGGAGATTTGCCCCAGGCCCATTTGCCCCAGGCCCATTTTCCCCAGGCCCATTTTCCCAGGATTTCTGCCCCAGGACCATTTTCCCATTTACCCCAGATCACTTTCCCAAGACATTTGCCCCAGGCCCATTTGCCCCAGGCCCATTTGCCCCAGGCCCATTTCCCAGGACTCCTGCCCTGGCCCTTGCCCAGCCCAGCCCAGCCCTGCCCCACTCACCTGTCCTCGGGCCTCTTGGTGCCCCTCTCGTAGGCAGAGCCCGGGGGGGACAGCGAGTCCCGGTGCCGCCGGCGTTCCTTGCCCTGGCTCTGCCGCTCCGGCTCCCGTTCCCTGCCCGGCCCCGCGCCCTTGGCTGGCACCGCCTGCTCCCGGAGCCCGCCCGGCTCCCTGCCACGCTCACCTGCGGGCACACAGGGAAAAGGGTTGGCATTGCCACCATTCACAGCTCCCCCTCTGCTGAGGGAACCCCTCAAGGGCTGCCCGTGGAGGTTTGGGATGGACACTGTGGAAAATCCCTCCTGGAAAGGGCTGTTCAGCCCTGGCACAGGGTTGATGATCTTGGAGGGCTTTGCCAACCCAATTCATTCTATGGATGTGGCACTGAGTGAGAATCCACCACATCTTGATCCAACCCCACTGTGATCACCAGCCCAGGGCACGGAGTGCCCTGGGCTGGTGATCACAGTGGGGTTGGATCAAGTCAGGGTTGGATCAAGTCAGGGTGATCACAGTGGGGTTGGATCAAGTCAGGGTTAGATCAAGTCGGGGTGATCACAGTGGGGTTGGATCAAGGGTTGGACTTGATGATCTTGGAGGTCTTTTCCAACCCAATCCATTCTATGATTCTGTCATTCTATGGATGTGGCACTGAGTGAGAATCCACCATGTCTTGATCCAACCCTACTGTGATGGGCTGGTGATCACAGTGGGGTTGGATCAAGGGTTGGACTTGATGATCTCAGAGGTCTCTTCCAACCCAAGTGAGAAGAGCAACGAGGCTGGAGAAGGGACTGGAGCACAAGTGCTGTGGGGAGAGGCTGAGGGAGCTGGGGGTGTTCAGCCTGGAGAAGAGGAGGCTCAGAGGTGACCTCAGCACTGTCTGGAACTGCCTGAAGGGAAGTTCTGGCCAGGTGGAGGTTGGTCTCTTCTCCCAGGCACTCAGCAATAGGACAAGGGGGCACGATGGGCTCAAGCTCTGCCAGGGGAAATTGAAGTTGGAGAGCAGAAAGAAATTCTTTGCAGAGAGAGTGCTCAGGGATTGGAATGGGCTGCCCAGAGAGGGGGTGGATTCCCCATCCCTGGAGGGTTTTCAGCTGAGCTTGGCCGTGGCACTGAGTGCCATGATCTGGTAAAGGGACTGGAGCTGGACCAAGGGTTGGACTTGATGATCTCAGAGGGCTTTTCCAACCCAATCCATTCTATGGATGTGGCACTGAGTGAGAATCCACCATGTCTTGATCCAACCCCACTGTGATCACCAGCCCAGGGCACTGAGTGGGCTGGTGATCACAGTGGGGTTGGATCAAGGGTTGGACTTGATGATCTGGGAGGTCTTTTCCAACCCAATCCATTCAGTGATTCTATGAAAGGGCTGCCCAGCCCTGGCACAGGCTGGAGTCACCCCAGCCCTGCAGGGATTCAAAAGCCATGAGGATGTGGCACTTGGGGACACGGTTTGGGGTGGCCTTGGCAGATTTCATGGTCTTGGAGGGCTTTTCCAGGCTCAGGGATTCCAGGATTCCGGCTGTTCCACAGCACCCCAGGGCTCCACCTCCCACCACCCACCACCCAGGTGACCCTCCCTGTTCACAGGAGGAGGAATGAAGGCAGGACATCCCTGGACACCCCAAGGCTGGGACAATGAAGTGGGATGGGAAAGGGGAGGACGTACCACTGCTCTCCTTCTCCGCTTGGCTCTTCTTCGGGATGCGATACACCTCCTGTGGGAAAGGCACGCAGGATCACCACTCAGGCCACCCCAAAAACCAACCCCAACTCCTCCAGGGCCACAGAACCCACCCCACAACTCCTCCAGGGCCACAGAACCCACCCCACAACTCCTCCAGAGCCACAGAACCCACCCCACAACTCCTCCAGGGCCACAGAACCCATCCCACAACTCCTCCAGAGCCACAGAACCCACCCCACAACTCCTCCAGGGCCACAGAACCCACCCCACAACTCCTCCAGGGCCATAGAACCCACCCCACAACTCCAGGGCAACAGAACCCATCCCACAACTCCTCCAGGGCAACAGAACCCATCCCACAACTCCTCCAGGGCCACAGAACCCACCCCACAACTCCTCCAGGGCCACAGAACCCACCCCACGACTCCAGGGCCACAGAACCCACCCCACAACTCCTCCAGGGCCATAGAACCCTTCCCACAACTCCTCCAGGGCCACAGAACCCACCCCACAACTCCTCCAGAGACACAGAACCCATCCCACAACTCCTCCAGGGCCACAGAACCCATCCCACAACTCCTCTAGGGCCACAGAACCCATCCCACAACTCCCAGGTGTCAAAGAACCCACCCCACAACTCCCAGATGTCAAAGAAACCAACCAAAAGTTGGCTCTGGAACAAAAGGGCTGGTTTTAAGCCAATTATCCTCGTGCTTTCTATAGATTTCCTCTTTCCCTACAGATTTCCTCTTTCCCTACAGATTTCCTCTTTTCCCACAGATTTCCTCTTTCCCTACAGATTTCCTCTTTTCCCACAGATTTCCTCTTTTCCCACAGATTTCCTCTTTTCCCACAGATTTCCTCTTTTCCTACAGATTTCCTCTGCTCAGTGTTTGGTGTCTGGTGGATTCAGGTGGAATTTGGGGCTGCAGAGCTGCAGGACCCTCCCATGGGATACAAACCCCTGGGCTTGCAGCTCTGGAATGATTTTTCTGACTGGAAAAGGTCCTGCCCAGGTACCAGGTTGGGTTCCTGCTCTCCAGGTCTCAGCCCTGGGCTGTTCTGCCCTCCCTCCACCAGCTCCTCTGGGCCCTCTCCTGGTTTTCAAGGCCCTTTTGGACAGTCCTGCAGGGAGCTGGACTTCCTAATCCTCATGGGACCATCCCAGCTGGAGACATCCCACAGTTCTGGGACAGCTGAGGGTACAACAGCTCAGAGGCAGCCACAGTGCTGGGGGCACCAACCTCCTCCCCATGGAGCATCCTGGGATTCTCCCACTTCCCTCCCCACTGGGACAGAGTCCACAACAATTCCAGGATGTTCCCCAGACCTGATCCCATGGGAGGACAAGTCCCACCTCTCAGTAACCCCTTTGACCTACTGAAGCTGCTGAGATCACACGCCAAGACCCACCACCCTCCTCAGGCTGCAGATCCCACACTCTCTGCTGATCCAACTCCAGGGGCTTCAGCAGGACATGGAGCTGCTGGAGAGCCCAGAGGAGGCCCCGGAGATGCCCCAGGGCTGGAGCCCCTCTGGGCTGGAGCCAGGCTGGGAGAGCTGGGGGGGTCACCTGGAGAAGAGAAGGCTCCAGGGACACCTGAGAGCCCCTGGCACGGCCTGAAGGGGCTCCAGGAGAGCTGGAGAGGGACTGGGGACAAGGGAGGGAGGGACAGGACACAGGGAATGGCTTCCCACTGCCAGAGGGCAGGGACAGGTGGGATATTGGGAAGGAATTCCTGGCTGGGAGGGTGGGCAGGCCCTGGCACAGGTGCCCAGAGCAGCCGTGGCTGCCCCTGAATCCCTGGAATGTCCCAAGGCCAGGCTGGGACATGCAGGCACTGGGAAAAGGGGATGCCAAGAGGCAGAAGCAGCTCCAGGTGGGATATTTAGACACGATGACTCAACACAAGAGGAGGAATCAAACAAAGGAAATCCTTGGAATTCCAGGCTGTGCTGCAGGAGGGAAAGCTGGAATGTTGGAGCCAGCACTGACACACTCAGAGCCCTCTGGGAACGTGTCAGGCACTGCTGGGATCTCCCTTTGGGATAACAAAGGACTGAGCAGAGAGTGGAGAAAGCTCAGATTCAGTTTGTGAACGACAGAGACATCCTGACCTGCAGGAGAGCAGGGACAGGTGGGATGTTGGGAAGGGATTCCTGGCTGGGAGGGGCTGGGATGGATTTCCCAGAGCAGCTGTGGCTGCCCCAGCCCTGGGAGTGTCCAAGGCCAGGTTGGAGCACCCTGGGACAGTGGGAGGGGTCCCTGGGACAGTGGGAGGGGTCCCTGGGACAGTGGGAGGGGTCCCTGGGACAGTGGGAGGTGTCCCTGCCCATGGCAGGGGTGGCACTGGGTGATCCTTCAGGTCCCTCCATCCCAAACCATCCTGGAATTCTAAGAAGGACTAAGAAAGGGAAGAAAATTTGAAACAATTGTGTCTGTCTGTAATCAAGAACTGGGGTTTATCAGCACCTTTCCACGTCCACCTGGATTTTCCCCTGGAATGCTCTGGCACTCACAGCATAAATCCCATTTTCCAGTGATTCCCACGATCCCAGAGTGTATCCCAAGGCTTTACAGCATTGCTGACTCTCCAGGCACTGGGAGTTTGGAATAAACAGCTCAGTTCTGGTGAAATCCAGCTCTTATCAAGCCCTTGCTCTGTTCCCTTCCTGAAGGAATGCAGCAATTCCCAGGAATTCCCAGTCATTCCAGGCAGAATGTGAAGAACCAGCAAGAGAAAGGAATTCAAAGAAACCAACCCTGAGCAATCCAAGGGAGAAAATGTGGAGCATCCCAAAAACCCTCCAGGAAACCCTCAAAGTGTTGTAAGAACAAGGTGGTTGGGGTGGGGTGGTGACATTCCAACCTTCCCAGGGCAGAATTCCGGGATCTTCCCCGAAATATCCTGTAATTCAGGGCAGGGATGGGGCAGAGGGGGGAGAAGTTTGGAATAAACTGTTCCTGGGGGGCAAAACCTGCTCCTGGTTGGGTGTTTGAAGCTTCACCTCCACTTGACTCCTACATTTGATATAAAATCCCTTTTTCCATTAATTAACTGGGAATTAATTAACTGGGGTCTCCACTGGGCTCATCAGAGACGTGTCCACCCCAGCACTGGATTAATGAGAGCCCAGGCTTGAGGATCCCACTTTTTTTAGGGAAAAATCCACCCAAAAAGGGCCAAGAAATCCCATTTTCCTGTAGTGACATAAAAGGAAGGATCAAAAAGCCCTTTCTGTGGTTTGTCCACGAGGCAAAACCACCTCAAAGGTGCTGCTGAAGGTTGAACAAAAAGGGATTTTGGCCAAGATTTTGGGGGGTTTAAAAAGGAGTTTTGCTTTTCTGTGGAGCCTGAAAAGCCCACGTGGGGTTTGAAGCATCTCCAAAGATGAGAGGCTGCAAAATTGGGTTAAAAAAGCCTTTTTTTGGCTGTTCTTATTTATTTTTTTTTTATTTAGACGTTTGCTGTGGATTAAAAGGCTCCAAATTCAGGGGGTTTTTTTTAGATGAAATGCAAAGAAATGAGGGAGCAGCTCCATGTTTGGGTGGGAAGGGAGGCAGGAAGAGCCTCTCATTGGAAAGGCTTTTTATATTTATAAATTATATATAAAATCCTGGAATCAAGGAAGGGGTTGGGTTGGAAAGGACCTTAAAGCCCCTTCAGTGCCACCCCCTGGGCAGGGAACCTTCCACTGTCCCACGTTGTTCCAAGCCCCTTCCAGCCATAATATTCCTATTTATTTCTATTTTTCCACACAATTCCAGAGCTATGGAAGCCAGGGATGGTTTTCCCTCCTGTGGGAACGAGGTGACCTCAGGGGCAGGTTCTGAAGCCCCCAAATCACCCCCAGCAATGGGTTTTCTCTACTTTTTTCTCTCTTTCTCACATCACCACCCCCCAAAAAAAATCATTCCCAGGGCAGCACATCCATAAAAACCCTCCCTGGAGCCTCCCAAGGTGTTCCCAGGAGGAAAGAGCCCAAGAGGGACCACGTGATGATGATGGAGGAAGAGCCAAACAGCTGAAGCCCAACACAGTGGAGGGAAGATAAACCACACCAGCATTCCCAGCTCCCAGAGTGGATTTGTCCCAAGAAACAGCAGGATGAGGAATGGGAAATGACTGGGAAAATGAGGAAGAGAAGGAGCTCCTGGAGTAAGTGGGGTTGGGAATCCTGGAATTGCTGCTCCTGCCACGCGTCGCTCCAAGTTCACCACGACATGGATCCATCCATGGATCCATCCCAACAAACGGGCCAGCCCCAACCAAGGGCCAGGAAGTCCCAAATCCAAGATAATCATGGGCAGGGAATGAGCTCCATCCTGCTGGGAGTGACCCAACAGCTCCGGAGCCTCCGGCGTCCGTGGGATGATGGAGCAGCAGCGGCTTTGGAACAGCAAGAATCCTGGGAATGTGTGAGGATTCCTCCAGGAGAAGCAGCTGCTGGTCCAGCCAGGCTGGGGAAACCTCCAAGCAAAGTTTCCTGGTTGTTTTGGGCAAGGGGAGCTGCTGGCTCAGACCTGGAGCAACCTCAGGGTGCTCCAAAGGGCTCCAGGCACGGACAATCCGGCACAGAGAGCCAAGTGGCACGAGGTTGGCACTGCCAAAAGGAGGGAAAGGGGCTCTGGGCCCTGCAGGGCAGGGACAAACCCCCCTGGGCAGGGAGAGGGCAAAGAGCCCCAGGATGGACTCAGTGGATGCCATGGAAGGAAAGGAGGTTGTGCCTCCCTGGAACCTTCTCCATAAATCCACTCTTTGGATGTCAATTATTCCTGACTTAATGGCTGGAATTGATGATCTTAAGAGGCCTTTTCCAAGCTTAAGCATTCCATGATTCCACCCCATGATTCCATCCCATGATTTCATTCCATGATTCCACCCCATGATTCCATCCCATGATTCCATCCCATGATTCCACCCCATGATTCCATCCCACGATTCTACCCCATGATTCCACCCCATGATTCCATCCCACGATTCCACCCCATGATTCCATCCCATGATTCCACCCCATGATTCCATCCCATGATTCCATCCCATGATTCCATCCCATGATTCCACCCCACGATTCCACCCCATGATTCCATCCCATGATTCCATTCCATGATTCCATCCCACGATTCCACCCCATGATTCCATCCCACGATTCCATCCCACGATTCCATCCCATGATTCCACCCCATGATTCCATCCCATGATTCCACAAACTTCTGTTGACTTTTGGAGCAACATCAGGCAACAGGATCCATCCCCTTCCAGGCTGGATCCTCCTCCCTCCTGCTCCTGTCCCCTCTTCCCTCTGCAGCTCCAGCAGGATCCCAAGGGGTGGAGGAGAGCAAGGAAAGGACTCAACACCCCGACATCCCTCCCTGGAGGCCAAAGAACCCCACCCCAAACACCAGCCTGGCTGCTCCCCAAGCAGAGTGTTCTCCCAAACCATGTCTTGCTCCAAGTCCTAACAAACTGAAAGATTCCTAATTAAAACATGGGATGTGGGTGCTGGAGAGGGAACTGCAGGATGGAAGAGGATGAGCAAGAGGAGCTGCAAGGACTGTCCTACTGAGGTACATCAGGATGTGACTCAGAAAGATCATCCCAGGGGACGATGGATCGTGGCTGGCCTGGATTTCCCAAGCTCTGCTGGCCTGTCCAGGCTCAAAAGGCCTCCCAGGAGGTTTAGGTTGGATCTTGGGAAGATTCCTTCATGGAAAAGGCTGTCCAGGCCTGGCACAGGCTGGAGTGCCCATCCCTGCAGGGATTGCAAAGCCCTGTGGATGTGGCACTCGGGGACATGGGCAGTGGTGGCCTTGGCAGTGCTGGGGGAACTCGATGGTCCAAGAGGGCTTTTCCACCCTGAACAATTCCCTGATTCCACGATTCTGAAGCTCTCAGAGAGTCCTTTAATGGCCAAGTCTGGGTGATGCCTCTGCCTTGAACTCCAGGTCATGGCGGAACACAAGGCCAGAAGTGCCCAACTAAAACCTTCTAAACCTGAGCTTGGCTCTTCCAGAAGATATTTCCTAAAATCAAGACCTTCTCCACCTCCTAAGGACAGAGGCTTTGGATCCTGAGATCCACAACTCCTCCCTGCCCTTCCCAGCAGGTGAGGGGTGGGAGAAATTCCCAAAACTTGGCCCAACGTGTCCTCCTGTCCCTCAACCTCAGCTACTGAACCAAAAGGACATTGAGAAAACCTCCCCAGGCCTGGCTGCTTCTGGTGATTCCAGGAGGGTGGAGCACCAGGTCTGGTGGCCTCGTGTCACCTCCGGCGCGGATGTATCCGCAGGGATCAGCCCCTGGAGCCTTTGGAGCCTCACCTGGGCACAACCCTCCGGCTGGGCCGGGCTAAGGAGGAACCACATTGAACCACCAGCTGTGCCCTGGCCGGGTTGGCCCCACTGGGAGTGAGTTTTGAGCCCGGGAGGAGCCGTGTGGTGCCTCCCTGGAGAGCGGGAGCGGCGCCCACGAGCCCGGGCTGGAAACTCCTCCCGCCGGGAAGGGGGACGTGTGCGGTGCCGGTGCCGGGTGTGTGGGAACGGCCAACCCTCCTCACTGGGGAGCGTGGCAGCTCTGGGAGGACTGACAAGTCCTGTGTGTAGAGGTAGAGAAAAAAAGAGCTCACTTAATCCTTTCATGCCGGGCCAGGAGTGGGGATTTTCCCGGAGCGACGTCCATTGGCGGCAATGGCCGCACCGAAACGCCGGCGGCGCCCCGAGTTAACCACCTCTGTCCTCCTTGCACCCATCCAGCCCACTGCTCAGGGAGCAGCAGCAGCTTCCCAACCAGCACCAGGCTCTTCACGCTGGGGCCTCTCCCTCGGTCCACACGGAGATGAGGAAAGGACACACTGGAAAGGAGCTCCAGGCTGCCCTGAGAAGCTGGATGGAAACGGTGCAAATTACAAGGGGATCATCAGCAAGACTGGAGAGGATGTTCAGACCCTCCCACCCCGCCCCAGACAGCGGCAGAGGTTCCACCACTCCAATGGTTTGTTTCCAAACAGCTTTTGAAAAGCTTGGATGGGCTGGAAAAGGCACCAAGGAGGAAGGGGGTTATCCATCCCCATTTCCACCTCAAGTGCTTCCAGTTTGGTGTTGTCTTTTAGACAAGGGAAACCTCCAGGTGGCACCTGGATCTCAGCAGGGAGGGTTGGACAGAAGCAGTTAACTCTGAGGGCCACAAAAAAAATCCAGGACAGGATAAATTCCCAGCTCAGATTCCCTACAAATGTTTTATGGGAGAGAAATGAGGCCCCACAGCCCCAGGTCAGGATCCTGCTCTTTGTGGGGATGGATTTGTTGGGATTATTAAAGCTCAGGAGGTCCAACCCCAACCCTACAACCATCACCACAACGACCTGAGGTTCACTAAATACACACAGAGGATGTGAATCCACATTTAACTGGGAACTGGGAATGTGTTGGGATTCCACAGCCTGACTGTGGCCCCCAGCAAAGCCCTGAAGGTGCCAAGGCTGAGCTTCTCCAAACCTTGGGGGTTAAATGACACCATCAGACCAAACTGGGCCTCAAACCAACAGTTTGGGGGAGTTTGGGGAATATTCCCACATTTTTTGGTGGTTTTTAACACTCTTTCCATGCTGTTCAGGTTCCAAAAACTGAGACTGGATACCCAAGGTAAGTCTGAGCAGGACTAAAGCTCGACCTAACTTTTAAACAGGTTGGATTTGATGACCTTGGAGGTCTTTTCCAACCATAAGGATTCCCTTGACAACAGATGGAAAAGGATTTTTTTCTGATTTATCCACAAATTCAACCTGATGGTGTCACTTTGGTGAGAAAACCACATGAATGTGAAGAGCATATAAATTAAAATCTGGGAAATTATCACATCCACTTGGAAAAAAAAGGGATGGAAAGACCCAAAGCACGACCCAACTCCCCTACAGGGACATGTTTTGGTCCTCTCACTGAGGTTTAGGGCACAACTGGTGGTGCCCAGAATGTTCCAGAGTCTCTGATTCTCCTAAAAAATCCAGATGAAGGTAAAACATCCCCTCAGCCTCCTGGAAACCTCCACATTTGCCAGTCCTGGTGTTTGCAGCTCCAAAGTTCAGGAGGTTCAGGAGCTCCAAGTTCAGGAGGGCTCCTCCCTCTGGGCTGCACAATTAACACCCACCACTTTAATTAACCCCTTCAAATCAATCCTCATTAGCAAACTCGAGGGGTGAACCACCTCTTTAGCTCTCTGATGCTTCAGTTGCTCCCAGTAATTAAAACTGGGCTGATGGTTGATTAAGAGAAGGGCAGGAGACCCTCCAAGGCTGTTCCAAGCCCACCCGATCCTGGAATCAGCACCTCTGATTCCCGTGGGATCCTCAGCACCCACTGTTGCAACACATCCTAGAGAAGCTCCCACCCCTCTTGCTCCTGGATACAAGGAATAAGAGATAAAACATGGAATAGAATCCTGCAGAAGCAGCAGATGGGTGAAGAGTCACCAAAGATCTGGAGAAACCCAGGAAAGGACAGAAGCGCCAAGTGGTGACTTTGGTTCATAAAGCCATGGAATGGTTGGGATGGAGGGACCTGAAGGAGCATCCAGTGCCACCCCTGCCACGGGCAGGGACACCTCCCACTGTCCCAGGGACACCTCCCACTGTCCCAGGGACACCTCCCACTGTCCCAGGGTGCTCCAGCCTGGCCTGGGACACTCCCAGGGCTGGGGCAGCCACAGCTGCTCTGGGAAATCCATCCCAGTCCCTGCCCACCCTCCCAGCCAGGAATCCCTTCCCAATATCCCACCAGATCTCTCATCTTTTAGTTTAAAACTGTTACTAGAATGTCACCTAAAAGCTGTTGAGTTGGGAACCTCCAGGACAGGGACACAATTCCAGGACTGAGGAGCCACCAAACCCTTCTCTGAAAGAGGTTTCTGCTCGAGGGAGACCTTTATGAGAGTCAAACTATCCAAGTCTCCAATAACAGCCCAAATCTGGGCGTTCCCCTGATCCAAACAACACCCACAGACACCCAGAGGTGGCCCCAGCACGGCCTTGGAGAGAACACACATGGCCAAGAGACCCTTTGCTGGAGGCTCCACAGATTGCAGATGGAGAGGAGATGGGAACAGGGCAGGAGACACTGAGAATGTTGGGATAAAGGAATTCAGAGAATCCCAGAATGGTTCAGGGTGGGAAGGACCCTAAGGACCGTCCAGTGCCACCCCTGCCATGGGCAGGGACACCTCCCACTGTCCCAGGGACACCTCCCACTGTCCCAGGGTGCTCCAGCCTGGCCTTGGACACTTCCAGGGATGGAATTTAGGATAAGAGAGTCCATCGAGTTGTGTGTCATCATTGAGGGATTTGGCCACTTCCCCCACAATGCTCGTGGTGCTGTCTCAGCCCGTTTTCCTGATGGGATGAGAAGGGAATCCCAGTCCCCCAGAGCTGCCCTTGCCCTGACCAGCCTAAGAAATAACGGGATGACTGAGGTGTCCTCGTGCTCCCAAACCAAACTATCTCCTGATTCCAGCATCCAACACCTCCACACCTGGAATTCTGCTGCACGTCCCACACTGAGCAAGCAGAGGATCTTTATAGAAAGCACTTTTGGCACAGGAAAGGCAATTTTAGTTGTCAAACACTTAAGAAAAGACAAAATATTCAGCCCATTTGCACCAAACCACCAAAACTCGGTGTTTTCCTCCGAAAGAGGTGCTGGAGCCAGAGGTGCCTCTTACCTTGAGCTCCTTCCAGCTGTCGAGCAGCCTGGTGGCCAAGTCGCTCACATCCACGATTTTATCCGTCTGTTCCTGGCTCCTCTCGCTCTCCACGTCGGAAACACCCTCCTCCTCATCCTGGGACGGCGTCTCCATGGCCATGGGCTCTTCCAGCTTCGCCCCGTTGCTCTCCTTGGCCTCAGCCTCAGGCTCAGCCTCCAGCTCGGCAGGTTGGGCTTTGCTGCTCTCCACCGGCGCCTCCACCGCCGCGGCGGCGGGTTTGGTGTCCTGCGGCTGCGGCTGCTCCTCCGGCGCCTCCCCGGGCGTTCCCTCCAGCTGCTCCAGGTCCTCCTTGCCCTCCTTGCCCTCCAGCTCGCTGGTGGTGTCGGAGATGGCGCTGTCCATGCTGTTCTCGCTGATGATCTTGAGCCTGCGGAGCACCAGCTTGCGGGGGGTGTCGGCGTCGGCGTCGGCGCCGTGCCGGGCCGGCAGCTCGGGCGTGTTGAGCGGCGTGTGGGCGCGCGACGTGTTCTCGCTGGAGTAGCCGTCGCCCTCGCTGAGCTGCGGCACCGCCGCCTTGGTCTGCGCCCAGCGCTGGATGATGGGCAGCACTTTGCTCTCCTCCAGCATGTTCTTGGTGGGGATGGGCAGCAGCTCCAGAGTCTTCATGATCTGATGGCAAAGAAATGAGGCCCCGCAGCCCCAGGTCAGGATCCTGCTCTTTGTGGGGATGGATTTGTTGGGATTATTAAAGCTCAGGAGGTCCAACCCCAACCCTACAACCATCACCACAACGACCTGAGGTTCACTAAATACACACAGAGGATGTGAATCCACATTTAAATGGGAACTGGGAATGTGTTGGGATTCCACGGTCTGACCTGAAGGTGCCAAGTGGGATGTTGTTAAACCATCGGGATACAAAGCTCTGTCTGACCTGGAATTATTCCCTTCTCTGCACAGGAATTAACTCTGAAGTATCAGGATTATCACAGAATCCCAGAATGGGCTGGGCTGGATGGATTTTAAAGCCCACCTTGCTGGAACCTTCCACCAGCCCAGATTGCTCCAAGCCCCATCCCACCTGGCCTTGGACACTCCCAGGGATGGGGCAGTCACAGCTGCTCTGGGAAATCCATCCCAGTCCCTGCCCACCCTCACAGGGAAGAATTTCATCCTAATATCCAATCCAACACCTGAATATCCAACCTAATCTATCCAATGATGGCCACAGCACATCGGTGGGGGATTCCAGGAATTCTTTCTTCATGGAAAGGATTGTTAAACATTGGAAGGGGCTGCCCAGGGAGGGTTGGAGTGCCCAGCCCTGGAGGTGCCCAAGGCAGGACTGGCCGTGGCACTCAGTGCTCTGGGCTGGGGGACAAGGTGGGCATTGGGCACAGGGTGGGCTCCATGGGGTGGGAGGGCTTTGCCAAGGTGGGCATCGGGCACAGCGTGGGCTCCATGGGCTGGCAGGGCTGTGCCAAGGTGGGCATCGGGCACAGGGTGGGCTCCATGGGCTGGGAGGGCTGTGCCAAAGTGGGCATCGGGCACAGGGTGGGCTCCAGAGGCTGGCAGGGCTTTGCCAAGGTGGGCATCGGGCACAGGGAGGGCTCCAGGAGCTGGCAGGGCTTTGCCAAGGTGGGCATCAGGCACAGGGTGGGCTCCAGGAGCTGGGAGGGCTTTGCCAAAGTGGGCATTGGGCACAGGGTGGGCTCCAGGGGCTGGCAGGGCTGTGCCAAGGTGGGCATCGGGCACAGGGTGGGCTCCAGGGGCTGGCAGGGCTGTGCCAAGGTGGGCATCGGGCACAGGGTGGGCTCCAGGGGCTGTCAGGGCTTTGCCAAGGTGGGCATCGGGCACAGGGTGGGCTCCATGGGCTGGGAGGGCTGTGCCAAGGTGGGCATTGGGCACAGGGTGGGCTCCAGGGGCTGGCAGGGCTTTGCCAAGGTGGGCATTGGGCACAGGGTGGGCTCCAGGGGCTGGCAGGGCTTTTCCAACCTTCCAGGGATGGGGCAGCCCCAGCTCCTCTGGCTCCAATGACCTGGATTTTAGAATGCCCTGGATTTTCAGGAACACCCAACCCACAAACACCCAGAGCAGAGTCTCGTGCCAGGCTGGCTGGAGGGCAGGGACGGAGCACGGCGGGAGCAGCTCCAGATTTGAGGTTCAGGGTTTGGACCAATTCCATGGGAAAACCTGAGCCTAACCCTGCCCTGGCTCCAAAGCCAGGGGTTGGAAGGGACCTTAAGGATCACCCAGTTCCACCCCTGCCATGGCAGGGACACCTCCCAGTATCCCAAGCTCTCCAAGCCCTCCCCAAACTGCCCAGAACCTTCTTGTAGAATCATCTTTAAGGAAGGAACTTACAGAGGGGTTTTCCCACACAATCCCAAACTTCTTATGGAAAACTGAAACATTCCAGTTCCACTTCAGACCATCAACAGCTGCAATTCCCTGTGCTTTGGCACGGAATAAACATCAATGGCAACAACCTTTAAGTCTGGCTTATGAAATCCAGGCTCAGGAATCTGAAACAACCACAGGAGCAAATTCCTTCCACTAATTAAGGATCTGCCTTAGGGCAGAAATTCCAGGGCTGGAGTTTGGAGGTACCTGAGTGTGTTTCCATGAACATTTGGCATAAATTTGTACTTCAAAAAAGAAAAGACAAATAAAATCCTTGTGATTCTGAGCTGCTAAAACCCTCCTCCATGGAAAGGGGTCCTGCCCTGGCAAGGGTCGGAGTTCCCATTCCTGGAGGGATTTCAAAGCCATGTGGATGTGGCACTTGGGGACATGGTGGCCTTGGCAGTGCTGGGGAAGGGTTGGACTCGATCCCAAAGGGCTTTTCCCACCTCCAAGGTCCCGTGAAAGCTTCCAGTCCTGGGAATGACTGACCTCCAGCTGCAGCTTCAGGTTGTTGGCGGTGCTGCCTCTGCCGTCGCCCAACTCCGTCATCCAAATCCAGAGCAGGGACAGCCCGTGGCACTCCAGGAACGACTTCAGGCACGACTGGGAGTGCGTGTTCTGAGGAGCCAGAGTTACACAGAGTCCATGGGAATGCTCAGAGACTCCCAGGAAAACACCCTTCCACGGGATAACATCACTAACTGCTCCACTGGGATCATGGAACCCGCTGGAGAGCACCTGGGCAGGTCCAATTGGGAATTGTGGAACCCACTGGAGAGCCAGAACTTGGCACGTGGGCAGGTCCAGCTGGGATTGTGGAACCCCATTGGAGACCCAGAACTTGGCACCTGGGCAGGTCCAACTGGGATTATGGAACCCACAGCAGAGCCAGAGCTCGGCACGTGGGCAGGTCCAGCTGGGAATTGTGGAACCCACTGGAGAGCCAGAACTTGGCATGTGGGCAGGTCCAACTGGGATTGTGGAACCCACTGGAGAGCCAGAACTTGGCACATGGGCAGGTCCAACTGGGATTGTGGAACCCACTGGAGAGCCAGAACTTGGCACGTGGGCAGGTCCAGCTGGGATTGTGGAACCCCATTGGAGACCCAGAACTCGGCACCTGGGCAGGTCCAACTGCAATCATGGAACCCACAGCAGAGCCAGAGCTCGGCACCTGGGCAGGTCCAGCTGGGAATTGTGGAACCCACTGGAAAGCCACAAACTGGCACCTGGGCAGGTCCAGCTGGGATCATGGAACCCTCTGAAGAGCCAGAATTTGGCACCTGGGCAGGTCCAGCTGGGATTATGGTACCCACTGGAGAGCCAGAACTTGGCACTTGGGCAGATCTAATTGGGATCATGGAACCCACTGGAGAGCCAGAACTTGGCACGTGGGCAGGTCCAATTGTGGTTGTGGAACCCACTGGAGAGCCACAAATTGGCACCTGGGCAGGTCCAACTGGGAATTGTGGAACCCACAGCAGAGCCAGAGCTCAGCACCTGGGCAGGTCCAACTGTGAATTGTGGAACCCTCTACAGAGCCAGAACTTGGCACTTGGGCAGGTCCAGCTGGGAATTGTGGAACCCACTGGAGAGCCAGAACTTGGCACGTGGGCAGGTCCAACTGGGATTGTGGAACCCACTGGAGACCCAGAACTTGGCACGTGGGCAGGTCCAACTGGGATTGTGGAACCCACTGGAGAGCCAGAACTTGGCACGTGGGCAGGTCCAGCTGGGATTGTGGAACCCCATTGGAGACCCAGAACTCGGCACCTGGGCAGGTCCAACTGCAATCATGGAACCCACAGCAGAGCCAGAGCTCGGCACCTGGGCAGGTCCAGCTGGGAATTGTGGAACCCACTGGAAAGCCACAAACTGGCACCTGGGCAGGTCCAGCTGGGATCATGGAACCCACAGCAGAGCCAGAGCTCAGCACCTGGGCAGGTCCAACTGGGAATTGTGGAACCCACTGGAGAGCCAGGACTTGACACTTGGGCAGGTCCAACTGGGATCATGGAACCCACTGGAGAGCCAGAACTTGGCACTTGGGCAGGTCCAACTGGGATCATGGAACCCACTGGAGAGCCAGAACTTGGCATTTGGGTAGGTCCAACTGGGATTGTGGAACTCATTTGAGAGCCAGAGCTCAGCACCTGGGCAGCTCCAACTGGGATCATGGAACCCACCGGAGACCCAGAACTTGGCACCTGGGCAGGTCCAGCCTAATTGAAGTGGCTGGAACTGCTGGATTGAGAGCAGGAACACAACAGCAGGAACCAGGGCAGGACCCTCCTCCCAGCTGCCCCCTCCTCCTCCCGGGGTGTGGCTTTGCCAGGACACGGATCCCACCCCCTGCCAGGGCTGCTGCTCACCTGGATGAGCTTGAGGCAGGTGAGTTTCTGCTCCAGGGTCTCGATGCGCACCATGAGGCGGGACAGGCTCAGCACCTGGTCCTTGTCCGACAGCCCCTCCCCGTTCTCCAGCAGCGCCTCCAGCTCCCCATCCACCTGCCCGGGCACAGGGAACAAACACCCTCAGCCTGTGCCAGCCTCGTGCCACCCCCTGGCACGGCATTCCTGCCTCCCGGTTCCACCCTCCCTAAGGAAGGGCTCGCTTTGGCTCTGTAAATCCAACACTGCCTGGAGGAAATTGCAGGTGGTTCCACCAAAACACTCCCAAAAAGGAGCTTTTTATCTTTGTACACTGTGAGAAAGGGCTGGGGAGGGGCTGGGAGGGGCTGGGAGGGGCTGGGAGGGGCTGGGGAGGGGCTGGGGAGGGGCTGGGGAGGGGCTGGGGAGGGGCTGGGAAGGGGCTGGGAGGGGCTGGGAGGGGCTGGGGAGGGGCTGGGGAGGGGCTGGGAAGGGCTGAGGAGGGGCTGGGGAGGGGCTGGGGAGGGGCTGGGGAGGGGCTGGGGAGGGGCTGGGGAGGGGCTGGGGAGGGGCTGAGAGGAGCTGGGAGGGGCTGGGAGGGGCTGGGGAGGGGCTGGGAGGGGCTGGGGAGGGGCTGGGGAGGGGCTGGGAAGGGCTGGGGAAGGGCTGGGAAGGGCTGGGGAAGGGCTGGGGAAGGGCTGGGGAAGGGCCGGGGAAGGGCCGGGGAAGGGCTGGGACAGTGCTGGGGAAGGGCTGGGGAAGGGCTGGGGAAGGGCTGGGGAAAGGCTGGGGAAGGGCTGGGGAAGGGCTGGGGAAGGGCTGGGAGGGGCTGAGGAAGGGCTGGGAAGGGGCTGGGGAGGGGCTGGGAAGGGGCTGGGGAGGGGCTGGGGAGGGGCTGGGAAGGGCTGGGGAAGGGCTGGGGAAGGGCTGGGGAAGGGCTGGGGAGAGGCTGAGGAAGGGGCTGGGGAAGGGACTGGGGAAGGGGCTGGGGAAGGGGCTGGGGAAGGGCTGGGGAAGGGCTGGGAAAGGGCTGGGGAAGGGCTGGGGAAGGGGCTGGGGAAGGGGCTGGGGAAGGGGCTGGGGAAGGGGCTGGGGAAGGGGCTGGGAAGGGCTGGGAAAGGGCTGGGGAAGGGCTGGGGAAGGGCTGGGGAAGGGCTGGGGAAGGGCTGGGGAGAGGCTGAGGAAGGGGCTGGGGAAGGGACTGGGGAAGGGGCTGGGGAAGGGCTGGGGAAGGGCTGGGAAGGGCTGGGGAAGGGCTGGGGAAGGGCTGGGGAGGGGCTGGGGAGGGGCTGGGGAGGGGCTGGGAGGGTCGCACCAGCTGCTCCAGGAGGATTTCCCGGCACATCCCGACTCACCGAGTCCTTTTTCCGGGAACGCTCCTTCTTCATCTTGCCGCCGGCGGCGCGGATGCTGACACGGTTCTCACCGCCCAGGTACCCCCGGCAGTGAGCGGAGCCACAGAAACACTTCTGGGCCTCCTTGCTGTGGGAACACAACACACTCATCACACCCCCAACCCACCAAGCCCAGCCCCTTTCCACCTGTTCTCCAGAGTGGCCTCAGGGGACTCATAGAATGGATTGGGTTGGAAAGACCTCCGAGATCATCAAGTCCAACCCTACTGTGATCACTCCGACTTGATCCAACCACGACTTGATCCAACCCCACTGTGATCACCCCGACTTGATCCAACCACGACTTGATCCAACCCCACTGTGATCACCAGCCCAGGGCACAGAGTGCCCTGGGCTGGTGATCACAGTAGGGTTGGATCAAGACATGGTGGATTCTCACTCAGTGCCACATCCATAGAATGGATTGGGTTGGAAAAGACCTCCGAGATCATCAAGTCCAACCCTCGGTCCAACTCCAGTCCCTTTACCAGATCATGGCACTCAGTGCCACGGCCAAGCTCAGCTGAAAACCCTCCAGGGATGGGGAATCCACCCCCTCTCTGGGCAGCCCATTCCAATCCCTGAGCACTCTCTCTGCAAAGAATTTCTTTCTCATCTCCAACTTCAATTTCCCCTGGCAGAGCTTGAGCCCATCGTGCCCCCTTGTCCTATTGCTGAGTGCCTGGGAGAAGAGACCAACCCCCACCTGGCCAGAACTTCCCTTCAGGCAGTTCCAGACAGGGATGAGGTCACGGGAAAATGAGAAATGGGAATATCTGCAGGAAAAGCCTTCCTGGTCACTGGGTGTTCAAACCCAGCCTTTGCTCCTGACAGAATTCCTGTGTTTTCTTGGCTGGGAAACAAAGCCTGGGGCACTTCCAGGCCGAGATTCCAGAACCAGAAAGGAAAAGGTGGAGTTGGAGGGTGTGAAAACTTCTTATTCCACATGGACATCAAGATATTGCTTTTCCTAAGGAATGTATATAATTCTTTTTAATTTTATTTATTTATTTTTATATCTATATATATAAATATATATATAGACACATATTAAAAATATATGTAAAAAATATATATATATAAAAAATATGTATAATAGATATACAATCCTGGTTATATATTTATCTATATATCTACATATCCAGATTATTTATTAATTAATTAATTTATTCATTCATTCATTCATTCATTTATATCTTATTTATTTATTTGTATTTATCTATTTTTGTTTATTTATTTACTTTTATATATAATAAATATATATTATATAAAATTAATGAATTTATTTATTTTATTTTAATATTTATTTTTATATATAATAAATATATATTCTATATAAAAGTTATTTATTTATTTTTACTATCTATTTTTATTTATTTATTTATAATAAATATATATTTTATATATCTAAATACATATATAGATATATATATATATAAAACCTGGATATGTAGAATTTTTTATATTTATTTTTATATGATAAATATATATTGTATAAGATTAACTTATTTATTTATTTATTTGGTTTTATTTATTTATATATAATAAATATATTCTGTATAAAATTTATTTATTTATTTTTACTATAGATATTTATCCTTTTTATTTATTTATTTATAATAAATATATATTTTATATATATCTATATACATATATAAATATATATAAACCGTGTATATATATATATATATATATATACACACACATATAAATCCAGGTTATTTATTTTTTTTAATATATATATATATATATCTTATTTATTTATTTATTTGTATTTATCTATTATTGTTTTTTTTATTTATTTATAAGAAATATATATTATATATAATTATTTATTATTTTAACATTTATTTATATATAATATATATTCTATATAAAATTTATTTATTTTTACTATAGATATTTATATCTTTATTTATTTTTTATTTATTTATATATAATAAATATATATATTTTTATATATATATCTATATACATGTATAAATATATATATATGTAAACCATATATATATATATATAAATCCAGGTTATTTATTTTTATATATATATATATATATATATATATATATATATATATACACATACACATCTTATTTATTTATTTATTTGTATTTATCTATTTTTGTTTATTTATTCATTTATTTTTATATATAAGAAATATATATTTATATAATTAATTTATTATTTTATTTTAACATTTATTTATATATATTAAATATATATTCTATATAAAATATATTTATTTATTTTTACTATAGAGATTTATCTTGTTTATTTATTTATTTACTTACTTATAATAAATATATATTTTTATATATATCTATATACGTGTATAAATATATATATATATATATATATATAAACTATATATATATATAAAAATCCAGGTTATTTATTTTTTTATATATATATATACATCTTATTTATTTATTTATTTGTATTTATCTATTTTTGTTTATTTATTCATTTATTTTTATATATAAGAAATATATATTTATATAATTAATTTATTTATTTTATTTTAACATTTATTTATATATAATAAATATATATTCTATATAAAATTTATTTATTTATTTTTACTATAGATATTTATCTTGTTTGTTTGTTTATTTATTTATTTACTTACTTATAATAAATATATATTTTTATATATACCTATATACATATACATATATATACTTATATATATCTATATATCTATATATCTATATATCTATATATCTATAGATCTATAGATATATAGATATATAGATATATAGATATACATATATAAACCCTGGATATGTAGATATATAGAGAAATATATAACCAGGATTGTCCATCCATTAGGAAAGGCTTCCACCTCAGAGCATTTTCCAGCTCAAAACTCCATAAAATATAAAGAATAAAGAATGAGCTGAGGATTCACAGGAGCAGCAAAATTCACATGGAAGGTTTTTTTACATGGATATACAGCCATGGATATACAGCCATGGATGTACAGCCATGGATAATAAATTGGTATAAACAGAATTAAATTAAATATAACTAAATTAATCATATAAATTAATATTACAATATATCAATATATTCTCTATAAATTAATAATTCCAAATCTAATAAATTCTATTCTCCTCTGGCAATAGGTCTCCCAAAACTCAGCAGTTCCTACTTGGAATACCACCCATTTTAAACTTTTAAACTCCTACAATTTTAAACTTTTTAATTTTTTCAAACTTTTTAATTTTTTAACTTTTTAAAATTTTTTTTAAACTTTTTAAAATTTTTAATATTTTTTTTACATTTTTAAACTTCTAAACTCCCACAGTTCCTTGGGAGAAGAGAATCCTCTGGAGGAACAGAACAAGAAGGAAGAACCAGGAAAGATCAACCCCGGGATCCTCCAGGAAGGAGGAATCACTTTAAAGGGCAACAAAAAATTCCTTTCTGATTTTCCTGCTTCCAGAAAAAGCCTGAGGAAGGATCCAGAGGGAAAGGGAAGGGATGATGCTTAAGTTTGACACCACCACACAGCTGGAAAAACAGGCAAACAGGATATTGGACTCAGGTTTAGCCAAATCCCAGACCAGGAAAATGGGATGTGTCATCCGGGAGGGTTTTACAGCTCCTCAAGTTTGTAACAGGGATGGGAGGGGGAAAAGAGGAACGAGTGAGGAATGTCACAGTGTGGAGATTGGCTGGTCACTAAGGAGAGACAGGGAATGGGAAGGGAATGGGAAGGGAATGGGAAGGGAATGGGAAGGGAATGGAAAGGGAACGGGAAGGGAATGGGAAGGGAATGGGAAGGGAATGGGAAGGGAATGGGAAGGGAATGGGAAGGGAATGGGAAGGGAAGGAGAAGGGAAGGAGAGGAAAGGGAATGGGAAGGGAATGGGAAGGGAATGAGAAGGGAACGAGAAGGGAACGGGAAGGGAACGGGAAGGGAACGGGAAGGGAACGGGAAGGGAACGGGAAGGGAATGGGAAGGGAAGGAGAAGGGAAGGAGAGGGAAGGGAATGGGAAGGGAACGGGAAGGGAACGGGAAGGGAACGGGAAGGGAATGAGAAGGGAACGGGAAGGGAATGGGAAGGGAACGGGAAGGGAATGGGAAGGGAACGGGAAGGGAACGGGAAGGGAACGAGAAGGGAACGGGAAGGGAACGGGAAGGGAACGAGAAGGGAACGGGAAGGGAACGGGAAGGGAACGGGAAGGGAATGGGAAGGGAACGGGAAGGGAATGAGAAGGGAACGGGAAGGGAATGGGAAGGGAACGGGAAGGGAATGGAAAGGGAATGAGAAGGGAACTAGAAGGGAACGAGAAGGGAATGGGAAGGGAAGGAGAAGGGAATGAGAGGAAAGGGAATGGGAAGGGAATGGGAAGGGAATGGGAAGGGAATGAGAAGGGAACGAGAAGGGAATGGGAAGGGAATGGGAAGGGAATGGGAAGGGAATGGGAAGGGAAGGAGAAGGGAAGGAGAGGGAAGGGAAATAGGAAGGGAATGGGAAGGGAACGGGAAGGGAATGGGAAGGGAAGGGGAAGGGAATGGGAAGGGAATGAGAAGGGAACTAGAAGGGAACGAGAAGGGAATGGGAAGGGAAGGGGAAGGGGAAAGGGATGGGGAAGGGGATGGGGATGGGATGGGATGGGATTGGGGATGGGATGGGGATGGGATGGGATGGGATTGGGGATGGGATGGGATGGGATGGGATTGGGGATGGGATGGGATTGGGGATGGGATGGGATTCTCCAGAGGGAACGCACCCGTATCTCTGGAACTGGTAATCGAAGGTGAGCTCCGAGCCCGACGGCACCAGTTTGGTGGTGAAGAACCCGACCCGGAGCTGCCCATTCACCGTCCACTGTGGGGAAACAGAGCCAGGAGTCAGGGCAGGACAAACACCACGAGCTGCTCCCAGTGACCAAACCCTCGGAATGGCATCGCTGGGTTCCAAACCCGCTCCAAGAACGCGCAAATTCCCGGCTGGAAACACGGGGGGGGTTTACTGATCCCAAGAAAAGATCCCAAAATAGAGAGACATGAAGGGAAAATGTTCCCCCAGAGAGTGGGAATGAGGAGCCCCTGCAGGTGCTGCAGGTTTTACCTTCTGAGTCTCACAGTTGGGTTCACAGCTGTGGTTCATAAACCGGGAGCAGTTTCCTTTCTGGGTGGCATCGATGATCTGGGAAGGAGAAGAAATCCAGGAAAACTCCCTCATTCCCGGGAATGGGAAGCAGAACAGCTCCAAAAACACCCCATGTAGGAATAATCACCTTTTCCTGCTCTTTATTTGGGGGGAGAAGGGGGTTTATTAGGATTTTATTGGGATTTAATGCCCCCCAAAGAGCATTGGGGAACTCAGTTTTCCTTGCAGGGCTCTCCACGGGATGGCAATCCCGGATTTTTATTGTTCCTGACTCTTGGATACACAGCACAGGGATTTGGGGAAGATTTTCTGTCACATCCATCATATTCCAAGGGAAAAGTCAGCTCCTGGATCACTCCCAGCTACAGAAACTCCCACAGGTTCATCTGATAAGTGAAAACACCCCTTTGGGTGCCTTGTTATCAAAGAGTGAACCCAAAATTCCTTATGGGGGGAAAAAGAGGAAAAACAGGGGGGAAAAGGGGAGGAAAAAGGAGGGGGAAAGGGAAAAAGGAGGGGGAAAGGGAAAAAGGAGGGGGAAAGGGAAAAAGGAGGGGGAAAGGGAAAAAGGAGGGGGAAAGGGAAAAAGGAAAAAATAGCAGGAAAAAAAAGAGGGAAAAGAGGGAAAAACCTCTGGGAAAAAAGGGAGAAGAGTGGGGGAAAAAGGGAGAAGGGTCAAAAAATAGGGAAGAAAAGGGGAAAAAAGGAGGGGGGAAAGGGAAAAAAGGAAAAAAACAGTGGGGGGGAAAAAGAGGGAAAGGATGAAAAAAACAAGGGAGAAAAGAAGGAAAAAATCAGTGGGGAAAAAGGGAGAAGAGTCAAAAAACAGGGGGGAAAAGAGGGGGGAAAAAGGGAGGGGAAGGGAAAAGAGGAAAAAACAGTGGGGAAAAAAAAGAGGGAAAAGAGGAAAAAACCAGCAGGAAAAAAAGAGGGAAAAGATGAGAAAAAGAGGAGGAAAAAGGGAGGAGTCAAAAAACGGGGGGAAAAAAGGAAAAGAGGAAAAAATAGTGAGGGGAAAAGAGGGGAAAGAGGATTTTTAGCTCCTTTTCTCCCCAGCTACCCAGAGCCAGAAAGTCCTGCAAGTGGAATAGGAGACTAAATTCCTATTTTTCCACACTGTTCTCAGCCAGGGAGGGCCCAGGAGCAGCTCCACATCCCCCAGCACTGAAGGGACAACAAATAATGAGGAATATTCCATCTATGAATATTCCATCTATGAATATTCCATCTATGATTATTCCATCTATGAATATTCCAATGGCAATCCTGCCCCAAGGGACTTGGCCACCCAAAACCATCCCAGTTTAATGGGGTTTGATGGAAAAGGAAATGTGGGTTCTTGGTGGACTTGGGCACCCAGGAAGGTTGGGATGGGCCTGGAGCAGCTCCCCAAGGACAGTTTCTCTGTCTCATGTGGAAGGGATGATCCACCCTTTCCTTTGGAATGACCACTTCTCCCTGAGGACACTGGGATACAGCTGAGCTGCTGGAATTCTGTTGGAAGAGGCAGTAACTGAGCAATGGGTTAAAAAAATAAGGCAGGAAGGTTCCTTTCCATGTCTAATGGATTCAGGATGTCACTCCATGGATTCCCAAGGAGTTGGTGGTGCCCACAAAGCCCAGGAATCCCTCAGGGCAGGCCCAGGAATCTCCCAGGGCAGGCCCAGGAACCCCCCAGGGCAGGCCCAGCAGTCCCTGTCTCACCTCATCGTTCTTCAGGGCCATGAAATAGTAGTGGATGTTCTTGTTCCGGGCATATTCCTTGACCCGAGCCTTGAATTCCTTGTGATCCAGCACCTCTCCACAGTATTCCAGGACAAAAGTGTTGCTGCAAGAGGGAAAGACACCACTTGGGGATGGGGAAAACACCAAGAAACATAAAACAGCCAACAGAGAATGGACAGAAGTGGAGGGTGTGCTCCTCCAACACTGGAGGAGGGACAGAGAAGGTGGAGACACATCAATCCCATGAGGATTCCATGGAAAGGCTGTTGGAAAACCACGAGAAGCAACAGGAGTGGGAGATCCATCAGGCAATTGGTGGGTGACCAAGAGGGACACCCAGCAGGGACAAGGACGAGCTGGAAGAACCTCAGCAAACCACGAGAACCCACAAACCACGTTTGTTTCCCTTCGGGAAGAGGCAAAAGAGCAGGAAAAGGCCGTTGGAAGAGCTTACGATGGAAGGTCCTTGGCAGCCCGGAGGCCCCAGCCCTTCTTCTCGGTCAGGATCACCTCCACATCCGCGTGCTGCTTCTTCTGGAAGCGCCGGTTGGAGCAGTAGTCGCCGTTGGGGCACCGGGAAGAGCTGCGGGAAGGAAACGGAGCAAGTCAGTCCCCAGCGGGACAACAGGAATGGCTGAGATGGGAAATGGATCCCAGGGAATTGGAATAAACTCCATGTGAAACCTTGGAATGGCTCAGATGGGAAACAGATCCCAGGGAATTGGAATAAATGCCACGTGAAACCTTGGAATGGCTCACATGGGAAAGAGATCCCAGGGAATTGGAATAAATTCCGTGTGAAACCTTGGAATGTGTTCACTATGGAATGGCTCAGATGAGAAAGAGATCCCAGGAAATTGGAATTAATTCCATGTGAAACCTTGGAATGGCTCAGAGAGGAAACAGATCCCAGGGAATTAGAATAAAGTCCATGTGAAACCTTGGAATGGCTCCGATGGGAAACAGATCCCAAGGAATTGGAATAAATTCCATGTGAAACCTTGGAATGTGCTCGCTATGGAATGGCTCCGATGGGAAACAGATCCCAAGGAATTGAAATAAATTCCATGTGAAACCTTGGAATGTGCTCGCTATGGAATGGCTCTGATGGGAAACAGATCCCAAGGAATTGAAATAAATTCCATGTGAAACCTTGGAATGTGCTTGCTATGGAATGGCTCACATGGGATACAGATCCCAGGGAATTGGAAAAAATTCCGTGTGAAACCTTGGAATGGCTCAGATGGGAAACAGATCCCAAGGAATTGGAATAAATTCCATGTGAAACCTTGGAATGGCTCAGATGGGAAACAGATCCCAGGGAATTAGAATGAATTCCACGTGAAACCTTGGAATGTGTTTGCTGTAAGAATCACGACCATTTACGTGTCAATTCATATGCAGATAAATTTCTGGAATTTTTGGAATGCTAATCCTGCTGTACTTCCACATAAAACCATCAAAATGGGATGAATTGGGACCTTCTCCCCATGTTTTGGGGGTTTTTCCTCCAAGATATTCCCTATCTGGGCTATGAGATAAAAACAAGGTGTGGGAATCTGGAAGGAAACTCCAACCCTTCCACCCCAGCTGGTGCCAACCCTCATGCCAGGGGGTAAATCCCACCAAACATCCTGTTCCCAGGCTCCAGCTCCCATGGAGCAGCAAAACCTCCCAGGAGGGAAAAGGAGGGAACAGCCACAGCCTGGGGAGGCTCTGGGAAGAGGAGATGCCGGAGGCTGCGAGGCCTGAGCTCCTGCAGATCATCCAAAGATGGATATCATGGAGTCATGGAATGGTTTGGGTAGGAAGGGACGTAAGGATCATCCAGTTCCAACTCCTTGCCATGGACAGGGACAGCTCCACTATCCCAGAGTGTCCACTGGCCTTGGACAGGGACAGCTCCACTATCCCAGGATCTCCACTGGCCTTGGACAGGGACAGCTCCACTATCCCAGGGTGTCCACTGGCCTTGGACAGGGACAGCTCCACTATCCCAGGGTGTCCACTGGCCTTGGACACTCCCAGGGATGGAACAGCCACAGCTCCTCTGGGCAAAGCCATGCCGGCTCCAAAAGTCACTCCACACTGCCCCTCCCAGGAATTTCTGGGTTCATTTGAGGGATCCCCCAGTCAGCTCCAGGAGCACCCCCAGCCCATGGAACCCCCCTCACCACTCGATCATGAGCAGGCGGTTCAGACAGTCCTCCCCACAGGCCACCTCGCCCTGCGCCCGCTCCTCCTTGGACAGCGTCGGGCACTCGCACAGCATCCGCTTGATATCCCGGTGGGATTTGTTCTTCTTCCTGCAGAGGGCAAGGCGTGGAAAGCCAAGGTGAGGCAGCAGCTGGGGGGAGAAATTCCTCCTCAATCCCTGCTGGGTCAGTGGAGGGCATTAATTTCTCCTCCAGCAACAGGACATATGGAATGATGGCCTTGGGATAACCACAGAGGTAACTGGGAACACTCGGCTTGGTTTGAGGGAGGTGATGGCTTTGGGATCACAAAAGATGATTTCCCAAAAAGCACTGCCAGGATATTTAACTTTTTTCCCCTCTCCTCAATGTCCACATTTACTGGGAACTCCATTTTTAAGTGGTGTTGTTTAATAAAGGAAATTGGGAGGTTTGGTTAATTCCATCTCTGTTTTAAGATGGAACAAAGAAAATCAGAGTTACAAGAAAAGTAGGGCATGAAAGGCATCCCCTAATTAATATTTTAGCTTCCATGAGATAATCTGGAGCACAGATCCCAAAAGGCAAAAAAAGTCATAAGGACAAAAAAGAGGTATTTCCAATTATGGTTGTTACAGCTGAAAAAATTCATCTGAGGTGACAAAAAATGACATGGAAGTCACAAAAACCTCTGGAAACAGGTGGTGTGTTCCAAACCTTTCCCACATGTGGCCAGAAATCCCTGTGCCAACAGAGAGGGATTTGGGACACTGAAGAGGGAGGATCTGAGTAAATCCATCCATCAGCCTTGCACTCATATCCTCCCATTTCCCAACTCTCCCCATCACCTGGGAATGCCTGGGCCCAGCTGGGGGATTCCCTTTAGGAGGATCCAGGGGGGTAAACACTTGCTCAGTGTTGTCTCCTCTACGTCGGACACAGGGAATGCAAATCCCTTCCCCTCCTTTCCAATTACACCCATTTGGCCATAAAGAACCAACTGATGCTGAAGCAAATGGAGGATAAAATCCAGAATTGCTCCAGGAAATAAAATA
Source organism: Pithys albifrons albifrons (assembly GCF_047495875.1). Classification (NCBI taxonomy): domain Eukaryota; kingdom Metazoa; phylum Chordata; class Aves; order Passeriformes; family Thamnophilidae; genus Pithys; species Pithys albifrons. The sequence continues at coordinate 1,454,034 of NC_092464.1, read as the reverse complement.
AGGACAAACCACCCGTTACCTCTCGGTCAGGTAGACGTTCTCCTCGATGAGATCAAAGTAGCACGGCATCTTGCCCTGCTTGGCAAACTCCTTCCAGCGCTGGGGGTCTCGGAAGTCGTCCATGATGCACGGCCAGCCCACCATGGAGGAGTCCTGTGGTGCCGGCTCCGCCTGCTCCGCCTCCGCCTTCCCCTTCCTCTTCTCCCGCGACTCCACGTCGCTCTCCGAGTCGCTCTCCACCTCCGGGCGCCGTTTCTTTGGTGGCCCTCGTTCCTTCACGTCGCTTTTGTCCAGAGCCTTCGCCTCCTCCTTCTTCTCGGTGCCAGGCGGCGGCTCCTTGGTGGAATTGCTGCTGATTTCATGTGCCTGCACCGAGCCTTGTTCCTTCTGCGCGGGCGGCTGGGATTTACCGGAGGGGCTGGGAAAGCGCGGCTTGCACTCGCCATCCCAACGGTCATCCTCTTCATACTCCTCGTGATCTTCCGTCAGGGAATCCGGCACCTGCCCTTGGATCCGGTCGTAGCTGACCACGGACGGTCTGCTGGCAGACCTCGCATCCCAGTAACCGTTGCCTTGCCAGTAACTCTGGGAGGTGCCGTAGGCTCCGGAGCCCGGCTGGTACACGTACCCCGAGTACATCCCGAAGCTGCTGTCCGGCTGCTGGTAGGTGCTGCTGGGCTTCTCTGTCTGGGGGAAGTCCCAGCCCAAGGTGCTCATCTCCTCCGCCGTGTGCAAACCATCCGGCCGGGAATAGTCTCCGAGGCCAGACTGGTTGAGCCCACCCTGCCCCTGCCGACTGTCCGGCTTGGAGGAGCTCATCTGGTGCCGGGATGTGTCGGTGCCTTCGAAACTCTCCGCAAGGCAAAAGGGCTGTTCATCGGGCCGGCCCACGGGCCTTCCCATGGCCACCAGCTCCGTCCGCACCATCCTCTCATCCGCGACGGCTTTGCCGTGGGAATCCGCCGTCAGATCCGCCTGGCTCGTGCTGTCCACGCCGTCGCTCTGCGCCTGGCACGGATCCGCCCGCAGCTCCTCCGCCTCCTTCCTGCTCAGCTCCGTAGACGTCGCCGGACTCTTCTCCATCCCTCTGGGAGAACTCCTGCTCTCCACCTGAGAGCCGCCTTTGTTCTCTGATCTCTCCTCGTAGTAGGGCCTGCTGGGCTCGGGCCGCTCGTCGTCCCAGTGCTCGGAGAAGCGCCGGTTGCCTTGGTTGCTCCGGGAGGAGCCCAGGCTGTTTTCCTCCATGGCTATGGTGGAGTTCTTGGGAACCACCACGACGGATTGCAGCCGCTTCCGAGGCGTGCCGTCATCGGAATCCGAGTCGTCCGTGTCACTGGCGTCGCTGCCGCCCTCGCTGTCGCTCTCCCCCGTGTCTGAGTAATCGTCGTGCCCGGCGGGAATGAATTCCACGGCGTTGCCGCTGCTGTCACACGTCGGGGCCTGAGTCACCATCTCCGTGTCCTCTGCCGTGATGACGACATCAGAGGAGGGATACAGGACATCTGGAAAAGCCGAAGCCACCAAGGGCTCGTTTCCCTCATCCCTCTCGGCCGATACGCCGGGATACTGAACTCCCAACTCCTCCAGCTCAGCTCCCTCAGTGGAAACAGCACTTTCCTCCACGACCTGCCTGCTGCGCTGCTCCAGCGGCACTTCCGAATAGTAGGAATGTTCATCTTGGAACGCCTGCTTGCTTTTTGATGAACCAAGGTCAACATGCTGAGCATCCGACTCCCGCACCTCTTCAGGTTCTGAATGCTGGAGCAGCTCCTGGTGCCCAGGCGGCGGCACGTCCCATTTGGAAGAGACGCTTCCCTCCGGCACGGGATGGTCCGACATGAGCTGCTGGGAACAGCCGTCCTGGGAGGAGTCCCTGCTCGAGCTCTCCACTGCCAGGCTAATTTTATGGGAAGGAAGGCCGTGCTCATCCTCACAGGCAGACTTGGAATGGGCATCCTCTGCGCTCTCGTAGCCGCACGTCACCGTCTGCGGCTCCACCTGCACGTCCAGAAAAGCCTCAGATGGAACTCTGAAATCCGTTGGTTCCGCTTCGATTTCCACTTCCGAGTGGTACAAAGCAGGGGCGGCATCGTCGGAAATGTAGCAAAAAATGGGTTCTTTGGTTTTGTCACACGGAGCCGCCTCATCACCCACCTCCCTAAGGGCAGTTTTAGTGGGATCTACATTCACGACAGGGAAAGGGGCGGCTTCCTCCTGCTGCAGCGGCACTGGAGGCTCCGCTTCCCGGAACAGGCTGTTGCATTCGCTGGACTGGACCTCGGAATCATCCGGCTCTGGCTCTTGAGACACATCAGTGCCCTCAAACCCAACAGATGGCAAAGGATGCGACGGGCTCGTCTTCACGACAGGTGACGCTTCCGACCGGCACGGGCCGTCGTCAGAGGATGCGGGAACTTCCTCTGGTTTGGAGGCACTGGAAGTTGCCAGATCATCCTCCTGACCCTCCAGGGAGCCGTTGACGCTCAGTTCCTTGGGGAAACACGTTCTCAACGGATCGTGCTTTGCCTTTAGTGACGTTTCTGCTTCCTTAACACTGTCGTGGCATTCACTTCCTGCAGGTTCCTCAGATTTTGGGTGGGCCAAACCTGCTGTCGACTCGTCCGCCTTGAGCAAAGCGGGCGAATCGTTGAGCTGATTTAGTGGAGAAAGTGCCTTTTCCCTTTCCGGCCTTTTGGCAATGGACACCCTGACCTCATTGCCCTTCGGACACGCGCTCTCTAAATCTAGAGAATTACACTGCGGCTTCATTTCCTCGAGCGATTCTGCACAACAGAAAGAACTCTTAAATTTATCAGGCTTTGGCGCGGGGGGCTTGGAAGGGGTGGATTTATAGCGGGAGGAATTCACATTACTGTCGGGCTTGGAATGGGATGACCCTTTCCGATAGCCCAGTTCATCGAGGGGAGAGCACCGTTTGGATACTTCACTTTCGGAAGTCCGTTTGGAATCCCGATCCGCTTTCGACGAGGACCTTCCTCTCCTCTCCACGTCGGCGTGAGACGACTCCGCTTTGCTGTCCCTGTCCGACTTGGAGTAAGAAGATCTCGAGTCTCTGTAGGAGGAGGAGGAGTGGGAGGACGTCCGCCGGGAGTCGCTTGACCTGGAATGTGTCCTCCTGTACTCATCCTCCGAATCCGAGCTCTCCCGCGCCCTGTCTGCGTAGGAACGGGAATACCTGGACCTCTCCCTGTAAGGGGAGCTCCGATGGTACCGCCGCTCGGACTCGTAGTAATGCGAGCGCTCCGACCTCGAGTAGGAAGAGCTGGTGCGGGAGCTCCGGTCGGAGCGGGAGCGGGAATGGGACCGGCTGCGCCTCCTGTCCCTGTCTGACCGCGAGCGGGAGGACGAGTACCGTGAGTCTCTCTCCGACTTCGAGTAGCTCGAGTACTTCTCATCCCTGTCCGACTTGGAGCGCGACGACGACGACGACTTCCCCGGGTCATCGCCTCGCAGGGACGTGGAGCTCCGTCTGGGATCGCGCTCCTTCTCCGTGCTGGAGATCTTCAGCTCGTGCGAGCGCTGGCTGGACGAGGTCCTCACCGAATCCTCGTCAGACTCGGAGCCCTGCGGCGCGCCGTCGGATTGGGAGAACTTCCTCTTTGTCCCCTGCCTCCGGGAGCACACGGGAGCACCCTTGGAGCCGTCGGAAACCTCCTCCTCTTTCCCAATATGGGAATCTTCCTTCTGCGGAGTCACTTCCGGCTGCTCGGGCGCGTTCTGGGCGACGCGTTCCTCCGCTCCGCGCGACGCCGTGTCCTGCCTGGCCTCGGGCTCCGAGGCCTCCTTGGGCGCCGCGTGGCTCGGCTCCTTCGGGACCGGGATTTCGGCTTCCACGGGCGGCGACAGCAGCAGCGTCGACATCGGCGTCACCGCCGGTTGCGGCAGCGCCGTGGCCGCAGGGACCGGTGCCGGCGGTGGAGGTGGAGGCGGCGGAGGCGGCGGCGTGGGCGGGAATTCCACGGCCGAGGCCGCCGGCTCCACTCCTGGTGGCGGCTGAGCCGCTGCCGGAGCCGGCGCCGGTTTCGCTGTGACACTGAGCAGGTGCTTCTTAAAGTGAATCTTGCCCAGCTCTACCTTCGGTTTCGGAGGCGAAGTTTCCTCGGCTGAACCGGCAGCGTCGCCCAGGTCCGGTTTGGTTTTGGGGTTAATGTCACCAGGAAGGGGAACCGCTGGAGGGGTGGGAGCTTCATTTTGCTTCTCGTTTCCGAGGCCGCTCAGGAACCGGTTGGGCAAAGTTTTCTTGGTTAAGCTGAAGCTGAAGGACACTTTCTGCCTTCCCTGCTCCTCCAGGTTGACCTTGGTTTTGGTGCCTTTGGGCAAGAAGCGACTGGAAGCAACGCCTTTGAACACGGGGCCTTTGACAAAACCAGCTCTCGGCACCGTCTCGGGTTTGCCCTGGGGGAGGAACACGAGATGAAGTTGGAGGGATTGGGGGGATTTGGGGGTTTAACAGTATTTTTTTTCACCTGGTGAATTTTTCATGATCAAAGAGAAATGGACACCCCAGCTCTGCCTTCGGTGCCCGGATCTGTCCTGGACAAAATCAATTCCTCAGGCACTTCCAGTTTGGAACAGAAGCTTCTCTGGGGTTGGGGCTGAGGCTTTTTAACTGACTCCTTAATGACCAAACTGAAAGCCCTTTTATCATTTAATCCTCACTTTTGAAAAAAGAGATGGAGTTCAACATACAAAGTTAATTGAAGGAAAAACTCTGCTTATTTCTGTGCTATTTCTGTGCTCCCAGGCCACCAAATATCCGGATTTTTATGCTTTAGATACAGTTGTTTCCACACTTCAGGAGATTCCATCTGGATGCACCTTCCCAGTACAGGAAAAGGCACCAAGGACACCTGAGAGCCCCTGGCAGGGCCTGAAGGGGCTCCAGGAGAGCTGGAGAGGGACTGGGGACAAGGGAGGGAGGGACAGGACACAGGGAATGGCTTCCCACTGCCAGAGGGCAGGGACAGGTGGGATACTGGGAAGGAATTCCTGGCTGGGAGGGTGGGCAGGGACTGGGATGGATTTCCCAGAGCAGCCGTGGCTGCCCCAGCCCTGGGAGTGTCCAAGGCCAGGCTGGAGCCACCTGGGACAGTGGGAGGTGTCCCTGCCCATTATTATTATTATTATTATTATTATTATTATTATTATTATTATTATTATTATTATTATTATTATTATTATTATTATTTAAATTTAAATTTAAATTTAAATTTAAATTTAAATTTAAATTTAAATTTAAATATTATTAATAAGGTTATTTAAAATCATTGCCCAAAATTATTCCCCAAAAGAAACTCTTTGGCTTCTTCCCAAATTTCCTCCTTATTCCCCAGAATTATTATTTAAATTAAAAATTAATAAAAATTAACATTAAAATATAATTATAACATATATATTTTAAATATACATATATTAAAATATATATAGTATATATTCTATAAGATCTATAATTATTATTAGCAATTATAATGAGATTTAAGTCATAATTAGTAGTGCTAGTAACTATAACACACTTCAAAAGTAATATTAATACTATTAGAATTATTACAATTCTAAAAACATTATTAAAATTATTTAAAAATTATTCTCAAAATTTTCCCTTCTTCCCCAAAATGATTTAAAATATTTTTAGTAATAATAACAATGATGATTGGATGATGATGATGATGATGACGATGACGATGATGATGATGATTATGATTATTATTATTATTATTATTATTATTATTATTATTATTATTATTATTATCATTATCATTATCATTATCATTATTATTATTTTAATAAGGTTATTAAAAATCATTGCCCAAAATTATTCCCTAAAGGGCAGGATTTGGCTTCTTCCAAAATGTTCCTTTTATTCCTCAAAATTAGTATTTAAATTAAAAATGACTAAAAATTAACTTTAAAATATAATATATATATTATATATACATACAATATATATTTTATATTTATTAAAATATATATAATTTATATATTTTATGTATATTTATATTGTATTATATATCATATATATTATATTGTATTTTAAATATTTTATATATTATATATTAATTATATTATATCATATTATATTGTTAAATTATGTTATGTTACATTATATTATATTATATTAATTATATTATATTATATTATATTACATTATGTTATGTTATATTATATTATATTATGTTATATTATATGTATAAATAGCAGTAGTAATTACAATGAGCTTTAAGTAATAAAAAATTAGTAGCAGTAATAACTATAACACACTTCAAGTAATATTAATATTCTTAGAATTAATACATTTTTTAAAACATTATTAGAATTATTTTAAATTATTCCCAAAATTTTCCCTTCTTCCCAAAAATTATTTTGAATTATTTTTAGTAATAATAATGATGATGATGATTGGTGGATGATGATGATGATGATTATTGTTGTTGCTGTTGTTATTATTATTGTTATATTATTATTGTTATATTATTATTACTATTATTGTTATATTATTATTATTGTTGTTATTATATTATTATTGTTATTTATTATTATTATTATTGTTATTATTGTTGTTATTATTAGTAGTAGTATTATTGTTATTATTGTTGTTATTATTATTATTATCATCATTATTATTATCATCACTATTATTATTATCACTGTTGTTGTTGTTATATTATTATTATTATTATTATTATTATTATTATTATTATTATTATTATTATTATTATTACAGCTCCACTCACCTCATTCTCCTCCTCTCTGTTGTCACCGAGCCGGGGGCACATGGAAAAGAAACAGAAAACCGGGAGTGAACACCGGGAGGAACGGACGGAGCGAGGGGACACTGAGGGGACACTGAGGGGACACCGAGGGGACACCGAGGGGACATGGAGGGGACACGGAGGGGACGCTGAGGGGACACCGAGGGGACACCGAGGGGACATGGAGGGGACACGGAGGGGACGCTGAGGGGACACGGAGGGGACATGGAGGGGACACGGAGGGGACACGGAGGGGACAGCGAGGGGACGCTGAGGGGACACGGAGGGGACATGGAGGGGACACGGAGGGGACATGGAGGGGACACGGAGGGGACAGCGAGGGGACAGCGAGGGGACACTGAGGGGACACTGAGGGGACATGGAGGGGACACGGAGGGGACAGCGAGGGGACACTTGAGGGGACACTTGAGGGGACAGTGACGGGACACCAAGGGACAGCGAGGGGACACTGAGGGGACACTGAGGGGAGACTGAGGGGACATTGAGGGGACACTTGAGGGGACACTGAGGGGACACTGAGGGGACACCACAGGGATACTGAGGGACACGGAGGGGACACGGAGGGGACACGGAGGGGACACGGAGGGGACACTGATGGGACACCACAGGGATACTGAGGGACACGGAGGGGACACGGAGGGGACACGGAGGGGACATGGAGGGGACATGGAGGGGACACCAAGGGACAGCGAGGGGACACTTGAGGGGAGACTGAGGGGAGACTGAGGGGAGACTGAGGGGAGACTGAGGGGACACTTGAGGGGACACTTGAGGGGACACTTGAGGGGACACTGAGGGGACACTTGAGGGGACACTGAGGGGACACCAAGGGGACACCAAGGGGACACCAAGGGGACACCAAGGGACAGCGAGGGGACACTTGAGGGGAGACTGAGGGGAGACTGAGGGGAGACTGAGGGGACACCGAGGGGACACTTGAGGGGACACTTGAGGGGACACTGAGGGGACACCAAGGGGACACCAAGGGGACACCAAGGGGACACCAAGGGACAGCGAGGGGACAGCGAGGGGACAGCGAGGGGACACCACAGGGATATTGAGGGACACTGAGGGGACATGGAGGGGACACCGAGGGGACACTTGAGGGGCACTGAGGAGACACGGAGGGGACACCACAGAGATATTGAGGGGACACTGAGAGGACCCTTGAGGGGACACCGAGGGGACACCGAGGGGACACCGAGGGGACATTGAGGGACATGAAGGGACATGGAGGGGACACGGAGGGGACCCTTGAGGGGACACTGAGGGGACATGGAGGGGACACCGAGGGGACATTGAGGGACATGAGGGGACACGGAGGGGACCCTTGAGGGGACACTGAGGGGACAGCGAGGGGACAGCGAGGGGACAGCGAGGGGACAGCGAGGGGACACTGAGGGGACTGTGAGGGGACACCCCCAGCCCCACCCAGGACAGGAGCACAGGGTGGGCCCAAAAATTCCACCCTGCAGAATTCCAGGTGGGCTCAGACAGAGCAAACCCTTCCGGAGAGAACTGTGGGATCGGCGGCGCTTCCGGAGGGTTCCAAAGGATATTCCAACACCTTGGATGGAACGAGGGACATCCAACACCCCAAACATGGGACTGAAGGGGCTGGATTTGGGATGCTTTGGATTTCCATCCTTTCCTTAGGAACAGAAAGGATTAAAGAGGAATTACAGCCTTGGGAAGGCCCTGGGTCTCTGCCACGATGGCAGCACTTCATTAACCAAGTAATTAATCAATTAATGCCAAGTATTTTGGCAGTCAGTGAATTAATGAGGACCATTCCCTTGATCCCAGCCAAGGGGCAAGCCCAGCTCTCCATAATTCCCAAGTTTCCTGCTCCAAGCAAAGCAGTTTCCCCCCAAGGAAGGAGGAGGAACAAGGACAGGCCGACCCTGTCCCTGCTTTGCTCAATTCCCAGGAGAACTTCCAGGAGTTTTCCGGTCCTCCCAACACACCCCAACCCATCCATGGACAGTTCCCCCTGCTCCGTCCTGGGACAACCAGAGGTTCCCAAATCCCTCTCCGGCTCCAAACACAGCCCAGAGCTGGAATTTGGCTGGAATTCCATCAGTTCTGAGCCACAGTTTGGTCTCACCATCGGAGAACATTCCCAGATTTCCCTTCAAGCACCAGCTGATCCAGAAACATCCACTTCCAGAAGAAAGAGCCAAAGGCTTCGGATTCCGAGCCCTCCAAAGGCAGAGACGGCGCCAGAACCACCCGGTCCAAAAGTTCTTCCCATGGATCCATTTTCCCACCAAAATTCTTTCCATGGATCCATTTTCCCATCAAAATTTTTTCCATGGATCCAATTTCCCACCAAAATTCCTTCTATGGATCCATTTCCCACCAGAATTCCTTCTATGGATCCATTTTCCCACCAACTCTTCCTATGGATCCATTTTGCCACCAAAATTCCTTCCATGGATCCATTTTCCCAACAAAATTCTTTCCATGGATCCATTTCCCACCAAAACTCTTCCTATGGATCCATTTTCCCACCAAAATTCCTTCCATGGATCCAATTTCCCACCAAAATTCCTTCCATGGATCCAATTTCCCACCAAAATTCCTTCTATTGATCCAATTTTTTCCCACCAAAATTCTTCCCATGGATCCAATTTTCCACCGAAATCCTTTCCATGGAGCCACTTTTCTAGGAGAACTCTTTACCTGGAGCCACTTTTCCACCAAAATTCCATATATTCAGAATTTCCCAGCTTCTCCCCTGCTGGGAACATCCCAGTTTTTCCTGGGAATATCACTAAAAATTAAGGATCTGCTCCCACTCCGTGGTTCAGCATTTCCAGCATTCCCTGGGAGCTCAACCCCCACATTTAAAGTGCATCCCATCCAATAATCGGAATTTTATCCCAGTTTTCCGCGTGCTAAAAATGCCAAAAAATTCCCCCAGAATTCCAAAGTGCACCAGACAAACTTCAGGAGCCTCCGCTCTTCCATAAATTTTTCCCTCTTTTCTTCTCCTTAAGGAGGGAAATCTGGAAGCCCAAACTTTCCCCCTCTCTGGGTCTGGAGGAACAGCCTCATTCCTGGTGGGAATTCCGCTCAGGAATCCACAGGGATCCACCCGAGAGCCCTTTGCTGCCTGGAAAAAGGGCACTTCAATCCCAACTTCCAGCTCGGGAATTCGGGATTTCACCTGTTTGGCTCAGGCTGGGGGGGGCCCAAATAAACTGGGAAGCAGCTGGAATTCCATGGATCACCTTCGGCCACAGCAGGGAGAAGGAAAGCAGCAGGTGGAAATTGGGAATTCCAACAAGGAATTTTCCAGGCAGGTTTTCCCTCTGCATCCCTGGGATTCTGCACCACGAGGCTGGGGATGGAATTCCCTGGATGCCGAGGATGGAATTCCTTGGATGCTGGGGATGGAATTCCCTGGATGCCGGGGTGGAATTCCCTGGACGCTGGGGATGGAATTCCTTGGATGCTGGGGATGGAATTCCTTGGATGCTGGGGACGGAATTCCTTGGATGCCGGGGATGGAATTCCCTGGATGCTGGGGATGGAATTCCTTGGATGCTGGGGACGGAATTCCTTGGATGCTGGGGATGGAATTCCCTCTGCTGCTCTCAAGCTCAGAATTCCAGATGGTTTGGGATGGAAGGACCTTAAGGATCATCCCATTCCCAGCCCTGCCATGGACAGGGACATCTCCCACTATCCCAGGTTGTTCCAACCTGGCCTTGGACACTTCCAGGAATGGAGCATCCACAGTTTTTCTGGGAAATCTGTGCCAGGGAAGAATTTCTTCCCAACATCCAACCTGATTTCCCCTCAATTCCCACTCCCAGGATTTGCTGGAACATTCCCAGGCCCAACGAGCCGCCACCCCAACTGTGGGAGAAAACACAGGGATGAAAGCACAGCTGTCCCTGGAATTCCTGGAATACTGTGAGGAATTCCTTGGTGCAGAGCGCTGGGATTTGATATCCCAAAGTGTCCCTGCTCCCAGAAATCCTGCCCTGCACATGGATAATGCACAACCAGAAACAGCTGGGAAAGTCATTGGAAATCCTGCTCCTTCCCAAAAAAAACATGGAGAGAGGAAAGGCAGAAGGACACACAGGAAGGGGGGAAATCCCTCAGAAATTCCTTATCTCAATTCCAGCCAAGGTGCCTTTTCCTGCAGCACATCCCTGAAATCCAGCCCTGCTGCTTCCCAAAATCCCCATTTCCCGCTTTAGTCAACATTTTCCCGGAGGTTTTGGAGCTGGAATTTTGGAGCAGGAGAAGGGACACCGTTTGTGCCACGCTGGAATATGAAGGAAAAGGGAGGGTTGGACATTCCAGGGAAAAAAAGGAGCTGAATCTTTGGAAAAGGATTTCTCCTTTCAGTTAAAAAATGAGGAGTGACCTCATTTATTTCCTTATTTCTCCACCAGAATTCCAGCATTTTAGGAATTCTTCAGGAAAAAGATCCAGTTAAGAAGAAAATATCTAAGAGGTTAACAGGATGCTGCTCCTTCCCAAAATTCCTGGGAATTCCCAAACTTCTCCCAAATCCTGCTCTTCCCTTTTTGCTCAGTGCCAGGGAGTGCCTGAGGAAGGAAGGGAATTTGGGATCGTGAATTCCCAGGAATTTTCAGGGAAAAGGGGAAAGGAGGGAAAGGATGAGGATGGATTTGGAAAAGGGAAAACCAGAGGGAACAAACCCCCACCTGAACTCCAAAGCTCCTGCAGAATTCCTTGGAAAACCTCCCCCTCCTCCTCTGGGAGCAGGGCAGGACATTCCAGCGGCACCTCCCACCACTCTCATGGAAATGGGATCAATTCCCGGGTAATCCCTGCCCAAATCCCTTTCTTTGCCCCAACAGGAACAAAGAGCCATCCAAGGAAATGCCTCGCAGGAAAGAGGAATTTTAAGCCGAGTTTTCCTGCCTTGATGGAATTAACTCCTGAAGTTCAGGAACATCCCGGGGTCTGTCCAGGCCTGGATCTCCCACAGAACTGGATCCTTCCCTCTGGAATGCCCCAGGTGGGATGGACAGGCTGGAATTGCACCAGGAAACCCCAACCCAGGACTCCAGATCAGCTTCGGGCAGGGAAGAGGAGTTTGCCTGGGATCAGAGCAGCATTCCCGGGATCAGAGCAGCATTCCCGGGATCAGAGCAGCATTCCCAGGGGGCAGAGCAGCATTCCCAGGGGGCAGAGCAGCATTCCCAGGGGGCAGAGCAGCATTCCCGGGATCAGAGCACCATTCCCAGGGGTCAGAGCAGCATTCCCGGGATCAGAGCACCATTCCCGGGATCAGAGCACCATTCCCAGGGATCAGAGCAGCATTCCCAGGGGTCAGAGCAGCATTCCCGGGATCAGAGCAGCATTCCCGGGATCAGAGCAGCATTCCCGGGATTAGAGCAGCATTCCCAGGGATCAGAGCAGCATTCCCAGGGGTCAGAGCAGCATTCCCAGGGGTCACAGCACCATTCCCGGGATCAGAGCAGCATTCCCAGGGATCAGAGCAGCATTCCCGGGATCAGAGCACCATTCCCGGGATCAGAGCACCATTCCCGGGATCAGAGCAGCATTCCCAGGGGTCACAGCACCATTCCCAGGATCAGAGCAGCATTCCCAGGGGTCATAGCACCATTCCCAGGGATCAGAGCAGCATTCCCGGGATCAGAGCAGCATTCCCGGGATCAGAGCAGCATTCCCGGGATCAGAGCAGCATTCCCAGGGATCAGAGCAGCATTCCCAGGGATCAGAGCAGCATTCCCAGGGATCAGAGCAGCATTCCCAGGATCAGAGCAGCATTCCCAGGGGGCAGAGCAGCATTCCCGGGATCAGAGCAGCATTCCCAGGGATCAGAGCACCATTCCCAGGATCAGAGCAGCATTCCCAGGATCAGAGCACCATTCCCAGGGATCAGAGCACCATTCCCAGGGATCAGAACAGCATTCCCAGGATCAAGCAGCATTCCCAGGAATCAGAGCACCATTCCCAGGATCAGAGCAGCATTCCCAGGATCAGAGCAGCATTCCCAGGGATCAGAGCAGCATTCCCAGGGATCAGAGCAGCATTCCCAGGATCAGAGCACCATTCCCGGGATCAGAGCACCATTCCCGGGATCAGAGCACCATTCCCAGGGATCAGAGCAGCATTCCCGGGATCAGAGCACCATTCCCAGGGATCAGAGCACCATTCCCAGGATCAGAGCACCATTCCCAGGGGTCACAGCACCATTCCCAGGATCGGAGCAGCATTCCCAGGGGGCAGACCAGCATTCCCAGGAATCAGAGCAGCATTCCCAGGATCAGAGCAGCATTCCCAGGATCAGAGCTCCTCATTTCTCTCCTCACTGAACAATTGAATTCCAATTCCAACCTTCCCAAATCCAGGATTAGGCCTGGCTTAAAGCTCAGGCTCAATTCCCAGCCCTGCCAAGGCCTCCCCACCTCCCCATTCCAGGCTCTTATCCCCATTCCCAGTTTTCCCCTCCCTCCTCCATCCCACTTTTCTCCCTTTCCAGGTTTTCCAGCCCGAGGTCACTTTGGCACCACCACAGACCAACCACAACTGAACGTTCCTCCTTCCAGCAAATCCCAATTTCAGGACTAAAAACTACAGGGAATTAGTGGGAAAAGTGGGATAAACATCCACGTTAAAGATTTTTCCCAAATCCCTTTCCATGCAATCCCTGCACAGCAAAATCCCTCCGGATAAATTGACCTTTTAAGGTGTTTGGGTTTTTTTTTAAGTTGCTCTTTTTAAATTGTTCTGTTGAGGTTCAAACGTGTTTGGGAGCAGGAAAAGGATTCCAGGAAAGTCAAGGAAGCTGAAAACTCCAGGAATTTGGGAAGAATAATAATAATGATGAGGGCAATCCCATCTACTCACAGGTGCTGTCACCAGGCCAGGATGGGGCTTCATTCCCAGCTCATTCCCAGCTCATTCCCAGCTTCATTCCCAGCTTCATTCCCAGCTTCATTCCCAGCTTCATTCCCAGCTCATTCCCAGCTTCATTCCCAGCTTCATTCCCAGCTTCATTCCCAGCTTCATTCCCAGCTTCATTCCCAGCTCATTCCCAGCTCATTCCCAGCTCATTCCCAGCTCCATTCCCAGCTCATTCCCAGCTTCATTCCCAGCTTCATTCCCAGCTCATTCCCAGTTTCATTCCCAGCTCATTCCCAGCTCATTCCCAGCTTCATTCCCAGCTTCATTCCCAGCTCATTCCCAGCTTCATTCCCAGCTCATTCCCAGCTTCATTCCCAGCTTCATTCCCAGCTTCATTCCCAGGTCATTCCCAGCTCCATTCCCAGCTCATTCCCAGCTTCATTCCCAGCTTCATTCCCAGCTCATTCCCAGCTTCATTCCCAGCTTCATTCCCAGCTCATTCCCAGCTTCATTCCCAGCTCATTCCCAGCTTCATTCCCAGCTCATTCCCAGCTCATTCCCAGCTCATTCCCAGCACTTGGAGCTGTCGAGGCTCCACCTGAGCTGAGACAATTCCTGAGGAATTTGGGCTCAAAATCACGGGAAAGCATCAAAGCCACTCCCCCCTCCCAGGGAGGGATCTGGGAAGGCCCCTCAGGCTTTTCCCACCCCCTGCATTCCTGCTCCAGGGAAATCCTGGGATTTGATGCTCCCCTGTCCCCCCAGGGATCGCCATCCCAAGGGAATTCCAGCCCTGGGTTTCTCAGCACCCCCTGGCACTGCAGCTTTGTCTCCCAAACGCCTGGAAAACAAAGAATTCCCTTTGTTTTGGAGCTCATTCCCAACATCTCCATATTCCCAAAAATAAAGCTGGAAGGAGCAGGCCTGTCCCTTCCATCCCAAAGTTCCCAAAGATGTTTCCAACAAGCTTCCTATTGAGACAATCCATGGAATTTGGGTCCTTTTCACCAGGTCACCTCCTAATTCCCAGCCCGAATATTCCCAGAATTCCCCATCTCAGAGCCCCAAAATATCCCAGTTTCCCCCAAAGTCCTCCCCACTTTAACAGGAAGACACTTCCCAGCCCTAAAATCACATTCCAAAGGGTGAAAGCTCCAACCTGCATCCCAAAAATTTCAAATAAAACGTTGGGATGGCCCAGCCAGGCTCAGGGTCTCTGGTTTGGGATAAATTAATATCAATAATTTAATATAAATTAATATAAATTCCCAAAGTATTTATTTCCTACATAATTAGAGATTAAGTTTAACCTCCTGCTTAAGGCAGGAATGGGAATATCCTGGGAATTGCTCTCAGTTCCATGAAAGAAAATGAACCCCTTTCCTGCTCCTTTACACCAGGAATTGGCACTAAAATTCCAACCTGGGAACGGCTCCAGAGCTTTTCCTGGAGGATTTCCATGCAAAAGGCTGGAAAAAGAACCACCTGGGAATGGCACACTTTGGATTTCCAGCTGCTGCTGCATTTCAGGAAGGAAATCATGGAATTACCAAGTGGAAAAGCTGGAAAATCTTGGAGCAGTGCTGGGGAAAGCCAGTGGGAATCCCTCTGGGAAAGGAGGATCCACCTGGAGCATTCCCAAGGCTCCAGTTCCTTCCCAATCCAACCCGAGGCGTCTTCCTCTCACATTAAATTTATGGATCAAATTTGGACTCCTGGCCCAAAATTTCCTGGATTTCAGGTCCTGCTCCATCCCCTGGGATCCCAAGGGAACTGCAGCCTCTGGGATGGATCCCAAAAAGTTGAGAAGCAGCTGCAGGGATGGGGCATTTTTAGGGAAATTTACCCCTCAAAAAATGGGAAAAGACAGGAAAAAAATCCAGGGAAAAGAAACTTTCTTAGGAAGTGTCTGACCAACATTCCAACAGCCACCCTGGGACCTCCTCAGGCTTTCCCAGGAAAGCTGGGGCTGATCCCTCCCTGCAGGTGTCCCGGGCCAGCTTCCCAAACTCCACAGTCAGGCTCCCAAATTCCAAGGTATAAAGAGACTTTTCCTTCACCAATCCCTCTTTCCAGACACCTTAAAGTGGGAACCCCTGGGGTTCCATCCCGTGGGATCATCATCAGGCTCCATAATAAAGGGGAGGAGCATTCCAAGGGAAATGCAGGTGGGAAAGGGCCCTTCCCTCCCATCGGCTCCTCCAGGTGGACCAGGACACACTCCAGGCCCTCACTGGGGTGTTTTCCAGGAGTTTGTGCCAAGGGAACCAACCTCATGGAAGCTTTTCCTGAGGGAAAGGCAGAACAGAACCCACATTCCCACAGGAAGCACCAAAACCATCAATCCCAAAGTGACGCCGACACGGGACAGCCCCGGAGTCCCCACAGCACCAAAGGGCCTCCAAAACCCTCAGGAACAGCCACAGCCCAAAGCCTGGAATTCCAGACTGGCTGAATCCACACCGAGCCATGGCAACAACCCAACGGAGGGTTCCAATAGTCCAGTCCTGAATCCCAACCCTTCCAATCCTCCAATCCTGAATCCCAACCCCTCCAAACCTCCAACCCTGAATCCCAACCCAATACTCCAGTCCTGAATCCCAACCCCTCTAATCTCCAATCCTGAATTCCAACCCCTCCAAACCTCCAATCCTGAATCCCAACCCCTCGCAACCTCCAGTCCTGAATCCCAACCCCTCCAATCCTCCAATCCTGAATCCCAACCCCTCCAAACCTCCAATCCTGAATCCCAACCCCTCGCAACCTCCAGTCCTGAATCCCAACCCCTCCAAACCTCCAATCCTGAATCCCAATCCCTCTAATACTCCAATCCTGAATCCCAACCCCTCCAATACTCCAATCCTGAGTCCCAACCCCTCGCAACCTCCAGTCCTGAATCCCAACCCCTCCAAACCTCCAATCCTGAATCCCAATCCCTCTAATACTCCAATCCTGAATCCCAACCCCTCCAATACTCCAATCCTGAATCCCAACCCCTCCAATACTCCAATCCTGAATCCCAACCCCTCCAAACCTCCAATCCTGAATCCCAACCCCTCCAAACCTCCAATCCTGAATCCCAATCCCTCTAATACTCCAATCCTGAATCCCAACCCCTCCAAACCTCCAATCCTGAATCCCAACCCCTCCAAACCTCCAGTCCTGAATCCCAACCCCTCCAAACCTCCAATCCTGAATCCCAACCCCTCTAATACTCCAATCCTGAATCCCAACCCCTCCAAACCTCCAACCCTGAATCCCAACCCCTCCAAACCTCCAACCCTGAATCCCAACCCCTCCAATCCTCCAATCCTGAATTCCAATCCCTCCAAACCTCCAACCCTGAATCCCAACCCCTCCAAACCTCCAACCCTGAATCCCAACCCCTCCAAACCTCCAACCCTGAATCCCAACCCCTCCAATCCTCCAATCCTGAATTCCAATCCCTCCAAACCTCCAACCCTGAATCCCAACCCCTCCAAAGCATCCACAGACACACCAAGCACCTCCAGCACCACTGGTGGCACAGCTGGAGATCCACCTTCCCCCAGGCCGGAGCTGAATTCCCATTGGGAAGGTCTCCCTGCCACAGGAGCTGCTGGATAAATGTGTTTTCCATCACAGCACAAGGACAGGAGGGAAATAAATCCTTGGAGCTCTCGACTCCCTGCGATGGCCACGACGTGTCACTTGTCCAAGGGCTCCTCCTCCCTCGGGATGCAGCAGCTGGAGATGATCTTGGAATCTTCTCCAAGGAAGCAACAGCACCAAGAACCATCCATGAAGTATCCAACAAAGGATTCCCAGAGAATCCATGGCTGCCCCATCCCTGGGGGTGTCCAAGGCCAGGTTGGAACAACCTGGGACAGTGGGAGGTGTCCCTGTCCATGGCAGGGGGTGGCACTGGATGGGATTGAAGGTCCATTCCAACCCAGAGCAGTCTGGGATTCCAGGCAGGTCCAGGTCCAGGCAGCTCCAAGGAGAAGCTCCACATGGAGCATGGTGGTGGCTCCAAGCTCAGGGAATCAGGTTGGCCCAAACTTGAGGCTCTGCTGGAAGTTGAAGTTCCCAGGAATCCAAGCTCTGGCTGACAATGGACACAGAGAGCGACGGACCAGGGAAAAGCCAAGCACAGTTCCTTTCCTGACAGGAAAACTCCAGTAAAAGCCACTGGAATGCACATCCATCGCTCAGCTCCCGGCTCAACATCCACCTCCTCCGGCTCAGCAGCATCCCTGGGAGTGTCCAAGGCCAGGCTGGATGGGCCTGGAGCAACCTGGGATAGGGGAGGGTGTCCCTGCCACGGCAGGAGGTGGGATGGGATAACCCTGAAGGTCCCTTCCAACCCCAACCATTCAGGGAATGATTCCCAGGACAATAAGGCTGAGCCTGATGATCCCCCAGGCTCTGCTGTCCCCACCAATTCCAACGCTTGGAGCTACAACAGCCACTCATCCCAAAACACCAACCAAGCTCATCCCACCCCGAGGTCCATACGGGATGGGGGGGAACCCACCGGCTCCGGCAGCACATCCACAGCCACGGGCCTGGCTTGGATTCCACTCCTCCCAAACACCCACCAGATCCTGGGACATTTCCAACAACCCAATAACCCCAAACATTCCTTTTCTCCAGGTAAAACCTCCCAGGCTGGGAAGAGCAAACCCAAACTAAGCCATAACACTGAGGAACACGCCATGGAAACAGCAGGAACGCCGGGAATCGGGGCAGGGATGGGGAAACAACTCCTGAAAGCACCACAGCAACTCCTGAGAGCCTCCTGAAAACACCCCAACACTCCTGAGAGCCTCCTGAAAGCACCAACACTCCTGAGAGCCTCCTGAAAGCACCCCAACACTCCTGAGAGCCTCCTGAAAACACCAACACTCCTGAAAGCACCACAACACTCCTGAGAGCCTCCTGAAAGCACCAACACTCCCTCCTGAGAGCCTCCTGAAAGCACCACAGCAACTCCTGAGAGCCTCCTGGAAACACCAACACTCCCTGAGAGCCTCCTGAAAACACCAACACTCCCTGAGAGCCTCCTGAAAACACCAACACTCCTGAGAGCCTCCTGAAAGCACCACAGCAACTCCTGAGAGCCTCCTGGAAACACCAACACTCCTGAGAGCCTCCTGAAAACACCACAGCAACTCCTGAGAGCCTCCTGAAAACACCAACACTCCTGAGAGCCTCCTGAAAACACCAACACTCCTGAGAGCCTCCTGAAAACACCAACACTCCTGAGAGCCTCCTGAAAACACCAACACTCCTGAGAGCCTCCTGAAAGCACCAACACTCCCTGAGAGCCTCCTGAAAACACCACAACACTCCTGAGAGCCTCCTGAAAGCACCAACACTCCCTGAGAGCCTCCTGAAAACACCAACACTCCTGGGAGCCTCCTGAAAACACCACAGCAACTCCAGAGAACCTCCTGAAAGCACCAACACTCCCTGAGAGCCTCCTGAAAACACCAACACTCCTGAGAGCCTCCTGAAAGCACCAACACTCCCTGAGAGCCTCCTGAAAGCATCAACATTCCTGAGAGCCTTCTGGAAACACCACAACACTCCTGAGAGCCTCCTGAAAACACCAACACTCCTGAAAGCACCACAACACTCCCTGAGAGCCTCCTGAAAACACCAACACTCCTGAGAGCCTCCCGAGTCCCAGCAGGGACCTGACGGCCCAAGGAAGGCCCCAAATGAGGCCAATTCATCAGCAATTCCACCCAAAATCCCGAGGGAACCCACTCCGGCTCCTTCCACCCGCCCAGGTGGGACAATCCCGGCGCTTTGGGACACAAATCCCACGTGCCAGGATCCCTCCCAACACTCCAGACTGCAAAGGGGAGATACCTAAAGTGGGACAAACCTTTGGGGATCGACTGGAGAGTCCTTTGGACCCAGAGGAGCCCTCAGGAAGGGGTGAAGCCAAAGCAAACCAGGATTTCTCCAGGTTCTCCCACCCCAAGAGCAAAACCCAGCCTGGATTCCAAATCAAATCCTTCACACCCCACTCATTTCAGACGGCCCAGCCACCAGCCCCACTCCTGGGACATGGAGAAGCTGCTCCTGGGCTGCTCCAGGCGGGCACAGCCAGACCCACTCCAGAAAGGTTTGCTCTGTGTCCTCCTCCAAACCCTGTTTTTGGCTTCTCCTCCATCCCACCATGGCCCAGAGGCCACTCCAGAGCCTGCAAAGTTTGGGGAGCCCCAAAACCCTTTGCCAAGGAAGCCTAAAAGGGCAAAACCAGCGCTGGGAGAGGCAGGAGGAGGGGTGGGGGAGAAAGGCAGAGGGGCAGGAGCGCCGAGGGATGGAGGGCACGGAGGGATGGGGGGATGGAGGGATGGAGGGCACGGAGGGATGGGGGGATGGAGGGATGGGGGGATGGGGGGATGGAGGGATAGAGGGCACGGAGGGATGGGGGGATGGAGGGCACGGAGGGATGGGGGGATGGAGGGGATGGAGGGATAGAGGGGATGGAGGGATGGAGGGAGGGCACGGATGGAGGGTATGGAGGGATGGACGGCACGGAGGGATGGAGGGTATGCAGGAATGGAGGGCACGGAGGGATGGAATGCACGGAGGGGTGGAAGGCATGGAGGGATGGGGGGCACGGAGGGATGGGGGGCACGGAGGGATGGGGGGCACGGAGGGATGGGGGGCACGGAGGGATGGGGGGCACGGAGGGATGGAGGGCACGGAGGGATGGAGGGCACGGAGGGATGGAGGGCACGGAGGGATGGAAGGCATGGAGGGATGGAGGGCCGGGCTGGAGCCGGAGGGCCCGGCGGGCTGCAAGGCCGGACTGGAGCAGTTCCCGAGCGGAGCAGAGCCCGGTCCCGGCCATTAGAGTGCTCCCCGTGCCGGCTCCTGCCTTCCTTCCTTCCTTCCTTCCTCCCGCAGAAAATGGGGTCAGCGCAGGGGCCGCCCCGGCCACCGGCAAAACCGAGACGGGGCTCGCTGAGCAGGGAGAATAATATTAGTGGTAATAATAAAAGTAAAAATAATAAAGAAGGTGGTGAAAAATGGCCCCGCGGGGAGGCCGGGACACGTCCGCACGCTCCGCCCGCGCTGCCCCGGGCAGGGACGGGACGGGGACAGGGACGGGGGAGAGAGGACACGGGGACAGGAGACACGAGGAGCGAGGGGACACGGGGGACAGGGGGCCACGGGGGACAGGGGGACACGAGGAGCGCGGGGACGCGGGGAGCGAAGGGACGCGGGGAGCGAAGGGACGCGGGGACACGGCCCGCCCGCCCGCCCCGCGCCCGGCCCGGCCGCGGCCATCACGCAAGGCCGGGGATGCGCGGCCTACCCCGGGCCCGAGCGCGGCCGCACGGACAGGGCCGGGCAGCGGGCTCGGCGCAGGGAAGGGGTGTCGGGAGGGCCGGGGGGCGGCGGCGGAGGGGAGGGGAGCGCAGGGCAGAGCCCCGCCGGCCGCTCCCGGCGCCCCCGGGCCCGAGGCCGCGCAGGGCCCGCGCTTACTCCGGCGTGGGGTGCTCCGGGTCGTAGAAATCCCCCATGGCGGGCGGGCGGCGCGGGGTCCGCAGTGCCCCCTGGCCGGGGAGGCCCCGCTCGCCCCGTCGGGGCTCCTCACATGGTCCGGCGGGGCCCCCCCGCAGCCCGCGCCCAGCACGGCCCGGCCCCGCCGCGATCCGCCCCGGCCGCGGCTCCGCCTCCTCCGCCCGCCCCGCTGACGGGAGAGGGGACGGGGACACGGGGCAGGGACAGGGGACAGGGACAGGGGACAGGGACACGGGGCAGGGACAGGGACACGGGGACAGCGGGGCAGGGACAGCGGGGCAGGGACAGCGGGGCAGGGACAGGGACAGGGACACGGGGCAGGGACAGGGACACGGGGACAGCGGGGCAGGGACAGGGACACGGGGCAGGGACAGGGACAGGGGGCAGGGACAGGGACACGGGGCAGGGACAGGGACAGGGACAGGGACACGGGGCAGGGGCAGGGACAGGGACAGGGACACGGGGACAGCGGGGCAGGGACAGGGACACGGGGCAGGGACAGGGACACGGGGCAGGGACAGCGGGGCAGGGACAGCGGGGCAGGGACAGGGACACGGGGCAGGGACAGCGGGACAGGGACAGGGACACGGGGCAGGGACAGCGGGGCAGGGACAGCGGGGCAGGGACAGGGACAGCGGGGCAGGGACAGGGACACGGGGCAGGGACAGGGACACGGGACAGGGGGGTCAGGGACACGGGACAGCGGGTCAGGGACACGGGACAGCGGGACAGCGACACGGGACAGCGGGGTCAGGGACACGGGACAGCAGGGCAGGGACAGCGGGACAGGGACAGAGACACGGGACAGCGGGACAGGGACACGGGACAGCGGGACAGCGACACGGGACAGCGGGGTCAGGGACAGGGGACAGCGGGGCAGGGACAGCGGGACAGGGACACGGGACAGCGGGACAGCGACACGGGACAGCGGGGTCAGGGACACGGGACAGCAGGGCAGGGACAGCGGGACAGGGACAGAGACACGGGACAGCGGGACAGCGACACGGGACAGCGGGGTCAGGGACACGGGAACACCGCCGGGAGCGGGGACAGGGACAGCGGGACAGGGACACAGGGATACCGGGACAGGGGGACAGGAGGGACACAGGGACAGCGGGACAGGGACACGGGGACACCAGCACAGCCGGGAGCGGGGACAGGGGGACACGAGGACAGGGACACAGGGACAGGGAGACAGCGGGACACAGGGATACCGGAACAGAGGGACACCGGGATACCGCAACACAGGGACATGGGGATACCGGGACAGGGGGATACAGGGACAGGGGGACAGACGAATGCCGGCACCGCGGAGCACCGGGACATCGGGATACTGGGAAAGAGGGACACAGGGACAGAGGGACACAGGGGAGCACCGGGACACAGGGACACCGGGATCAGCCGGGAGCGGTACCGCCGGGATCAGCCGCGTTGTCACCGGGATCCCACCGCGAGCAGCTGCGGGATCGCCGCGGCACCGCCGGGATGCTTTTGGAACCGTACCGGGATCGCCCCCGGGATCACACCGCGATCAGCCATGGGACTGTCGGGAGGAGCCGCAGCACCACCGGGATGTTCTCGGGATGTACCAGGATCACCCCCGGGATCCCCCGGACCACACCAGGGTCACCCCTGGGATCCCCCGGACCACACCAGGATCACCCCCGGGATCCCCCAGACCACACCAGGATCACCCCCGGGATCCCCCAGACCACACCAGGATCACCCCCGGAATCCCCCGGACCACACCAGGATCACCCCTGGGATCACCGGTGCCACACCGGAGTCAGCTGCAGAATTCCCAAGATCTCAGTGGGCTCAGTGGGTCTCAGAGTCACAGGATTCCTGGGATCTCCTTGGGATCACCCCTGGAATGCTCAGAATCTCACCAGGATCAGATGGGAGACCAGCAGGGCCACACGTGGATGAGCTGCAGAACTGTTGGGATCACCGGGACTATCCTGGATCGTTCATGGAACAACCAGGATCTTTTCAGGATCTCCCCAGGACCACCCCAGGATCTCACTGGTGTCACCTTTGGAATCACCAGGATCAGCCAAAGGATCACCAGGCCCCTGGATCAGCCATGGCACACCAGCACCCCAGGGATCACCTGCTTCCCTGGCATCTCCCATACCCGGGATCACCCACAGTCTGGAATCGCCACCCCTGGGATCACCCCTGGGATCACCCACGCCCCTGGACACTGGCACCACAGGCCACCAACACCTCTGGCATTCCCAGAACACAGGGATCACTGGCAGCTCAGGATCTCCAGGATCATGGGCACCCCCAGGATCAGACCCTGGGATCGCAGCCCAGACCTTGGCACCAGATCCCTGAGGCTGTTCCTGCCCCCAGCCCAGGGGGATTCCTGGGATCATCAGAGAGAAAAGCCCCCAAAATCCCTAAAAATCCTCTCTTCATTCCACAGGTCATTTCCCAACTTCCCAAACCCTGGGAAAGCTCCTCCAGGGAGCTCACCCCAGGAGACCCACCTGCTTTGGGGATGCTGCAGGACCTTCCTGCTCGTGTAGGACCCTCCAAGCCACATTTGCAGCTTCCAATATTGAGATTTTGTGGGATATTCCCAGATTTGGGAGCATGGCATGGGCAGCAGGGACACCTGGGACAGGATGAGAAGCAGGGGAGGGGTGGATGGAGGGAGGGGTGAAGGAAAAGGATTAGCTCCAAGCATGTGGAAGCCTTTTCTTGGGAAATCCAGGTGGGATGAAGTTCCAGCAGCTTTATGAGCCTTTGGACATGGATAACTGCAAAGGAAAGGTGATTCCTGGGATATTCTCCCCCAGCCTTCCAAGGGAACAGGTGCTGTTATGGGAACAGAGGGAAGGTTCAACAAACTAAACCAAACTGAACACCCTGGACTCATTAATTTTCCCAGTGTTTCATGGAAATGGGAGCAGCATGTGGAAAACCTCCAACCTGGGATGGTTAAACTGGGGATGATCCCAGCATGGCCGGTGCTGGTGTTGGCAGCAGGATGTTCCCAATGGCCATGGAGCACTCTGGGGCTCTCAGCACTGTTTTTCCAGCTTCCCAAAGAATTCTGAGGGAGCTGAGAGGGCTCAGCCTGGAGAAAAGGAGGCTCAGGGGGGACCTCTGTCTCCCTGCAATTCCCTGGAAGGAGGTTGGAGCCAGGGTGGGGTCAGGCTCTGCTCCAGGGAACAGGGACAGGAGAGAGGGAACGGCCTCAGGCTGGGCCAGGGGAGGTTTGGATTGGAGAGTGGGGAAATTCCTCCTGGGAAGGGCTGTCCAGCCCTGGCACAGCTGCCCAGGGCAGGGATGGATCCCCATTCCTGGAGGGATTTCACAGACCTGTGGATGTGGCACTTGGGCACATGGTCAGTGGTGGCCTTGGCAGTGCTGGGAGATGGTTGGACTCAATCCTAGAGGGCTTTTCCAACCAAAATCCTTCCATGATCACCCATAAATCAGTGTTTGGTGTTTCATTCCCTTCTCCAGGTGGATCCCACCAGCAATGACCTGTTGCCCCAACGGGAAGAAGCCCAGGAGTGGCTCCAGCACCAGGAGAGGGGGAAGCAGCAGCAGCCTGGGATGTCCACCACAACCTCTCCAGGTTTTCCAGAGGCTCAGGAAAACCAGTGGTGCAGTTTGAACTCCCTGGCTCATGTCCTGTGCAAACAGTGGGATTGATTCCCAGTAACATCCCAACCAGCACAAAGGTTGGATGCCTTGATTTCCCAGTGTTTATTTTTGTGGATCAATCGTGGACACAAACACGAGGCACTTCTGGAGCTGGCATTCCTTGGGGAATGCTGGATCCAGGCTGAGCCCCAGCCTGCTCCATGGTGTGCAGGAGGGATGGGGGGTTGTTCTTCCCAGCAGCCGAGGCGATCCCGGGTTTCCTGTGCATTTGCTGGAGGGACAACATGGTCCTGTCAAAGGTTTCCTGGGAACAGGGAACACAAAGGGATCAGCTCGGATCTCAGAGCACAGTTCTTACCTCTAAAAACTTTTTTCCTGAAAAAGTGAAACCAAACACTTTCCCAGCCTTTCCAGGTGGTGCTGGGAAAAGCTGGAAAGGTCCCCAGCACTGCTGGTGGTAGATCCCAGCAGGCACTAAGAGGGCACAACAAATCCTGGGAAATTCTCCTCCTGAGCCCCAAAATGCTGGGTTTGAGATGTTTTTCTGGAATCCCAGAATGGTTTGGATTGGAAAGGATCTAAAGGATCATCCCATTCCATCCCCTGCCATGGGCAGGGACATCTTCCACCAGCCCAGGTTGCTCCAAGCCTTGTCCAGCCTGGCCTGGGACACTCCCAGGGATGGGGCAGCCACAGCTCCTCTGGGAAATCCATTCCAGTCCCTCACACCCAGGAATTCCTTCCCAATATCCCATCTGAATCTATCCCCTTCAGTTGAAAGCCATTCCCTGTGTCCTGTCCCTCCCTCCCTTGTCCCTCTCCAGCTCTCCTGAAGCCCCTTCAGGCACTGGAAGAGGCTCTGAGGTCTCCCTGGATCCTTCTCTTCTCCAGGTGACCCCCTCAGCTCTCCCTGGGAAAGCTGTTCCGTTCCAAGTTGGACAGGCCTTGGAGCAGCCTGGGACAGAGGGAGGTGTCCCTGCCCATGGCAGGGGTGGCACTGGGTGATCCTGAAGGTCCTGCCCCCCCAGGACTGGAACTGGGATCACCTGCTGCTCCACCCTCATCCTGGCCCTGTAGAAGGGGGTGGATGCCGGGCCTTGCGGCAGGAGCGTCTCCTGCATCCGCTCGAACTTCTCCTGCTCATCTTCATCCTGCCAGGAAAACCAGCATTCCATGGGAAAAGCACACCTGGAGCCACGAGCCAGCTGGTCCCATTCAGCTCAACTCCAAAGCCTTGGCAGTGAGAGGTTCCCCTTCCCACACCTCAGATGAGCAGATTTGGGCAGGACTTGGGAAAAGGGTTGGGATTTTCCCAAAGGAAGTTCCCCTATCCATGCTCTGCCAAAACCTTCCCCAGGACAGTCCCCCTTCCATTGCAGGATAATCCCACAGCATCCCAGAGGGCTGAGCTTCAGCCTGGTCCAGCTCCCAGCTGATGTCCATCCTGGGCTTCTCCAGGGAAAATCAGGAAGGTGTGGGCACACATGGCTTGAATAAGGATAATTTTTATAGACACCAGTTGTGTTTAATGTTTCCTTGCTGGATCTGAGGATGGACCCTCAGCCACCTCCTGTGGGGGTCCATGAGTAACCTGGAGAAGGTGACAGGGACATTCCTGTGGGATAAAAGGCAGGTGGCCAATCAAATCAAGCCAAGAGGGAGAGATGAACATCCTGGAGATGTGGGTTGGAGCAATAAATGGGAATTTACTCCACAACATTCCCAACAACTCCCTGACAGGAAGGGGGAGCTGAGGAGAGTCAGGGAACTCCCAGAGAACAAGGGACAAGACAAGAGGAAATGGAAGGTTTAGCTTGGATACTGGGAAAATTCCCTCCTGGAAAGGGCTGTCCAGCCCTGGCACAGCTGCCCTTCCCATCCCTGGAGGGGTTTAAAATCCCTGTGGATGTGGCACTTGGGGACATGGTCAGTGGTGGCTTTGGCAGTGCTGGGAATGGTTGGACTCGATGGGCTCCAAGGGCTTTTCCAGCCTCAACGATTCTGTGATTCAAAGAACTGTCCTTGAAAAGGGAAAATGTTTCCTCATTAGGTTTTATCCAAAGGGGTTTGGGTTGAATTGCTTTGCTGGGGTTCTTTTGCTCTTCTTTGTCCAGCCCTCCAGGGGTATCTGGAATTTCCCCCAGCCTGGAGGGCACAACACTGATTAAATTAACTCACTGGGTTTGTTGTCCCCTCCCATCAGGGTTGTCACTCATGTCCTCAAGGGAACCCATTCAGAAGGATGGGAAGAACCTGCCTCTGATGAGCTTTAAACTCCTCACATGCCCCTCTAGAAGGGAGGAAGGAAAATGTGTCCCTGGGATTTACAGAGAAAACACTTGGGCACCTGCAGGCAGAAGAATTCCTGTTCCATTCTCCTTAAAGCCCAAAGCTGGCCAAAAATGGGCCACTGAGGGAGAGGGTAGCATGGCTCAGCCCCTGCTCCTCCACTTTCCCAAACACCTCTGGGTGGTCCCCAAATCCTGATGGGGACCAGAATCTCAGGATGGTTTAGGTTGGAATGGAACCTTAAAGAACATCCAGTCCCACCCCCTGCCATGGGCAGGGACACCTTCCACTATTCCATGTTGGGATATCCAACCTGGCCTTGGACACTCCCAGGGATGGGGCAGCCACAGCTGCTCTGGGAAATCCATCCCAGTCCCTGCCCACCCTCCCAGCCAGGAATTCCTTCCCAATATCCCACCTGTCCCTGCACCCTGGCAGTGGGAAGCCATTCCCTGTGTCCTGTCCCTCCCTCCCTTGTCCCCAGTCCCTCTCCAGCTCTCCTGGAGCCCCTTCAGGCCCTGCCAGGGGCTCTCAGGTGTCCCTGGAGCCTTCTCTTCTCCAGGTGACCCCCCAGCTCTCCCAGCCTGGCTCCAGCCCAGAGGGGCTCCAGCCCTGGGGCATCTCCGGGGCCTCCTCTGGGCTCTCCAGCAGCTCCACGTCCTTGGGCTGTTGTTCCCAGGGCTGGGGCAGCTCTGCAGGGTTTGGGGTCTCCCCTCAGGGGGCAGAGGGGCACAATCCTCCCCCTGCCAACGTTCTGATCACAGTTTTTGATGTAAAAACTCTGGGAAATAAGAACTTTAACAGGAATGTACCTTTTCAGGGTCAGAAGAGCCCCCAGCAGCCCAAGGTGGTGGCTCCTGGCAGGGAACTCGCTGTGTCCCAGTTGCCCCAGCATGACACACAATAGTTTGGCTGCAAACCTGGGATCTCTGGGCTGGAGACCAGGCCCCCAGGGCCCCTCCACCTCCAGGCACTCTGCCCAATGCCTGGTATTCCCCAGATTCCCACGGGCCTCAGTCACTCTCCTGTTTTAGCCTCCCAAAGGATGTGGCTCCAGATAGTCCCTCTGTGCCTCACAGAGCACCACGTCCTCCTCTTCCTCCTCCTCCTCCTCCCTCGTTCCCTCCTCACCCACCAAGGAGAAGCAGCAGAGACACCTCACCAGGCACATGACTCTGTTTATGGGGATCATTCCAGGCCTGATGCTCCCGCCGGGCTCCAGAGCCTCCCGCACATCCTCAGGGATAAGGAAGGACTCGTTGTACCAGATCTCAAACTCTGCAAGGCACAGAGGGGGCGTTTGGGGATGTCACGACCCGAGGGACAGCAGTGGGATGGTTCTCCCCGCCCATGGATGGGGAGGGATCTCAGTGCTCTGGAATTTTCAGAGTGAGCTCAGAATTCCAAGATCTGGAGTTTAAACGACTGGAAAAGTGGATTTAAGGGCGCTGGTGGCTGTGCTGGAGGTGGTGGCCGCTCCTGGGGACATCCCCTGGCCACGAGGTGGCACCGCTCCTGCAGCCCGAGGATCGGGAGCGATCCCTTTGGAACGGTCAGGTCAGCACGTCTGGGCTCGGATTTCAAGCCCATACGCTAAAAAAGCACAGCTTTGCCATCCCATAATAGCCAGTGACAACACACAGCAGGTGGGAATTCTGTCCTTAGGAATCCTGGCCATTTCCCAGGCCCTGCACTCCTGATAGGGAAAGAGTCCTGGATGTCTGAGCAAATGTCTGGAGCACCCAGAACTGCCAAACCCGGATCCAACAGGAACCAGTGGCCACGTCATGCTGTGCCCTGTGTATCCCTGGAACAATCCATGGCATTTCTTCCAGCCTGGGATGCTCTGAGGGATCCAAGCTGTGCCCTGGCATGTTTGTAGAAGTGTTGCCATGTGCACAACATCCAAATGTTTGGGCCTCTGGGATTTGCTCACAGAGGGGACAAGTCCAGGGATACAGCAGGGTAGTTGGAAAGGATGGATTCAAATGTGGGACACACCAGGAATTTGCAGGGATCACCCTGGGCAGAGGGAGGGGTGAGCAAGCTCTGCTTCCTGCCAAGGCAGCACTGGAACCTGGAACTCACAGGGGCACAGGGACATCTGGAGGCCAGAGCCACTGCCCTGCCCCAGGGAAGTCCTTAAGAACCACCTGTGCCACCCAAAACCAAGGAGGAGGACAGGGGTGGTGTCACACTCCTTGGGGAAGACCTTTCCCCAGTGTTGCATCTCCTGGTGTGACCCAGGAGCAGAGTGTTGGTGTGTGGGAGAGAGAACCTGCAGGATCTCAGTGTCAGGTGAAAAAACCCCACTTAGTAAGCAATAAAATCCCATCTGGAAGGGAACAGGAGAAAGGACAACAGAGGATGGGAACTGCCTGGAGGGACAGGACACAGGGAATGGCTTCCCACTGCCAGAGGGCAGGGATAGGTGGATATTGGGAAGGAATTATCCCTGGGAGGGTGGGGAGAAACTGGGATGGATTTCCCAGAGCAGCTGTGGCTGTCCCAGCCCTGGGAGTGTCCAAGGCCAGGTTGGAGCACCCTGGGACAGTGGGAGGTGTCCCTGCCCATGGCAGGGGGTGGCACTGGAAGGTCCCTTCCAACCCAAAGCATGACCCAAAACCAACCAACCCAAATCCAACCCAAATCCAACCCAAATCCAACCCAAATCCAACTCAAACCCGTGATGGTTGTGAAATGCTCCCCTCTGGATTTATGCAGGGGCTGCTGAGCCCTGGTGCTCCATACCTGAGATGAGCCTCCTCCGGCACTTGTCCACCAGGTCCTGGCAGTACTGGATCTCTGCCCTGAGGTCCTGCAGCTCAGCACAGCCAGCCCTGTGCTCCTCCTGCAGCTCCCTCAGCTTCAGCACGAGGGCAAACTCCTTCTCATCCAGGATGACCTGACCCTTCTCATCCACATATTCTCCTGGGGGGAGAAAAGAAAGGAATGTTCCTGGGGAGGGTGGGGAGGAGGGACAGGGCTCAGCAGGTGGGAGAGCCATGGGGAGGGTCTCGCTTGGATCCCATGGGAAAAATCCCTGGGAAGCTACAGGAAAGGATTTAAAGGCTCAGTCCTGGACAGTGCTTTGGAGCAGTTAGACAAGAGCTGCTTAGAAACATGGAGTGGGTTGGGTGGGAAGGAACTTTAAAGCCCATCCAGTGCCAGCCCTGCCATGGGCAGGGACACCTCCCACTGTCCCAGGTTGCTCCAGCCTGGCCTGGGACACTCCCAGGGATGGGGCAGCCACAGCTGCTCTTCCCAACCTGTGCCAGGGCCTGCCCACCCTCCCAGCCAGGGATTCTTTCCCAATATCCCAGCTAACCCTGCCCTTGGAGTAGAGCCTGGGTGGCTCCTCTCAGGGAGGGAGAACTGTGGAGGACCCATGGGGAGGGCTCTGGGGACAGCCCAGCCTGTCTGCTGTCCTGGCAACCAGCAGTGGTGCTTGAGTGGTCTCACCACCCACAATTCCCTGAATCCAAGAGCTCCACCCCTCTGCCACACCCTCGCTGGCCACAGGGACTCACCCTCCTGCCACCTCCTCCGCCTCTTCGCCCCCAGGGTGTTCTCGATTCCCTCCACCTCCCGCTTGATGTCGTTGATCCTCCGTGCTATGGAATTGCTTCTCTTCTTCCTGGCCAGGAGGATTCTCTTGTTCTCCCTGAAGATCCTGCTGATCTCACTTCCAGCCTCCTTCTTGAACAGCTCAAACGCTTCTGGCTTGGATGGGGGAGAGCTGAAATCAGACACAAGCACAGGGAGGTCAGATTGTTCTGCCCTGAGGCACAGAGTCGTGGAATCAGGGAATTGTTGAGGCTGGAAAAGCCCTCTGAGATCATCCAGTCCACCCATTCCCCCAGCACTGCCAAGGCCACCTCTGACCATGTCCCCAAGTGGCACATCCACAGGGCTGTGAAATCCCTCCAGGAATGGGGATCCACCCCTGCCCTGGGCAGCTGTGCCAGGGCTGGACAGCCCTTCCCAGGAGGAATTTCCCCACTATGCCACCTGTCCCTGCCCTGGCCCAGCCTGAGGCCGTGCCCTCTGCTCCTGTCCCTGTGCCTTCTGCTCCTGTCCCTGTTCCCTGTCCCCTCTGCTCCTGTCCCTGGTCCCTGTCCCTGTTACCTGTCCCTGTTCCCTGTCCCTGTCCCCTCTGCTCCTGTCCCTGTTCCCTGTCCCTGTTCCCTCTGCTCCTGTTCCCTGTTCCCTCTGTCCCTGTCCCTGTTCCCTGTCCCTGTTCCCTGTCCCTGTTCCCTGTTCCCTCTGTCCCTGTCCCTGTTCCCTGTCCCTGTTCCCTGTCCCTGTCCCTGTTCCCTCTGCTCCTGTCCCTGTTCCCTGTTCCCTGTTCCTGTCCCTGTTCCCTGTCCCTGCTCCCTGTCCCTGCTCCCTGTCCCTGTCCCCTCTGCTCCCTGTCTCTGTTCTCTGTCCCTGTTCCCTGTCCCTGTCCCCTCTGCTCCCTGTCTCTGTTCTCTGTCCCTGTTCCCTGTCCCTGTTCCCGACCCCCTGTCCCAGCTCCCCCCTCCTGGCAGGGATTGCAGAGCCAGAAGGTCCCCCCTGAGCCTCCTTTTCTCCAGCTGAGCCCCCCCAGCTCCCTCAGCCCCTCCTGCTGCTCCAGCCCCTTCCCAGCTCCACTCCCTGCCCTGGGCACCTCCAGCCCCTCAATGTCTTCTTGTGAGGGGCCCAAAACTGACCTCAGGATTTGAGATGTGGCCTCACCATTCCTTGGGAATGGCCATGGATGTGGTTTGATGGGATGCTCCCTGAGGATGTCTCTCTCCTGGCTCTACCCCAGCACCATTCCCATGACATCTTCCCACCCTGCTGTCCCCCAGGCTGCTCCCAGAACAAATCATTGACACAGGCACCATATTGCTCAGGAGAGGCCTCAGAACTGAGTATTCCCTGGCAAGTGAGCCTCTAACAGACTGAATTTCCATAAAAATAACGAGTATTGTTCCTCCCTATTGTTAAACAAATGCCTTTGCTCCTTTCTGGCTGGATTCCCAGCACGGATGAGCCACCTCTGCCAAGCAAGTCCTGGAGCTCCCTGCACTGCCAACCCCACAAGCTGCTGCCACAGCTTTGAAGTCCTGCCTCTTTACAAAGCCTGAATTCCAAGTGGGATGCGTCCTTCCTGACTTCTCCATGAAAGGGCTTTGATGCCAAGATGCCCCTGTGAGCACCAGCTGTTATTCCAAGAGGAACCACTCTGGGCAAGAGGAGGGGAAAGGTCACCCTGCCATGGGTGGTGCTCTGTGCTGCCTGAGGTTCTTGGAGAGCAGGATGGATCTGGGAGCAGAAGAATCATGGAATTCCAGAATGGATTGGGTTGGAAGGGACCTTAAGGATCATCTCATTCTGACCCAGAGGGCTCCACATTCCTCAGTCAAATCCAAGCTCCACCTGCTGCCATCCCCTGACTGACCTGTTAAGGGCATTTTCCAGCTCCTCAAGGACTGTGGGACACAATTCCTGTGACAGACTCCTGGCTCAGGGCTGTAAACAACAGCCCTTGGGCACACTGCCACAGCTCCCACAGCCAGCTCCCAGCTGCTGGAATTGCTGTGGGCTGTGCCTTGTGCAGCTGCAGCAGCAGCTTGTCCTGCCAGCCACGGAATTCCAGGGATTTCAGAGGAACACCAAACACATGTGGAAGGCACGGAGGAACATGGAAACACATTGAGGTGCTCCAGGAGTAAATTCTCCTGTGACAGCTCCACTGCAATGCCAAAATCCAGGCCCCTCATCCTGGGCTGAGCCCACAGGGATCAGGGCAGGGCAGGGGGGGATTGTGCCCCTCTGCCCCCTGAGGGGAGACCCCAAACCCTGCAGAGCTGCCCCAGTCCTGGGAACAACAGCCCAAGGACGTGGAGCTGCTGGAGAGCCCAGAGGAGGCCCCGGAGATGCCCCAGGGCTGGAGCCCCTCTGGGCTGGAGCCAGGCTGGGAGAGCTGGGGGGGTCACCTGGAGAAGAGAAGGCTCCAGGGACACCTGAGAGCCCCTGGCAGGGCCTGAAGGGGCTCCAGGAGAGCTGGAGAGGGACTGGGGACAAGGGAGGGAGGGACAGGACACAGGGAATGGCTTTGAGCTGCAAGAGGGCAGGGACAGGTGGGATATTGGGAAGGGATTCCTGGCTGGGAGGGTGGGCAGGGACTGGCACAGGTGCCCAGAGCAGCCGTGGCTGCCCCTGAATCCCTGGAATGTCCCAAGGCCAGGCTGGGACATGCAGGCACTGGGAAAAGGGGATGCCAAGAGGCAGAAGCAGCTCCAGGTGGGATATTTAGACACGATGACTCAATACAAGAGGAGGAATCAAACAAAGGAAATCCTTGGAATTCCAGGCTGTGCGCAGGAGGGAAGGCTGGAATGTTGGAGCCAGCACTGACACACTCAGAGCCCTCTGGGAACGTGTCAGGCACTGCTGGGATCTCCCTTTGGGATAACAAAGGACTGAGCAGAGAGTGGAGAAAGCTCAGATTCAGTTTGTGAACGACAGAGACATCCTGACCTGCAGGAGAGCAGGGACAGGTGGGATGTTGGGAAGGGATTCCTGGCTGGGAGAGGCTGGGATGGATTTCCCAGAGCAGCTGTGGCTGCCCCAGCCCTGGGAGTGTCCAAGGCCAGGCTGGAGCACCCTGGGACAGTGGAAGGTGTCCCTGCCTGTTGCAGGAAGTGGCAGTGGATGATCCTCAAATCCCTTCCAAGTCAAATCATCCTGGGATTCTTTGCACCCATTTCCATGACTGTGGGGATTTGGGGCTGGGTGTGAGATCTCTGCAATTTTCCCACAAACTACAGGGGAAAGAATCCAGCAACTTTCAGAGGCTTTCCAATGAAAAGAGCACCTGGCCAGGACAGAGCTCAAAGCACACAGAGGTGACAGCCACCACCAACACATCCTGGTGCTCAGGGTGCTCCCACCACCACTGCTGTCCTGGGTTTCTACATCCAAGGAATCAGGATCTCTGAAAGTCTCCTGTTTCCTTTGTAGTAGCACTCAGGGAACAGAATCCAGTTGTTCCAGTGGAAACCAGCACTGGCAAAGGGAATCTACTCCCTGCAGGGTTTACCTGCTGGTCTGCTGGGATTCCTCCCCTGCAGGTGGCTTTGAAAGCTCTTTCTCACTATCTGTTCTATCCTGCTCACTTGCTCCCTCTTCCACATCCACAGCCTTGGTGGGACTTTCTTCCTGAGTTTCTGGTGGTGCAGAACCACCCAAATCTCTTTCAGAGGGAGGGATCACAAGTGTTTCCTTCCTGCCAGGGGGGAAAAGATGAACCAGATTAATTCCTTTCTTCAGTCAGAGGGAACTGGAGCCAACAGTGCTGTCTCCTTGACCCAAGGATTTGGGGAAATGGCAGGAGAAACCAGGCAGGGATTTACGTCTGTAAACTGAAGGATCTTCCTCTGTTCAGGACTTTCTGTTTCCCCTTTCTCTCCCAAAATCTCCTCTCCTTCCCTGCTGCTCTGCCAGCTCCCTCCCTGCCTCATCCATGGACTGCCCATTCCTGCCTGACCAGAGCTGGGCACTGAGAAGTGCTGGGTCCTGTCCTTGGGTCTCAACAACCCCCTGGAACACTCCAGGATTGGGGAAGAGCAGCTGGAAAGCTGGGAAATGACCTGGGGGTGCTGGTGACAGTGGCTGGACATGAGCCAGGTGTGCCCAGGTGGCCAATGGCACCTGGTTTGTGTCAGCTCTGGTGTGGGCCCAGGGCAGTGCCCATCCCTGTGCTGGCACTGCTGGGGCACCTCCAGTGCTGGGGCAGTTCTGGGACCCTCAGGACAGACCTGGAGGGGCTGGAGGTGCCCAGAGCAGGGAATGGAGTTGGGAAGGGGCTGGAGCAGCAGGAGGGGCTGAGGGAGCTGGGGGGGCTCAGCTGGAGAAAAGGAGGCTCAGGGGGGACCTTCTGGCTCTGCAATCCCTGCCAGGAGGGGGAGCTGGGACAGGGGGTCAGGAACAGGGACAGGGAACAGGGAACAGGGACAGGGAACAGGGAACAGGGACAGGGACAGGGACAGGGAACAGGGACAGGGAACAGGGACAGGGAACAGGGACAGGGAACAGGGAACAGGGAACAGGGAACAGGGAACAGGGACAGGAGCAGAGGGGACAGGGACAGGGAACAGGGACAGGGAACAGGGACAGGGAACAGGGACAGGGAACAGGGACAGGGAACAGGGACAGGGAACAGGGACAGGGAACAGAGACAGGGAACAGAGACAGGGACAGGGAACAGAGACAGGGAACAGGGAACAGAGACAGGGAACAGAGACAGGGAACAGGGAACAGAGACAGGGAACAGGGAACAGAGACAGGGAACAGGGAACAGAGACAGGGAACAGGGAACAGAGACAGGGAACAGGGAACAGGGAACAGGGACAGGGAACAGGGACAGGAGCAGAGGGAACGGCCTCAGGCTGGGCCAGGGGAGTTTTGGGTTGGATAGAGGGAAAATTCCTTCTGGGAAGGGCTGTGGGTGGATCCCCATTCCTGGAGGGATTTCAAGGCCCTGTGGATGTGGCACTTGGGGACATGGTCAATGGTGGCCTTGGCAGTGCTGGGGGAATGGGTGGACTGGATGATCTCAGAGGGCTTTTCCAACCTTGACAATTCCATGATTCCATGATTATCAGAGAAAAGGGAGAACTGTCTGGTGCTTGACTCACTTGATCTGCTCATCACTCTTGTTGTCTTCCTTCTTCTCATCAGGAACAGGTGAAGGAGAAGGAGCTCCAGCCTCCAAAGCCTCTGCCTGCAGCTTTTCCACTGCCTGCAGCAAATGAACATCCTCACCACCCACACCACCCACACCTTCCTGCAAGCAGAGCAGAGTAAACCACCTGTGCACACCAGGGAAGCTGAGCAGCCCCTCCCCAGCAGCTCCTCCATCCCCTGGAACAACCTCATCTGGAAATTAAACACTGTTAGAGTCCACACCAGGGTTTATGCACATGGATGATGCACATCCTTGGCTCCAGAAACTGGATGGATTAACAGAAGGATCTCAGCAGAGCCAGGTAGTGTGAACTCACCTTCTGCAGCTGAGTCACAGACAGGGCACTTTATAGGACAAGGGGAGGGTGTTTAGATGGGATAGTGGGAAGGAATTCCTGGCTGGGAGGGTGGGCAGGCCCTGGCACAGGTTGGGCAGAGCAGCTGTGGCCTCCCCTGGATCCCTGGAAATGCCCGAGGCCAGGTTGGATGGGATTTGGAGCAGCCTGGGACAGTGGGAGGTGTCCCTGCCCATGGCAGGGGGTGGAATGGGATGATCCTTAAAGTCCCTTCCAGCCCAAACCATTGAGGGAGTCTAATTCCCATTTAATAAATTATTATGGTCAGATAACTCTGCTGACTTCTCTCTTTATTAACTGGTGCTTGTCTGCTCTGGACACATTTTTGCCAAACCCATCCCATTATCATTCCTTAGTTGGATTTTAACAGGGAAAAGCTGAACTTGAGGCAATTCCCATTCTGGCAGCACAAACCAACTCCAAGGTGGATTCTGGGCCAGTTCAAGCACCAGCCATTACCTGATCCTTCTTCTTCTCCTTCTTTTCCTCCTCTTTCTCCTCCTCCTCCTCCTCCGAATCAAGGTCAGACCAAGACCCAGAGCCAGCAGGGAACTCCTCCTTGTCTATCAGAGTGTACTTGCTCCTCAGCTTGGCCTCCACCTCCTCCTGCTGCTGGCTGGGGGAGAAACAGCTCCTCAAACATCATATTCCATGTGGGACACCCTGTGATCCTGCCAGTATCAGATTTCCAAGGAAAACCCCCTTTTCCCTGTGGTCTCATCCCCAAACCCCCCCCTTGCTCCTTCCATGCTTCCCCATAACCATCATTTCCTTTATCCACTCTCTTCCTCTCCTTTTCCATGACATTCCTTTAGTTCCACTGGATATTGAAGCTTTTTGGTGGGTATTTTTGTACTTTTCCAGATGAAATCACATTAACCCTGTTCATTCCCATTATTATAACCTTTAATCCAGGCTGGATGGGGCTTGGAACAACCTGTGGGAGGTGTCCCTGCCCATGGCAGGAGGTGGGACTGGATGAGCTTCAATGTTCTTCCAACCTAAACCAGCCTGGAATTCCATGATCTTACCTTACAATCACTTTGAACTGTTTGAACACCTCCTGGACTTGCCTGACATTCACTATCTGAGGAGAAAAGGAATAAATCCATCAGTTTTGGTATTAATTCTTCAAACAAGTTCCAAATAAATCAATTTAAAGGGTGTTAGGAGTGAGGAAAATCTTCTCAATCTCCCAGAACAGCAAAATGGACACATGGAGCCAGTCCCTGGCATGCAAAGAGAAGTTAAATCACAATTCTGTGGTGCTTTTGGGGTGAAAAACGGCCTCTTCAGGAGCCACTTCCATTGCTTCTCTCCTGGAATAAGGTGGGATGGAATCAGCAAAGCCCCTTCCCGACAAAGGGCCACTCACCTCGATGTCCTTGATGGCTCCCCTGAGGTACTTGTGGATCTGGGATTTAATTGCTGCCCTCTGGGCACGGCTCAGGGGGCTGTGAGGCACAAAGGAGCGATTTGCCTGAGGGACAAAGGTGCAAAACAGGCTGTGGGAGGCGCAAACAGCGAGGGGAACATGGGAATGGTGGGACAAGGAGGGGCTTTGAAGTAAACGGGGGGGATTCACAGGGGATTTAAGGAAGGAATTCTCGCCTGGGAGGGTGGCACAGGCTGCCCAAACAAGCTGGAATTGTTCCAGACCGGGTTGGACAGGGCTTGGAATAACCTGGGATAGTGGGAGGTGATCCTGCCCATGGCAGGAGGTGGCACTGGATGGGCTTTGAGGTCCCTCCAACCCAAACCATTCTGGAATTCCATGATTCCATCAGTCAGGCACACCTGACATGGCTGTGCCCATTTGTGCTTAATTCTCATCATCTGACTTGGTAGGAGAAGGGATTTGGGAAAAAAACACTCCCCTTCCCATTCCAAGCAACCAACAGAAAGGCTTCAAGAGCCTGAGAAAAACATCTGCAGTGTCTGAGGACTGAAGTTCCCACCCAACCCCCTGTGTGGAATCACCAGAGCTCTCCCTGAAGCCCAAAGATGGGGCTGGAGGCAGGAGGGGAACACAAACCCTCTGGACACTGAGCTCCTCCTACCAGCATGTCCTGCAGGGCCAGTTCCCTCCTTAGGAGATCAATCTCCTCCTCCAGGGCCTTCACGGACACCTAACAGGGAAAAAGGGGTGAGCAAATCACTAATTATTAATCATTAATTACATTGCAGGGGGCAAAGCCCTGAAAGCAGCACCCAGGTGGCTGCTGGAGAATCCCCCAGCTGGACAGCAGCTCCCTCAGGGGCTCTGGAATACAGTTTGCTGTGGATCAGCTCCCAGCAGGACAGTCTGTCCTGCACAGTGTCCCTAAGCCACCAAAAGAAGGGCCACCTGCTTTTTAATGGGATCATTTCCTGATCTGGCATTGTAGGGATCAAGGATTCACTCCTTAAAATGTGTTTCCAGAGAGGTGTGAGCACCCAAATCTTGGGATTCAGGGAGAACTGGACACTGTGAAGTGGCCTGGGAGCATCAGAGCACCAAGTTCCCTTAAACACTCTGATTTCAGCTCCTCTGGTTTGGTTTCTTTCACTCCTCCAGCTGTGAAGGTGCACTCAGGACACTGTAAATCCTGTGATCCTTTTCTTTAAATTATTCTTTAAATAACTCTTGAAACTATTTCCTGGATTAACCAAGTTTTCTAATCATGGCAAAGGTGTCATTGCCCAGCAGGAGTGAGGATAAAGCTGCAGGCAGGACTGGGAGGATTTCCCTCCTTATCAGGGGAGCAACTCACAACAAAACAATTCTATTCAGAGGTGAATCCTATCAGGATAATTAGGGATTCACATGCAGGTGAAGGAATTCCTACATCAGGGAATATTGGCTGTTCCCTCTCAGGTAACTAATTAAATACCTACTAAAAAGGTTTAATATTAATCCATTTTATCATCCAACTAAAATTAGCAATGTCAGCTTGGCTGAGAAGGGACAATTTATGGAACTGCCCCATTTTCCTCTGGTTTTTAAGGGAATTATCCTCACTGTCAATGAGGCTGAGGATTCCTCCTTCCCCCTTTTTCCATACCTGCTGCTCCAGGGTCACGTTGGGAGCTGGCTCTGAGCTCACCCACCTCATCCTGCTGGCAAAGCGCAGGGAAGACAACTGGAAAACAGGGATTTGCAGGGACCAAACCAGGTATGGGCAGGAATATCATTTTCCAAACCTGTTACTACTTAATTAAACCAGATGCAGGGACACAGAAATCCATTGAACTGCTCCATGTCAGATCCAAGGACAGGGAAGCAGGAAACCTCTTTAACTCCATCATTTTAATCCATGTAAAATGGATTCTGCTGCTCCAAGGGATCCCCCCTGTGTGTCCCCAGGTCTCAAGGGACATTTTCACACATTTTATCATTTCACAGGTTAAAAAACCACCTCCTGGGGGGCTCCTCCTGACTCCTGACCCAGCTGTGCAGGGAACTGCTGCAATTCCAGGGAGCTCAGGATGGGATGCCCCATGGAAACCCATTAGGGTTGTTGCATAATAATGATAATTAACACTCTCCAGTCAGATTAAATTGGGCCTGCTCTGTCTCAGGGTCCCATCTGACAGGATGAGCCTTTGAGACAGGATGAGATCCCAAGGTTTGGGATAAAGCAGGCAGGATGTTTCCCCACCACAGCCCTGCAGAGGCTGTCCTGGAATCCAGGAGCAGGAGCAGGGCCTGGATTGGGCAGGAACCCTCCAACCCACCGTGTCCTCCACGTGAGCAGCTTCCCCACAGATGTTGGTCACCAGCACAGTGTTGCAGTTTCTCCCTGGGAAAATAATAATAAAAACAAAGCAAAGAATATCATAATAGAGGGGATGAATCATGGAATCCCAGGATGGTTTGGGTTGAAAGGGACATTAATGATCATCCAGTGCCACCCCTGCCATGGGCAGGGACATTTTCCACCATCCCAGGTTGTTCCCACCTGGCCTGGGACACTCCCAGGGCTGGAGCAGCCAAAGCTGCTCTGGGAGATCCATCCCAGTCCCTGCCCACCCTCCCAGCCAGGAATTCCTCCCCAGTATCCCACCTTTCATTTTCAGAAGCCCAGAGGACACAGCCAGAGTGTAGCTGTCCCTTTAAAGGGCACAGAACAACTTCAAATAAAGGTAAAATGTGTTTCCCATGGAGTGATGACACAATAAAAAGATGGAAATAAAGAATGTGATTTCCAGCACTTTATAAAGGTTGTGTTTCTCAGGATGCCCAGAGCAGCTGTGGGTTCCACATCCCTGGGAGTGTCCAAGGCCAGGCTGGAGCAGCCTGGGACAGTGGGAGGTGTCACTGCCCATGGCAGGGGTGGATGAGCTTTAAGGTCCATTCCCACCCAAACCATTCCATGATAAATCACATCCTCAGGGCTTCATGTGCTCATGGAAACCCTTTCCCAGGAGCCCCAGCCCTTACCCAGGGAGTCCTTGAGCACGTGGGTGAGTTTGCTCTGCCGGAAGGGCAGGTGGGCCCTGCTGGGATCCATCAGGGCGAGCAGGAGCTGCTCCAGGAACGACAGGGACCTGTTGATGTGGGAGTTCTCCCTCTGGGCCTGCCCTGCACCCTGCCAGGGACAGCAAAAGGGAAAGCTGCCATGAAGGGTTTCTGCCCAAACAGCTGCAAAAAGCATATTCCTGATCCAGAGGAAAGCTCTGAGGGTCAGGAGCACATTCAGACCCAAAAAATTCATGATCTGGAGCGTTCAGAGTTTTCAGACACCTCCATTTTCCTTTACAAGAAAAGTTATCAGAGACCTCAAGTTTTCAGAGACCTCAATTTTCCTTTACAACACTTGGAATTCCCCCCAGAGGGTGAATTGTGTGTTTGTCACAGGGCTGGTGCAATTCAAATTCTGATCAACACAGAATCTTATGGAATCAGGGAATTGTTGAGGTTGGAAAAGCCCTCTGAAATCGAGCCCAACCATCCCCCAGCACTGCCAAGGCCACCACTGACCATGTCCCCAAGTGCCACATCCACAGGGGTGTGAAATCCCACCAGGGATGGGGATCCATCCCTGCCCTGGGCAGCTGTGCCAGGGCTGGACAGCCCTTCCCAGGAGGAATTTCCCCAATATCCAACCCAAAACTCCCCTGGCCCACCCTGAGGCCATTCCCTCTGCTCCTGTCCCTGTTCCCTGTCCCTGTTCCCTCTGTCCCTGTCCCTGTTCCCTGTCCCTCTTTCCTGTCCCTGTTCTCTGTCCCTGTTCCCTGTCCCTGTTCCCTCTGTCCCTGTCCCTGTTCCCTGTACCTGTTCCCTGTACCTGTTCCCTGTCCGTTCCCTGTTCCCTGTCCCTGTTCCCTGTTCCCTGTTCCCTCTGCTCCTGTCCCTGTTCCCTGTCCCTGTTCCCTGTTCCCTGTTCCCTGTCCCTGTCCCTGTTCCCGTCCCTGTTCCCTGTCCCTGTCCCTGTTCCCTGTCCCTGTTCCCTGTCCCTGTGCTCCTGTCCCTGTGCTCCTGTCCCTGTTCCCTGTCCCTGTCCCTGTTCCCTGTCCCTGTTCCCTGTCCCTGTGCTCCTGTCCCTGTTCCCTGTCCCTGTTCCCTGTCCCTGTTCTCTGTCCCTGTTCCCTCTGCTCCTGTCCCTGTTCCCTGTCCCTGTTCCCTGTCCCTGTCCCCTCTGCTCCTGTCCCTGTTCCCTCTGCTCCTGTCCCTGTTCCCTGTCCTTGTTCCCTGTTCCCTGTCCCTGTTCCCTGTTCCCTGTTCCCTGTCCCTGTTCCCGTCCCTGTTCCCTGTCCCTGTTCCCTGTCCCTGTTCCCTGTCCCTGTTCCCTGTTCCCTGTTCCCTGTCCCTGTTCCCTGTCCCTGTTCCCGTCCCTGTTCCCTGTCCCTGTTCCCGTTCCCTGTTCCCTGTCCCTGTTCCCTGTCCCTGTTCCCGACCCCCTGTCCCAGCTCCCCCTCCTGGCAGGGATTGCAGAGCCAGAAGGTCCCCCCTGAGCCTCCTTTTCTCCAGCTGAGCCCCCCCAGCTCCCTCAGCCCCTCCTGCTGCTCCAGCCCCTTCCCAGCTCCATTCCCTGTCCTGGGCACCTCCAGCCCCTCCAGGTCTGCCCTGAGGTGCCCAGAGCAGGTGGCACCTCCAGCACCCACCGTGGTCCTGCTCAGCCTCTCAGAGCCTGCCAGGTCTATCAAAGTGATTCTTGATTTGATGCCTTTGAGGTTTGTGTAAACTCTGGACCGACACTGAGGGAGAACAGAATAAAAACTGCACTTCAACTGAAATCCAGTAAAAAAAAAGGCTGCAAAGGTCCTCTTTGCATCCCAAGGAATCTGTTTCCATCCCTAAAACCAGCTCTGGAGCTCTTACCTCAAGATAAATAGTAAAGATGCAGTGGGATCTGGAGGAATTCCTATTCAGGGC
This sequence comes from Pithys albifrons albifrons, assembly GCF_047495875.1. Classification (NCBI taxonomy): domain Eukaryota; kingdom Metazoa; phylum Chordata; class Aves; order Passeriformes; family Thamnophilidae; genus Pithys; species Pithys albifrons. Next base: position 1,411,501 of record NC_092464.1, on the reverse strand, counting down.
GTGCTCTGCTATCACTCTCTTGGACTCACCCTGCAAATGGAGACAAAATTCCAGGCTCAGCCCCTGGAATTGTGGCTTTTTGAGGAACAGCCAGGCAGCACTTCCCTGGCTCTTTCAGTTCCTTGATGACTAGAAAAGCAAAGAGCTCCCCAAAATGTGATGGTCACGGATTTCTGACTCTGACAGGAAAAGAAAGGGCTGTGGAGAAAGATGTCCAGTGGGGTTTCAGGAGTGTGGGTCTGTCACAGAGCTGGAGGGCAGGGAAGGAAATGGGAGGCTCTACAGCAGGGGAATCCACGTGTCAAGCAGATTCCCAGCTCCCTGGGTCTCCAGGGTCAGTGACAGGGAGGCACAGCCCAGTGGGAAGCTTCCTCAAAGCCTGGAGCTTTCTCTGGGAGCCTAAAACCACAGGGAGAACTCATCCAAGGAATGGATGGATCCCCAGGAATCATTTCCTCTGCTCCTGCCAACAGCTCTCAAGTTAAGCTGAATTATGGAACCCCAGAATGGCTTGGACTGGAAGGGACCCCAAATCTCATCCCACCCCTGCCATGGGCAGGGACACCTCCCACTGTCCCAGGGTGCTCCAACCTGGCCTTGGACACTCCCAGGGCTGGGGCAGCCACAGCTGCTCTGGGAAAACCATCCCAGTCCCTGCCCACCCTCCCAGCCAGGAATTCCTTCCCAATATCCCACCTGTCCCTGCCCTCTGGCAGTGGGAAGCCATTCCCTGTGTCCTGTCCCTCCCTCCCTTGTCCCCAGTCCCTCTCCAGCTCTCCTGGAGCCCCTTCAGGCCCTGCCACAGGCTCTCAGGTGTCCCTGGAGCCTTCTCTTCTCCAGGTGACCCCCCCAGCTCTCCCAGCCTCCACCACCACCACCACCACCATCATCATCATCACCATCACCATCCTTTTAGTCCTTAATAAAAGTAAGATTTTTAGGACATCAGATGGCTCCAGGTGAGAACACACATCCTGCATCCAGATCCAAGTATTTATTCCTGTTTTCCTCATGAACTGGAGGAGCCAGAGGGAAGAGGAAGATGCTGCTCTCAGAAATTAAAACTCCCCTCACAGCCCAGCCCATCATGTGAACGGCCCTGCTGTAAAACCCACTCCTGACCATCCCAACCTGTCTGCCAAAGACCCTTTTTTGGAGCATCTTCCAGAATCCCCGTGCCAGGCACATTTTCCCTGCAGGAACAAGGGCTGCAAAGAGCTTCCAGTTGTTCCACCCACAACCATGAGGACAAAGAGTGTTGGTTGACCCTCCCTCCATTCCACCTCCTGCTTCCCCACCTCCCCCCTGAGCCAACATCAGGAACAAAGGGAATATTTGGGTTCTCTTGCCTCAAAGAAGAGACTGAGAGCCTGTTCCTCGTGGCTGACAGGGTGGATGGAGAGCCCCCTGACAGACACGCCCTGGGGGCCCTCCAGGACAGCCAGGGGGGTGTCTCTGCTCCCTCGGGCCAGCAGGTCCCCCAGGGCCTCGTTGTAGATCTCCAGGTAGGAGATGTGGATGTTGATGGAGACCTCGATGGATTCTGCAGCTGCTCTGAAGACCTGCACAAGACACAGAGCTGGTCTTGGCCACACAGGGGACTTGGAGCTGGTTGTGGCTCTCCAGAGGGGATATTTATCTGTAGGTGTTTATGGAAAATACAAGTAGATCTGAGATATAAATAGGTATAAGATATAAATAGATCTAAGATATAAATAGATCTAAGATATAAATAGATATAAGATATAAATAGATATAAATAGATCTAAGATATAAATAGATATAAATAGATCTAAGATATAAATATGTAATACATGAATATATATATAATTTATACATTTATGTAAGGGAGGGATATTTATAGAGAGACATCTTTGAACAGCTCCAAGAGCATCTGGGGGGTTGTGAAGCTCAATCTGAGCACTGGTTGCTTGAGGGCTTGACTTGGATTTGGATTCAATGGTCCTGTGAAATCCTGGAGTGGTTTGGATGGGAAGGGACCTCAAAGTCCACCCAGTGCCACCCCTGCCATGGGCAGGGACACCTCCCACTGTCCCAGGGTGCTCCAGCCTGGCCTGGGACACTCCCAGGGCTGGGGCAGCCACAGCTGCTCTGGGAAATCCATCCCAGTCCCTGCCCACCTGTCAGGGAGGGATTTATCCCTAATATCCCATCTAAACCAGCACATGGAATCCTGGAATGGTTTGGGTTGGAAAGAACCTTAAAGCTCCTGCAGTGCCACCCCTGCCACGGGCAGGGACACCTCCCACTGTCCCAGGGACACCTCCCACTGTCCCAGGGTGCTCCAGCCTGGCCTTGGACACTCCCAGGGATGGGGCAGCCACAGCTGCTCTGCCCAAACTGGGCCAGGCCTTAGAGGTATTTTCCAACCTTAATGATTAAATCACCAGTTTTAATATGATTTCACAAAAGGATAGCTTGGAAAACACCCCTTTTGAAGGCTTGGTGGCCTTTGGGGAGCAGCAAGAACTTCCCATGAGCAGGTGGGACTAAACCTGAGTGAATGCCAGTAAAGCTCCCCTATTTCTTTAATGACCATTCCTGAGGAGAAATGAAGGACCAAAAGACACAAACCTTATTCACTGTGTTAAAACACTCTCCCACCAGCAAGAGCTGATGGCAGAGGTGTCCTGGATTTTCCTGCCAGCCCCTTTTCCCACCTGCAGTACCTGCTGGATGGCTCTGGGGATGATCCCTCGGTGCTGGTACTCAGAGGTTGCTCCAGTCATGGTGTAAGTTTTCCCAGCCCCAGTCTGCCCATAACACATGATGGTGCCTGAAGAGCCCCAAGGCAAAAGGAGCAGCTCAGTTGGGAGCCTCAAACACAACAGGGAGTGGGTCTGTCCTCAAATCAAACCTCTATTTATTACCAAAATTACAAAAATTAGCAATAAATCACCGTTGTAGCCACGTAAAGCTTCAGCCACCAAGTCCTTGGCCACAGCCTGGTAAACCTGGTCCTGGGAGGAGTTGTGGAGGAGCCCATCCATCCTGAAGGACCAGCCAGTGTGGGAGTTATTCACAGCCCCTCCCCTGGCATCTCTGGGGATGTGGATATCGATGCTCTGCAACCCAAACAGAGAGGGAGATCACAGAATCATAGAATGGATTGGGTTGGAAAAGATCTCCGAGGTCAGCAAGTCCAACCCTTGATCCAACCAACAGAGTGCCCTGGACTGGTGATCACAGTAGGGTTGGATCAAGATGTGGTGGATTCTCACTCAGTGCCACATCCACAGGATCACAGAATCCTAGAATGGATTGGGTTGGAAAAGCCCTCCGAGATCATCAAGTCCAACCCTTGATCCAACCAACAGAGTGCCCTGGGCTGGTGATCACAGTAGGGTTGGATCAAGACATGGTGGATTCTCACTCAGTGCCTCATCCATAGAATGGATTGGGTTGGAAAAGACCTCCCAGATCATCAAGTCCAACCCTTGGTCCAACTCCAGTCCCTTTACCAGATCATGGCACTCAGTGCCACGGCCAAGCTCAGTTGAAAACCCTCCAGGGATGGGGAATCCACCCCCTCTCTGGGCAGCCCATTCCAATGCCTGAGCACTCTCTCTGCAAAGAATTTCTTTCTGCTCTCCAACTTCAATTTCCCCTGGCAGAGCTTGAGCCCATCGTGCCCCCTTGTCCTATTGCTGAGTGCCTGGGAGAAGAGACCAACCTCCACCTGGCCAGAACTTCCCTTCAGGCAGTTCCAGACAGTGCTGAGGTCACCTCTGAGCCTCCTCTTCTCCAGGCTGAACACCCCCAGCTCCCTCAGCCTCTCCCCACAGCACTTGTGCTCCAGTCCCTTCTCCAGCCTCGTTGCTCTTCTCAGTTGGGTTGTAAGAGACCTCTGAGATCATCAAGTCCAACCCTTGATCCAACCCCACTGTGATCACCAGCCCAGGGCACAGAGTGCCCTGGGCTGGTGATCACAGTGGGGTTGGATCAAGATATGGTGGATTCTCTGTCCCTGGAGGTGTTTAAGAGGACACTCAGTGCCACATCCAGTCCCTTCTCCAGCCTCGTTGCTCTTCTCTGGCCCCGCTCCAGCCCCTCAATCTCTTGCCTCAACTGAGGGGCCCAGAACTGAACACAACACTCAAGGTGTGGCCTCCCCAAGGCAGAGTCCAGGGGAAGGGTCACTGCCCTGGGCCTGCTGGCCACGCTAGTTTGGATCCAGGCCAGGATCCCCTTGGCCTTCTTGGCCACCTGGGCACACTGGTGGCTCCTGTTGAGCTTCCTGTCCCTCAGTCCCCCCAGGTCCCTCTGCCTGGCTGCTCTCCAGCCACTCTGTGCCCAGCCTGGAGATCCAACCCAACAGCCTGAGGAGCTCCAGGGATGGAGCACCTGGAATGAGTCAGAGAAAGGAGCACAAACACCAGGATTGTTTCACTCCATTGGGTGTTCTAAAAGTACCTGGTGATGCTCTCAAATCCCTGGGGATAAACACTCTGAACAAAACAGAAATGTGGTTTAAACTCATCTGTTTTACATGTCAGTGATTTTGGGACTGGGAGGAATTGCTAATTAAGCACCAGAAGCTGAAGGGGAGGAACTTGCACAAATGGGGATGGAAATATTGTGCCAAACTGGAATTCCTCATGGAAACCAGCCAGCCCCAGCCCTCCTGGGGACTTTCCTGGAGATTGTTCCACAATAAGAGTGTTTGTCACAGTCAAAGTCACTGTCAACACACCCCAGACTGTTACCCATGACCCCAAGGGATGGGAAAATCCTCCCTTTCCGTGGGCAAAGCCAAAATCAACCCCCAAACCTTTCCCACTTGGAATTTCTGTTACTCCACCTTGTTGTCTGGCCCAAACTTGATCCTGTCCTGGGCAAAAGCAGGAGTGGGTTTGACTCTGACAAAGGCCTGGACAGGTTTTGCTGCTCTGAGGAGGGAGGAAAACAAGAGGAAAATGAGGATGTTGCATCCCCTGACATGAAATTTGAACCATTTCCCAGGAAAAGGAGAACTCCAGAGCAGCCAAATGTCCCCAAGAAGTGCTGGCAGCCACCAAGCTGCAGGTTTGAGTCTGTCCTTACTGCAGGGAACAGCAGGCAAAGAGGTGCTGAAAATCCTTCCCAGTGTTATCCTGCCTGGAAAACTGAGGATGGGAAAAGCTGGTCCCAATTTCCTTGTGTTTGGCAGGCCCAGGAGTGTTTCATTACACAAGTTTCCTTCCTCTCAGCCTTGCAAAGCAAAATATTTGCAGGAATGGGAGAGGGATTTTCTTTGCTTTGATTTCTTTTGGTTTTAAAGTACTTTGAATTCCTGTAAATCCCCCAATCCTCAGTTTTCTGGAGGATCTGCTGAGTAAATCCCACCTGAGAGGGCTCAGGGATCATCCAGCTGCCAAAGCCCCACCTGGGAAACAAGAACTGAGTGTTTGGGAATCCCTGGAAGGGGCAGATCCCAAATTTCCCCTCAATTATTCCCTCCACACACCCCGTGTTCAATAATTGTGTCATAACAACCAAGAACTTCCAGTCTGGGATAAAATCTTTTGGATTTCTTGTATGTCCAGGAGTTTGGGGATCTCTCCACCACTTGACCTGCTCCCAAATGAGATGTAGAGGTTGGAGCTGGGCTGAGATTTGTTTGATTTAAGACATTTGAGTGATACCTGGAAGAGTCACTGTTGGGTATAAAGTCAGGGAGCAGAGAGGAATTGCTGCTCCCCCTCTCCTCCTCTTCCTCCTCCTCCTCCTCCTCCAGCTCCTGGGAGCTCCCAGAGGCCACAGAATCCTGTCCAAAAAAACCCAGAACTCGTGTTGGAGCAGCTGGGAATTATTTCCTCCAAGCAAGAAGTACAGCAGGGAAAAGGGAGGGAAAATCTTGGGACAAAACTCCCCTATGGATCAGGAGTTCCAAATGGGTGGAATGGTCTTTGCTGTGATAATGTTTGTTGCTGGATATGAGGATAAAGCAATTATTTCTGGGAGTGTTAATTAACACCAGGAGAGGGGAAGGCACAGGTTGGGCAGAGAAGTTGTGGCTGTCCCATCTCTGGGAGTGTCCCAGGCCAGGCTGGAGCACCCTGGGACAGTGGGAGGGGTCCCTGGGACAGTGGGAGGGGTCCCTGCCCACAGCAGGGGTGGCACTGGAGGGGCTTTGGGGTCTCTCCCACCCAAACCATTCCAGGATTCCAAATGGGCCCAGCTGGGATTACCCTGAGATCACCCTCTGCTCTGGAGGCAAAACCTCGTGGCTCTTCCTGCTCCTGCCCATCTTCCTCCTGCCAGGGAAAAATTCCAAGTGAATTTTCCAAGTGAATTTTCCATGTGAAACCCTTGGGAGTGTCCCAGGGCTAGGTTGGAGCACCCTGGGACGGCGGGAGGGGTCCCTGGGACAGTGGGAGGGGTCCCTGGGACGGCGGGAGGGGTCCCTGGGACAGTGGGAGGGGTCCCTGGGAGGGTGGGAGGGGTCCCTGGGACAGCGGGAGGGGTCCCTGGGACGGTGGGAGGGGTCCCTGGGACGGTGGGAGGGGTCCCTGGGACAGTGGGAGGGGTCCCTGCCCATGGCAGGGGTGGCACTGGAGGGGATTTGGGGTCCCTCCCACCCAACCTGTCCAGGGGTCCCCTCCCTGCCCGTGGGCCCGGCTGGGGTTACCTGTGGGAAGGAGGAGGGGGCAGGACCTCGTTGTTCCTGCAGCTGCTCCTGCTCATCTTCCTCCTGCCAGGGAAACCATTCCCGCATTCCCAGTGGGACACCCCGGGACATCCCGGGACACCCGACCCCCTTTTGCTGCACCGACCCCATTCCAGCCTCCTCCCCACAGCCTGGCAAGGGAGACCTTCCCTCCCCACCCCCGGGCGGGCACGTTGGGGCAGCACTTTGTGCCAAATCCCCCTGGCAGGGCCGGGACCTTCCCAGAGCAGCCGTGGCTGCCCCCGATCCCTGGAGTGTCCAAGGCCGGGCTGGAGCCACCCGGGATGGCGGGAGGTGTCCCTGACCATGGCAGGGGGCGGAATAAAAGCATCTTTAAGCTCCTTTCCAGCCCAGACAACCCGGGTCTGATTCATCTCCTGAGGGGGAACTCTGCGGAGGCCGATGCTGGGAGCGGGGGGCGATGCCGGGAGCGTGGGCCGATGGCGCCTATGCGGCCGCACGGTCTGACCCCTGAGGAGCGAGGCGGTGACCCCTGGGGCACCTCCCGGCCCTGCTCCCCCCCCGTACCCCCTTCCCGGCCGCGCTCGGGCTCGTCGGCGCGTCCGCGGTCGCCATGGCAGCGTCCACTTCCGGGTTCTCCATGGCAACGTGCGGTTCCGGCCGCTCCCGGAAGCGGGCGGGCGGACGGCGGCCGGGCGGGGCCAGCGCGCGGCAGAGGCGAAGCGGCGGCGGGGACGATGCTGGAGGCGGCGGCGGCGGCGGCAGAGCCCGAGCTGGACCCCGAGGACCTGGTGCACTTCTCGGTGGGCGACCTGCCCAGCCGCGGCTACGGCGTCATGGGCGAGATCCGCCGGCAGGGCAAGCTCTGCGATGTGACGCTCAAGGTGCGGCCCGAGCCCCCCCCCGGGGGGGGCAGCGGGGTGGGAGAGCTCCCACCGTGAGAGGGGCTGAGGGACCCCCCGGGCACTGGGAGGGGGTCACTGGGGGGAAACCTGATCCCTGAGAGGGGCTGAGGGACCCCCTGGGCACCGGGAGGGGTCACGGGGGGGAAACCTGACCCCTGAGGGGGGCTGAGGGACCCCCCCGGCACTGGGAGGGGTCACTGGGGGGAAACCTGACCCCTGAGAGGGGCTGAGGGACCCCCTGGGCACCGGGAGGGGTCACGGGGGGGAAACCTGACCTGGGAGGGGGGCTGAGGGACCCCCTGGGCACCGGGAGGGGTCACGGGGGGGAAACCTGACCTGGGAGGGGGGCTGAGGGACCCCCCGGGCACTGGGAGGGGGTCACTGGGGGGAAACCTGACCTGTGAGGGGGGCTGAGGGACCCCCCGGGCACTGGGAGGGGGTCACTGGGGGGAAACCTGACCTGTGAGGGGGGCTGAGGGACCCCCCCGGCACTGGGAGGGGGTCACTTGACCTGTGAGGGGGGCTGAGGGACCTCCCGGGCACTGGGAGGGGGTCACTGGGGGGAAACCTGACCCCTGAGGGGGGCTGAGGGACCCCCCGGCACTGGGAGGGGGTCACTGGGGGGAAACCTGACCTGGGACGGGGGCTGAGGGACCCTCCCGGGCACTGGAAGGGGTCACTGGGGGGAAACCTGACCTGGGAGGGGGGCTGAGGGACCCCCCGGCACTGGGAGGGGGTCACTGGGGGGAAACCTGACCCCTGAGGGGGGCTGAGGGACCCCCAAGGCCCCTGAGGGACCCCCTGTCACTGTGGGGACACTCGATCCTTGGGGGATACTGAGGGACCCCTCGGTGACTGGGAGGGGGTCACTGGGGAGGAAACTGAGGGGGCTGAGGGGCAGCTGTGAGACCACCTGGGTCCTGAGGGGGGAGCTCAGAGGGGCTTTGAGGGACCCCCAGTCCCTTAAGGGGCAGTTGAGGGACCCTCCAGCCTGTGAGGGGGGACTTGAGGGACCCCCAGGCCCCTGAAGGGAGGGATTGAGGGACACCCCCCCCCCCCATCCCTAAGTGTGGGCTGAGGGACCCCCAGGCCCCTAAGGGGGGTCACTGGGGGGAAACTGAGGGGTCTGAGGGCAGCTGTGAGACCACCTGGTCCTGAGAAGGGGACTAAGAGGGGCTTTGAGGGACCCCCCAGGCCACTGAGGGGGGACTGAGGGACCCCCATTCCCTTAAGGGGCAGCTGAGAGACCCCCTGGCTCTGAGTGGGGCCTGAGGGACCTCCAGGCCCATGAGGGGAGAGGCTCAGGGACGCCCAGTCTCTTAAGGGGCAGCTGAAGACCCCCTGTCCCTCTGAACTTGAGGGACCCCCAGCCCATGAGGAGAGACCCCCCCAACTGAGTGGGGTCTGAGGGACCCCCAGACCCCTGAGGGGGGATCCCTAACTCTGAGTGGGGTCTGAGGGACCCCCAGACCCCTGAGGGGGGACCCCCAACTCTGAGTGGGGTCTGAGGGACCCCCAGACCCCTGAGAGGGGACCCCCAGGCCCATGAGGGGAGGGGCTCAGGGACCCCCAGTCTCTTAAGGGGCAGCTGAAGACCCCCTGTCCCTCTGAACTTGAGGGACCCCCAGCCCATGAGGAGAGACCCCCCCAACTGAGTGGGGTCTGAGGGACCCCCAGACCCCTGAGGGGGGATCCCTAACTCTGAGTGGGGTCTGAGGGACCCCCAGACCCCTGAGGGGGGACCCCCAACTCTGAGTGGGGTCTGAGGGACCCCCAGACCCCTGAGGGGGGACCCCCAACTCTGAGTGGGGTCTGAGGGACCCCCAGACCCCTGAGAGGGGACCCCCAGGCCCATGAGGGGAGGGGCTCAGGGACCCCCAGTCTCTTAAGGGGCAGCTGAAGTTCCCCTGGCCTCTGAGGGGGAACTTGAAGGACCCCCAACTCTGAGTGGAGTCTGAGGGACCCCCAGACCCCTGAGGGGGGACCCCCAACTCTGAGTGGGGTCTGAGGGACCCCCAGCCCCTGAGGGGGGACCCCCAAATCTTGAGTGGGGTCTGAGGCACTCCCAGACCCCTTGAGGGGGGACCCCCAACTCTGAGTGGGGTCTGAGGGACCCCCAGGCCCTGAGTGGGCTCCCCTGGCTCTGAGTGGGGTCTGAGGGACCCCCAGGCCATGAGGAGAGACCCCCCAACTCTGAGTGGGGTCTGAGGGACCCCCAGTCTCCCCTGCAGGGGCAGCCACAGCCCCCTCTGCCCCTGAGGTTGGGTATGAGGGGGCAGCTGAGCCCCCTGTGGTGGGGGCAGGAGGGGGAGCTGAGGGTCCCTCCCTTCCCATGGATTTGCCATTGGATACAGCAGGTGCTGAGACCCCCCCAGTGGGGGGTCAGGGGGTCTGGGACCCCCCCAGCCCTGGGGTGGGGTCTGTGGGGTCTGTGGCTGCTGCAGGTTTATGGATCAAACTGCTCCAACCCACAGGAGGAGGTTCCTTTCCCTGGAAAACCTTTCTGTTTTGGGAACATGCACCTTCTTACCTCAGAGGAACAATCCCTACCCATGGAAACCCCTCGGGATTGTGTCCCTGGCTCTGCAGGGAATGGCTCAGAGGGCTCAGAGGGCCAGGCAGGAGCTGCTGGAATCCCTCAGGATTCCACACTCGGAGGAGGTTGTGGGGTGGGAGCAGTGTTGAGTCATTCCAGAATTAACTCTGAGTTTAATTAAATGGGAAGGTGTTTCCCAGCCTACTCATCCTGAAACTTTTCAGGGGAAGGAGCTGGAGAGGGTTGTGCCTGTCTTGGAGACAGGATGTGGGATTGGGAGGATCCAATGGATATGGGGGGCTGCTCATCCCTGTGGATCAGCTGTGAGGGTTGGGATCCTCCTTGGAAGTGGCTGTACCCTCTGCAGGGAGTGTTTGGGATGGTCTGTGCTGGAACCTGAGGGAATTCTGTAGCAAAACTGGTTTGGGATGGAGAGCAGTGGTTTTTTAGGATTAAACTGTGTATTGGTGTGAATCCCAGACTGGTTTGGGATGGAAAGGACCTTAAGGATCATCCCATGGGCAGGGACCCCTCCCACTGTCCCAGGGACCCCTCCCACTGTCCCAGGGACCCCTCCCACTGTCCCAGGGACCCCTCCCACTGTCCCAGGGTGCTCCTTGGACACTCCCAGGGATGGGGCAGCCACAGCTGCTCTGGGAAATCCATCCCAGCCCCTCCCAGCCAGGAACCCCTTCCCAACATCCCACCTGTCCCTGCTCTCCTGCAGGTCAGGATGTCTCTGTCGTTCACAAACTGAATCTGAGCTTTCTCCACTCTCTGCTCAGTCCTTTGTTATCCCAAAGGGAGATCCCAGCAGTGCCTGACACGTTCCCAGAGGGCTCTGAGTGTGTCAGTGCTGGCTCCAACATTCCAGCTTTCCCTCCTGCAGCACAGCCTGGAATTCCAAGGATTTCCTTTGTTTGATTCCTCCTCTTGTGTTGAGTCATCGTGTCTAAATATCCCACCTGGAGCTGCTTCTGCCTCTTGGCATCCCCTTTTCCCAGTGCCTGCATGTCCCAGCCTGGCCTTGGGACATTCCAGGGATTCAGGGGCAGCCACGGCTGCTCTGGGCACCTGTGCCAGTCCCTGCCCACCCTCCCAGCCAGGAATTCCTTCCCAATATCCCACCTGTCCCTGCCCTCTGGCAGTGGGAAGCCATTCCCTGTGTCCTGTCCCTCCCTCCCTTGTCCCCAGTCCCTCTCCAGCTCTCCTGGAGCCCCTTCAGGCCCTGCCAGGGGCTCTCAGGTGTCCCTGGAGCCTTCTCTTCTCCAGGTGACCCCCCCAGCTCTCCCAGCCTGGCTCCAGCCCAGAGGGGCTCCAGCCCTGGGGCATCTCCGGGGCCTCCTCTGGGCTCTCCAGCAGCTCCACGTCCTTGGGCTGTTGTTCCCAGGGCTGGGGCAGCTCTGCAGGGTTTGGGGTCTGCCCTCAGGGGGCAGAGGGGCACAATCCCCCCCTCCAACATTCCCACTTACTTTAAGTGGCTTTCCAGTCTCTTTCCTTTCACAGCTCCGCAATAAATGCTGCAAAAGCAGCAGGAATTCCAGCCCACTGACAAGTGCAGGGGTTTGGGATGTTTTTCCCTGCCTGGAGATCCTGCCCTGCTGGTTGATGGCAGAGCAGCAGCTCTGGGTGTCCCTGTTCTTCCCAGCTTTGTTTCTGGAACACAAACACCCTGCCAGGATGAGAACTGGGATTGCTGGACCAAGGGACAAATGCTCCCTGGGGACACATCCCTGCTGGAATCCTGTGGGATGCAGCACTCCATGAAACTGGGAAGGAATATTCATCCTGTTCTTCCCTGGGAATTTCAGGGGGGATAAAATCAATCGGGTCACTTTTGTGGTTCCTGCTCCTGCTGGAGGAGAGAGATCCAGGGGCCAGGCTGGCACCTCCAGGAATCTTGGCCAGGCTCTTGGAAGAGGGAAGGTTTGTGCCTTTCCAGATCCTTGGAGAGCAGAGTTAGTGGGAGCTCCTCCTACAGCTGGAACTCCCTGCTGGCTTCGGAATCCCTCCAATGCCATTTTTCCATGAGCAATTCCAAGACTAAACAGGAAAGTCTCCTAAAATACAATCCCAGCCTGGCAAACTGAGCCCGTTCCAAGCTCTGGAGAGGGAATGTTGTTTCCTGTGCACACTGAGGGGGGCTGCTCTTGGCTTCTCCTCCCTTCTGATCCCAGTTTTCCCAGAGTGCTTTTCCAAAGCAAACCCCCCAGACTGGAGCATTTGCACCCCTGAGAGCTGAGACAGAGGTGGAGGAGCCTCTGGATAAGTGGAATTCCAGACAGCTCAGGCTGCCTGCCTGACTTCAGCAGATCCTTGGAATCCCAGAGCCTTGGCTGCTCCACAGATGCTGGAACATGTCTGGGAGATCCTCCAGGGAAACGAGCTTGGAAGGAGAGAGAATTCCTGTCTGATTGGAGGAGCTGGGGGGTCTGCAGAGCAGGAGAACTGCAGGATAAGGAGCTGATTCCAGGCTTGTCACAGCACTTTGGGAGCTGCTTGGGATTCCGATGGGATGTGTGGGAAGAGCTGCCATCAGCTCTGCCTTCCCAGAACATGTGAGGATTCCTTGTTGGAGGACTCCATGGAATCTCTTTGCGCTGCCCCTTTGGGAGCAGGGCTGGAGCTGATCCCCTGGGAATGCTCCCTGTCCCTGCAGGAAGTGGAGGGACTGGAATTCAGCAAAGCCCTTTGGCTCCTTGGGGTTGGCAGGGAATTCCCTGGGGATGTGGGTTTGTTGGACAGCAGAGGAGACGTGATTTCTGCTTGAAAGGAATTAATTGTGTTATCATGGAATTCCAGGATGGGTTGGGTGGGAAGGACCTCAAAGCTCATCCAGTGCCACCCCTGCCATGGGCAGGGACACCTCCCACTGTCCCAGGGTGCTCCAGCCTGGCCTTGGACACTCCCAGGGCTGGAGCAGCCACAGCTGCTCTGGGAAATCCATCCCAATCCCTGCCCACCCTCCCAGCCAGGAATCCCTTCCCAACATCCCACCTAAATCTTCACTTTTCTATTGGGAAGCCATTCCCTGTGTCCTGTCCCTCCCTCCCTTGTCCCCAGTCCCTCTCCAGCTCTCCTGGAGCCCCTTCAGGCCCTGCCACAGGCTCTCAGGTGTCCCTGGAGCCTCCCCTCCTCTCCCCTCCTCTCCCCTCCTCTCCCCTCCTCTCCCCTCCTCTCCCCTCCTCTCCCCTCCTCTCCCCTCCTCTCCCCTCCTCTCCCCTCCTCTCCCCTCCTCTCCCCTCCTCTCCCCTCCTCTCCCCTCCTCTCCCCTCCTCTCCCCTCCTCTCCCCTCCTCTCCCCTCCTCTCCCCTCCTCTCCCCTCCTCTCCCCTCCTCTCCCCTCCTCTCCCCTCCTCTCCCCTCCTCTCCCCTCCTCTCCCCTCCTCTCCCCTCCTCTCCCCTCCTCTCCCCTCCTCTCCCCTCCTCTCCCCTCCTCTCCCCTCCTCTCCCCTCCTCTCCCCTCCCCTCCCCTCCTCTCCCCTCCCCTCCCCTCCCCTCCCCTCCCCTCCCCTCCCTTCCCTTCCCCTCCCCTCTTTCTCTTCTTTCCCTCCCCTCTGGAGCTTCCCATCCTCCAACACCCCCTGCCCTCCCTTGGTCCCGCTCTCCTCCTGCTCCCAGCCTGGATTTGTGCTTGGAATTGCCCTGATCCAGGTGCCTGTCCTGGCACAGCAGCTCTGCCCTGGCACTCAGTGACTCCAAAATTTGAGTGACTCCCCAGCTCTGAGGTTGGGAAAACAATGGATGCCTTTCTTCCACCCACACCCCTCCCCTGCAGAAAGGCTCCTTCTCCCTGGAATTTGGTCCCATCTCTGGCTCGGGGGTGTTGGGAGCACATTCCTTTGTTTCCCACTTGGAAGGGAGTTCTGTGATTCCTGGGCTCAGGAAGGACACTTGCAAAGCCATTTTTCCTGGCAAACAGTGGCCTTTCCCTAAAAAGCAAGGGAGCTAAAATTATCCAGTGTGACAGAGAACATCCTGGAATGGTATCAGGAGGAGGATGAGCTCCTTCCCACTTTATCCTTGGACTTGTGGAATTGCAGCAGGTAGGAAAGTGCATTTATTTGGTCATGGCAAGGGAGATCCTTTTGCTTTGGAGATAAGGAGCACTTTGGAAGCAGAGGGCACAGGGATGGGCTGAGTGGGCATGTTCTGTGTGCTGATCCTGGGAAATAATTCCCATTTTCTGCAGGAAAAACTTCTCCTTCACCTGCACCAAGAAACGGAGTCGCTCCTTTGGGAATGGAGCAACTGATGGAATGAACATAAGGATGGTTTTAGAGCAGGGATCCCAATTTATCCCTCTCCCTGAGGGCCCTCAAGCTTTGCAGGAGCAGCTTCCAAGAGGAAGGAATCCCAGGCTGTGCCTTGTCCACAGCCAGGACATCATTCCCAGCCCTTTGCTGATGCAGCTCCGTGGATGTCGCTGCTCCCGGGGATCATTCCCAGGCTGGGACCACCCAAGAGGGTGGGTGGAGCTGCCCACACAGGAGGGATGGGGCAGCTCTCACTGTCCCCTCAGGAATCCTGCAGGATGACTGTGGATGTTGGGCTTGTGCAATGACCAGGTGTGTGGGAGACAACGAGGCTGGTTGGGATGAGATCAGGGCGGTGCATCCCGGGAGTCGGAGCCTGCTGGAACACCCAGCCTGGGACAGCACTGACACTGGTTGTACTGGGACTTGGAGCAGGGAATCAGGGAATTGTCAGGGCTGGAAAAGCCCTCAGAGACCATCAAGCCCAACCATCCCCCAGCACTGCCAAGGCCACCACTGACCATGTCCCCAAGTGCCACATCCACAGGGCCTTGAAATCCCTCCAGGGATGGGGATCCACCCCTGCCCTGGGCAGCTGTGCCAGGGCTGGACAGCCCTTCCCAGGAGGAATTTCCCCACTATCCAACCCAAAACTCCCCTGGCCCAGCCTGGGGCCATCCCCTCTGCTCCTGTCCCTGTCCCCTCTGCTCCTGTCCCCTCTGCCCCTGCTCCCTGTTCCCTGTCCCTGTTCCCTCTGCTCCTGTCCCTGTTCCCTCTGCTCCTGTCCCTGTTCCCTCTGCTCCTGTCCCTGTCCCCTCTGCTCCTGTCCCTGTCCCCTCTGCTCCTGTCCCTGTCCCCTCTGCTCCTGTCCCCTCTGCTCCTGTCCCCTCTGCTCCTGTCCCCTCTGCTCCTGTCCCCTCTGCCCCTGCTCCCTGTTCCCTGTCCCTGCTCCCTGTTCCCTGTCCCTGCTCCCTGTTCCCTGTCCCTGTTCCCTGTCCCTGTCCCTGTTCCCTGTCCCAGCTCCCCCTCCTGGCAGGGATTGCAGAGCCAGAAGGTCCCCCCTGAGCCTCCTTTTCTCCAGCTGAGCCCCCCCAGCTCCCTCAGCCCCTCCTGCTGCTCCAGCCCCTTCCCAGCTCCAGTCCCTGCCCTGGGCACCTCCAGCCCCTCCAGGTCTGTCCTGAGGGTCCCAGAAGTGCCCCCTGGGATAATTTGGGATGTGTCTCTCAGTTCACTGGGTGCATTTCAAGCAGGTGTTTCACTTTAAGAGGTGCCTGTTTGATTTCAACACCACTTTTTATTCACTATAAAGATAAAATGGGATTGGAACAGCTGGAATTTTTGGCACCTTGTGCTTGGGTGGGAATGAAAGGCAAGGAAAAGGTTGTTTTTATTGCACACTCCACCATGCTCTGAATGGGAACACTCATCCAAACAAACCAGGTGGAGGGAATTCCTTCCAGGCACCGGGATATCCTCTGGAATTTTAGAGATTGGAGACCTTGTTCCTTCACCTTTCAGGAATATCAAAGGAAAAATGGAGTTTTTCTGTGTTTTGGGCTGTTGGAGACCCCGGGAAGGGCTTTCCCTGCAGGATTAAGGTGTATCCATAATGAGACCTGTTTTGGTGTCCCCATTTTCCCAGTGTTTATTCCTCCCATCAGTGGGCTGGGCCAGGAGCAGCTGCTGCTGGAATGGTCTTATCCAGGGGTGAGGAATGGACTGGGAAGTGCCGGAGCCTGCGGAGCAGGTCGGGTGTTCCCGAGGGATGGAATGTGGAATGTGGACAGGCCGTTTGTCACCCTGCTCAGCCAGGGCCTGGGCCTGTGGAAACCTTCCCCACTGAGAATTCCCAAAAAAAGAGCTCCAGCACCGGAGTGTCCCGACTTATTTCCCTGTCCTGAGCAGCGCTGGGACACGGAGAGGTGACCAGGAGCAGAATTCCCACCTGGCAGGGAGGGAGGGAGTGAGAATCCCATGGGCACAGGGAGGTTCTGGCAGCTCCCAGGAATGCTCAGGTTCTGAATTCCCTCCTTTTCTGGGCTTTTCTCCTTAAATTTGGGGTATTTTAGTGTTTTTAGAGCTCTGGCCAGGCCGGAGTCAGGGTGGGGAACCTGCTCTGCCAACATTCCTGCCTATCCAGAGCCAGGGATTGGGACCTTGAGCTCCATCCCCTGGGAGACCAAGGGCTCCTTTGCCTGTCTGAGCACTCCTGACTCCTTTTCCTAGACATTCCCCATCCCACTGGGTGCACACAGGGAAGCTGGTGCTGATCTTGCACCTCTTTGGGGCCCAGCTCTCAGTTCTTGGAGCCTCTGGGGTGTTTTCCATGTGGTTTTGGATGAGGAGAAGGGATTGATGCACTCCTTTGTCCCTGTAAAGTCACACACAGGGATCTAGGTGAGGTTTTCCCCATGAGCTCTAATATTCCTTACCATTTCACTTCCTGATTTTCCTCTGGGAATGAGGAATTCTGCAGAATCCAGGATTGGTGCAGTGTATTCCAGGCACAGAGGAAGCTTGGACAGGGATTCAGGGAGATTCAGGCACTCCAAAAGTGCCTCTTTTTTTTCCATCTGGCAGGAATTTTGCTTTCTAAACTCCCAGGAAGTTTGTGTTTGCTGGATGTGGCCCAGAGGGAGAGGGAAGGCACTGCTGGGAATCATGGAAATCCAGTAGCATTTGGAGATGAAAGGAGGGTGAGGGGTTTGTGGAGGAGAAGAGGATTCCTTGGATAACCTGGAATGCAGAGACCCTGCTGTGCCGGCTGGTTTGCCCCATAAACCAAAGCTCAGATGGGAAAATTTTCCTTAAATGGGGGAAAAAAGGGCAGTTCTCAGCTGGACATGGAATAGGATAAGTGAGATTAACATGGAAATGAGGGGAAAAGGTGCTGAACCAGCAGAGAGAAGTGACGAGAGCAGAGTCCTGACTTGGCTCTGGGGGTGCAGGTGTTGCTGTGGCACAGGGAGTGCCTGCCAGTGAGTGGGGCTGGCCCTGCTGGCGTGTCCCCTGTCCCTGTCCACTGTCCCTGTCCCCTGCTGACCCTCCCTGTCCCCTGTGCCCTGTCCCCCGTCCCTCATCCCTGTGCCCTGTACCCTGTCCCTGCCCCCTATCCCCTGCTGACCCTCCCTGTCCCCTGCTGACCCTCCCCGTCCCCCGTCCCTGTCCCATCCCCGTCCCCCGTCCCTGTCCCATCCCCGTCCCCCGTCCCTGTCCCATCCCCTGTCCCTGCCCTGTCCCTGTACTCTGTTCCTTGCCCCTTGCCCCCATCCCCTTGCCCCCTGTCCCTGCCCCCTGTCCCCTGTCCCTGTCCCCCAACCCCTGTCCCTCTCCCTGCCCCCTGTCCCATGTCCCCTGTCCCATGTCCCCTGTCCCATGTCCCCTGTCCCATGTCCCCTGTCCCATGTCCCCTGTCCCTGCCCCCTGTCCCTGCCCCCTGTCCCGCCCCCTGTCCCGCCCCCTGTCCCATCCCCTGTCCCTGTACTCTGTTCCTTGCCCCTTGCCCCCGCCCCCCTTGCCCCCGCCCCCCTTGCCCCCGCCCCCCTTGCCCCCGCCCCCCTTGCCCCCGCCCCCCTTGCCCCCGCCCCCCTTGCCCCCGCCCCCCTTGCCCCCGCCCCCCTTGCCCCCGCCCCCCTTGCCCCCCTTGCCCCCGCCCCCCTTGTCCCCGCCCCCCGTCCCCCATGCCCCGTCCCCCATGCCCCGTCCCCCATGCCCTGTCCCTGCCCTGTCCCTGTACTCTGTTCCCATCCCCTGTCCCCGTCCCCCGCCCCCTGTCCCCGTCCCCCGCCCCCTGTCCCCGTCCCCCGCCCCCTGTCCCCGTCCCCCGCCCCCTGTCCCCGTCCCCCGCCCCCTGTCCCCGTCCCCCGCCCCCTGTCCCCGTCCCCCGCCCCCTGTCCCCGTCCCCCGCCCCCTGTCCCCGTCCCCCGCCCCCTGTCCCCGTCCCCCGCCCCCCGTCCCCGTCCCATGCCCCCCGTCCCCGTCCCATGCCCCCCGTCCCCGTCCCATGCCCCCCGTCCCCGTCCCATGCCCCCCGTCCCCGTCCCATGCCCCCCGTCCCCGTCCCATGTCCCCTGTCCCTGTCCCACCCCCTGTCCCTGTCCCTGCAGGTGGGGGAGCACAAGTTCAGTGCCCACCGCATCGTGCTGGCCGCGTCCATCCCGTACTTCCACGCCATGTTCACCAACGACATGATGGAGTGCAAGCAGGAGGAGATCGTCATGCAGGGCATGGACCCCAGGTACCCCCCTGGGGCAGGGCCACAGCCTGCTCTGCTCCCTCTGGGATCCCAGAAAGCTGCTGTGGGACAGCCCCATCCCAGCTGGATCTCACCGTGTTTCCTGCTCCCTGTTTTCAGTGCTCTGGAGGCCCTGATCAACTTTGCCTACAACGGTCACCTGGCCATCGACCAGCAGAACGTGCAGTCCCTGCTGATGGGGGCCAGTTTCCTGCAGCTCCAGAACATCAAGGATGCCTGCTGCACATTCCTTAGGGAGAGGTAAGGGGGGTCTCCTGGGGGGTCTCGGAGGGCTTCTGGCTGCCTCCCACCAGCAGCAAGGCTGTGGTGATGTCTGTCTGGCTTGGGAGGACCAAGGATGTCTCCTGCCAGCAGGAGGAGGTGTTTGGATCCCAAAACTGGTCATTGGTAGAATTAGAGAATCACAAATTTGGTTGGAAGGGACCTTAAAGCCCATCCAGCCCCACCCCTGCCATGGGCAGGGACACCTTTCCCTATCCCAGGGTGCTCCAAGGCCCATCCAGCCTGGCCTGGGACACTCCCAGGGATGGCTCTGCTGGAATTTGGAGCTCAGCACAAACAAACAGGGAATCCTGGAATGGTTTGGGTTGGGAAGTGCCTTGAAATTCCTCTGCAGGAATGTCCCAACAGGCCCTGAGCCATTAAGAGGTGCCATTTTTTTTCCAATCCCAGAATCCCAGGATGGTTTGGGTGGGAAGGACCTTAAGGATCATCTTGTTCCCACCCCTGCCATGGGCAGGGACACCTCCCACTGTCCCAGGGTGCTCCAGCCTGGCCTTGGACACTCCCAGGGCTGGGGCAGCCACAGCTGCTCTGGGAAATCCATCCCAGTCCCTCCCCATCCTCCCAGCCAGGAATCCCTTCCCAATATCCCACTAAATTTATCCTCTTTCAGATTAAAGCCATTCCCTGTGTCCTGTCATTCTCATTCCCTCTGAAGCAACTCTCAGGCTCATGAGATGCTGGAACACAATGAAAGGTCCTGCCAGCCATGGGAATTAAGACTCAGAGCAAAATGGAGGGAATAATTCCCTTTCCAAGCACCCATCCTGGCAGGAATTGCCCTTCCTGCTGCTGTGCATGTTCCAGGGCAGGAACAGAGCAGCTCAGCCCAGGAGCTGGACAGGAAACTCTGGCAGAGCCCTAAATTGCTCCCAGGTTTTTCAGTTTCCTCACTGGTGTTTGGCTGTGAGACTGTTCCAGCAGCGTGTTCTGAAAATGGAAAGCTGGGATATGCTTTGGAAATGCACCACTTGGATTTTCCACCCATGCCAGGGAGTCTGATGGGTTTAGTTTCCCCAGCTTGGCCTCCCTGCAGCTGCTCCATGTATTGCATGGAGTGATATTAAATGGCTCCACCAAATACAGGGATTAGCCATCAAAATTCTCCCAGGTCTACCAGGAGTAGCCAAGTGTCCCAAGGGAGCTCCTGGATTTCAGTGCTCACTGTGAATTTGGTTAAAAAAAGGCAAATTGGTGGATTCTGTCCATCCTGGAGAGCTGGGACATGGACACCAAGCTCTCCTTCTGAAGTGGAATTGAGATTTGGGATGTTTGGGATGTGTTGTAACCAGGCCATGTGTGAGCCTTTGGAATCATCCTCATGTGAAAGTCCCTCCTGGTACCAGAGGGATGTGGAGCTGCTGGAGAGCCCAGAGGAGGCCCCGGAGATGCCCCAGGGCTGGAGCCCCTCTGGGCTGGAGCCAGGCTGGGAGAGCTGGGGGGGTCACCTGGAGAAGAGAAGGCTCCAGGGACACCTGAGAGCCCCTGGCAGGGCCTGAAGGGGCTCCAGGAGAGCTGGAGAGGGACTGGGGACAAGGGAGGGAGGGACAGGACACAGGGAATGGCCTTGAGCTGAAGGAGGATAAATGTAGATGGGATCTAGGGAGGAAATTCCTGGCTGGGAGGGTGGGCAGGCCCTGGCACAGGGTGCCCAGAGCAGCTGTGGCTGCCCCCAGAGCCGCCTGGATCTGTCCAGTGGCTCCCTGGCAGGGGCTGAGGGAACACTTTTCCCTTGTGTTTCCCATCCTTTGGCTCTGCCATGGATTCAGCTGGAGATGTCTGTGCACATCAGCTCTCAGGGAGCTGGAACATGTTTCTGCTGCTTCACAGAATCGTGGAATGCTCTGGGTGGGAAAGGACCTCAAAGCCCATCCAGTGCCATGGACAGGGACACCCCCCACTATCCCAAGGTTGCTCCAGCCTGTCCTTGGACACTGCCAGGGCTGGGGCAGCCCCAGTGTCTGTCCCCCAAGGTGACATTGCTCCTGCTGTGCCCTCCCTTCCCAGGCTGCACCCCAAGAACTGCCTGGGCGTGCGGCAGTTCGCAGAGACCATGATGTGCGCGGTGCTCTACGACGCCGCCAACAGCTTCATCCACCAGCACTTCGTGGAGGTCTCCATGTCCGAGGAGTTCCTGGCACTGCCCCCCGAGGACGTCCTGGAGCTCGTCTCCAGGGATGAGCTCAACGTGAAGTCTGAGGAGCAGGTGTGTACCCACAGGGGGTCCTGGCAGGGGCAGGGTTGGCTTGGGATTGGAGTGGGAATGGGAGGGATTTTATTCCTGAATGAAGCTGAGGAGGTGGGAAAACTGCGAGGTGCAAACAGGGCTGTGATGGACCAGACTGGCTCGTTCCTGCAAAAAACAGAGAGCAGGGATGAACAGCTTTAGGTTGACAGAATCATTGAGGGTGGAAAAGCCCTCAGAGACCATCAAGCCCAACCATCCCCCAGCACTGCCAAGGCCACCACTGACCTTGTCCCCAAGTGCCACATCCACAGGGCCTTGAAATCCCTCCAGGGATGGGGATCCACCCCTGCCCTGGGCAGCTGTGCCAGGGCTGGACAGCCCTTCCCAGGAGGAATTTTCCCACTATCCAACCTGTCCCTGCCCTGGGCCAGCCTGAGGCCGTTCCCTCTGCTCCTGTCCCTGTCCCTGTTCCCTGTCCCTGTCCCCTCTGCTCCTGTCCCTGCTCCCTCTGCTCCTGTCCCTGCTCCCTCTGCTCCTGTCCCTGCTCCCTCTGCTCCTGTCCCTGCTCCCTCTGCTCCTGTCCCCTCTGCTCCTGTCCCTGTCCCCTCTGCTCCTGTCCCTGTCCCCTCTGCTCCTGTCCCTGTCCCCTCTGCTCCTGTCCCTGTCCCCTGTTCCCTGTCCCTGCTCCCTCTGCTCCTGTCCCTGTCCCTGTCCCCTCTGCTCCTGTCCCCTCTGCTCCTGTCCCTGTCCCCTCTGCTCCTGTCCCTGTCCCCTCTGCTCCTGTCCCTGTCCCCTCTGCTCCTGTCCCTGTCCCCTGTTCCCTGTCCCTGCTCCCTCTGCTCCTGTCCCTGTCCCTGTCCCCTCTGCTCCTGTCCCTGTTCCCTGTCCCCTCTGCTCCTGTCCCTGTTCCCTGTCCCCTCTGCTCCTGTCCCTGTTCCCTGTCCCCTCTGCTCCTGTCCCTGTCCCTGTCCCCTCTGCTCCTCTTCCTGTTCCCTGTTCCCTCTGCTCCTATCCCTGTTCCCTGTCCCTGCTCCCTCTGCTCCTGTCCCTGTTCCCCTGTCCCTGTTCCCCTGTCCCTGTTCCCCTGTCCCTGTTCCCCTGTCCCTGTTCCCCTGTCCCTGTTCCCCTGTCCCTGTTCCCCTGTCCCTGTTCCCCTGTCCCTGTTCCCCTGTCCCTGTTCCCCTGTCCCTGTTCCCCTGTCCCTGTGTCCTCTGCTCCCTGTTCCCCTGTCCCTGTGTCCTCTGCTCCCTGTCCTCTGCTCCCTGTCCTCTGCTCCCTGTCCCTGCTCCCTCTGCTCCTGTCCCTGTTCTCTGTCCCTGTTTCCGACCTGTTGGGAGCAGTAACAGCTCCAAGATTCCCTCCATGTGAGCTGACAGTGTTCAGGGAAAACAGCCTGTCCTGGAGCCTGGAATTCTGTCCTGCCCTTTCTGGATGTTACAGAGGAGGTGACAAGGGCAGAGCTGTCTCCTTGTAGGGTAAGAACTGCTTCGTTAATCAGGCTGTTGATTAGGGAGGGAGAGGGACCTGCTGCACATTCCAGCCACATTCCTACATCATTCCACAAATTTCTCCTGCTGTCCTTCCCAAAGGGAGCAGGAAGGATCCAAAGAGCCCATCCTGGTGGGGTTTCCTCCTGGCCTGGCCCCTGCCAGCCCCACTTTCAGGAGTTACAGGAGCTCCTTTAGAGGGGAAATAAATTATTTTGGGGATTTTAACTCACTTGAAGAAGGAATTTTGGGAATGCTGATGGGAGAGACTCCAGATTCCCACCATGAAAGAAAGACCTGGATCATTTTTGTTCTGGTCAATGGTTGAAATAATGGTGAATTCTGGGAATGCAGGAATTTGTGTTCCCAATTAAAGGAGTCACCAGGATCCTTTGGGAACTGGAGTCATCCAAACAGGCCAGGAGAACAAAGTCCATCCAGTGGCTGGGAAGGAGAGGGGGAGAGGGAGAGTCCTGAGGGGTCTGAGGAGAGAAGGGGGAAAAATGAGGATAAAAAGGGAAAAGTGGAGGGAAAAACAGAGAGAAAAAAAGCAGAAAAATGGGAATGAAACCAACAAAATCAGAAACAAAAACCAACAAAAAATATCAAGAAAAGAACAAAAAGGCAGAAAAAACAGGGGAAAAGAAACAGGAGAAAGGGAGAAAATAAAAAGAAAGAGGGAAGGCAGAAGGAAAAGTGGGAAGAATGGAAAAAGTGGGGGAAAAAAAAAGAAAAATGAACAAAAACAATACCATGGAAAGAAAAGGAAAACAGGGAAAAAAGGGAAAGGGAAAAAAGAGCAAAATTGGGGAAAACAGAAAACCAAGAAAAAAGAGAGAAAACAAGGGAAAAACAAAAATAGAACAGTAGAAAATAAAGTGCAAACAGGAAAATAAAGGGGAAAGTGGAGAGAAAAATAGAGAAAGGAAAAAAATAGGGAAAACTGGGAAGAATTAGGGGGAAGAAGTTGATAAAGAGCAGAAAAAGATGGAAAAAAATGAGAAGCAATGAAAAAATGGGTCAAAAAAAGAGAAAAACAGGAAGAAAAAAGTGAGGAGAAAAAAGGGGGGAATGGAGGAAAAGTGAACAGGTGGATCCCTGTCATCAAACCTGTCTCCTGGTTTTTCATGGAGCAGCACCATTCCCTTTCTTCTTTCCCAATTGGCTGATTTTTCTCAGTAAATAGACAGGATTTGCTTCTCTCCCACCTCCTCTGCCAACATTCCCTTCACAGCTCCTTCAGCACCCTGCAAACACTTGTGCTAAACGTGCAATCCCACGGGGTTGTTGCAGGATAAGTTGGAGGCAGAGAAGGAATCCTGTCTGGAGCCAGGCTGGGAGAGCTGGGGAGGTCACCTGGAGAAGAGAAGGCTCCAGGGACACCTGAGAGCCCCTGGCAGGGCCTGAAGGGGCTCCAGGAGAGCTGGAGAGGGACTGGGGACAAGGGAGGGAGGGACAGGACACAGGGAATGGCTTTGAGCTGCAAGAGGATATATTTAGATGGGATATTGGGAAGGAAATTTTGGCCATGAGGGACTGGGATGGATTTCCCAGAGCAGCTGTGGCATCCCTGGGAGTGTCCAAGGCCAGGTTGGAGCACCCTGGACTGGTGGAAAGTGTCCTTGCCCATGGCAGGAGGTGGGACTGGATGGGATGATCCTTAAATCCCTTCCAAGTCAAATCATCCTGGGATTCCGTGATTCCATGTCATTCCTTTTCCATCAATCAGGAACCTGCTCCACCCCAACTCTGCCTCCCTTGTGCTCTCTGCCCAGGTGTTTGAGGCAGCCTTGGCCTGGATCCGGTACGACCGGGAGCAGCGGGAGCCGCTCCTGCCCGAGCTGCTCTCCAAGATCCGCCTCCCGCTGTGCCGGCCGCAGTTCCTCACCGACCGTGTCCAGCAGGACGACCTGGTGCGCTGCTGCCACAAGTGCAGGTGAGGCTCCCCCAGGCTCCTGGAACCTGCACCTGCCTCAGGGCTGCTCCTGGAGTCTGCAATCCCTGCCTTCCAGGGACCTGGTGGACGAGGCCAAGGATTACCACCTGATGCCGGAGCGGCGGCCCCACCTGCCGGCGGTGAAGACGCGGCCGCGGTGCTGCACGTCCATCGCGGGGCTGATCTACGCCGTGGGAGGGCTGAACTCGGCAGGTACCTTGCAGTGGAAAGGCCACTGGGAGCTGGGAAGGGCCATGGGATGGGGAAGTGCCCTCGGGTTGAAGCACTGAGGGGTTTCTCCTCTTGATTATTCCAAGGTGGTTGTGCCCATGGTTTAAGGTCTTCCAACTAAAAGCAAGTCCAACTGAGGTTTATTTAGGACATACTCTTGGTGGTGGCCTTGCCTGAGCTCCAGGAAGGACCTGGAGGTGTCTCCAGGATGTTGTTGGGATTGTGGGATCACCTTTGCAGGCACAACATGCCCACATGAGCCAGACCATGGCCCAAAAAGGGAACAGAAAGTGTTCAGGGAAACTTGAGGCAGCGACACCACAGATGGGACTTGCAGATCTCTGCTGCCCCTCGGAGGGCACTGGAGGTGCCACAGATGGGACTTGCAGGTCTCTGTTGCCCCTTGGAGGGCACTGGAGGTGCCACAGATGGGACTTGCAGGTCTCTGCTGCCCCTTGGAGGGCACTGGAGGTGCCACAGATGGGACTTGCAGGTCTCTGCTGCCCCGTGGAGGGCACTGGAGGTGCCACAGATGGGACTTGCAGGTCTCTGCTGCCCCTTGGAGGGCACTGGAGGTGCCACAGATGGGATTTGCAGGTCTCTGCTGCCCCTTGGAGGGCACTGGAGGTGCCACAGATGGGACTTGCAGGTCTCTGCTGCCCCTTGGAGGGCACTGGAGGTGCCACAGATGGGACTTGCAGGTCTCTGCTGCCCCTTGGAGGGCACTGGAGGTGCCACAGATGGGACTTGCTGAGGCTCCCGGGGCACAGCAAGGGAGAGCTTGGAAATGTTTCAGTCTTCTTAAGTAGTGGAGTGTGTTTTGTGGGAATTGCTCAGAGAAGGATCTCTAGGGGAAAGCAGGGAAGTGATCAGGAAATGCCTCTGACTGGGCTATGTGGGATCAGGTAGGCTGGAATAGGATGTGAGGCCCCAGGATAGGGCACAGAATCCCAGACTGGTTAGGGCTGGAAGGGGCATGGGCAGGGACACCTCCCACTGTCCCAGGTTGCTCCAGCCTGGCCTTGGACACTCCCAGGGCTGGGGCAGCCACAGCTGCTCTGGGAAAACCATTACCATTCCTCCCCACCCTCCCAGCCAGGAATTCCTTCCCAATATCCCACCTGTCCCTGCACCCTGGCAGTGGGAAGCCATTCCCTGTGTCCTGTCCCTCCCTCCCTTGTCCCCAGTCCCTCTCCAGCTCTCCTGGAGCCCCTTCAGGCCCTGCCAGGGGCTCTCAGGTGTCCCTGGAGCCTTCTCTTCTCCAGGTGACCCCCCAGCTCTCCCAGCCTGGCTCCAGCCCAGAGGGGCTCCAGCCCTGGGGGATCTCCGGGGCCTCCTCTGGGCTCTCCAGCAGCTCCATGTCCTTGGGCTGTTGTTCCCAGGGCTGGGGCAGCTCTGCAGGGGGGTCTGACCTGAGGGTGCAGAGGGGCACAATGCCCCCCTCTCCTGCTGCCCACGCTGTGGGGTCAGCCCAGGACATGGGGGGTTCTGGGCTGGGGCATGTCCAGCCTCTCCCCCAGCAGCTCCCCCAGATCCTTCTCCTCAGGTCTGCTCCAAATCCATTCCCCACCCACTCCAGATTTGTGAATTACCCTGACCCAGATGCAGCACCTGCACTTGGCCTTGTTCAACCTCATGATATTCCCACTCTTTGAGCTTGCCCAGGTCCCTTTGGATGCCATCCCATCCTAGGAGAGCCCAGATGTTTTCCCAAGGAAAATCAGACAAATTCTCTGTGCCAGCCCCATCTTTGGGATCACAGCACCCACCACCTCCCTGCCACCACCCCCCTCTCTATCCCAGGGTGTCTCAGTTTGAGATAAGCAACTGCCAAACCCCCCCAAGCACAGAGAGAAAAGCCTCCCTCCTAACACCAGGGAAAGGGAGGAAAAGAGAGGGGAAAGAAAAAAAAACACTTCAAACCACGTTTATACTAAAACTACATATATTTTTATAGAAAGGAAGAGACAATTAGAAGAGAGTACAAATAGACACTCACACAAGTCTGCAACAACAAGTTCCTCACTTCTTAACGAACACACAAATCCTACTGTCTTAACTACACATGACTTGAGAAGAAGCTTATTCCCCAGGGAGACAAACCCAAGCAGAAAGGAGAGACCCAGAACAACACATTTTACTTTCCTGAGGTACCCTGTGAGCCAGTGGTGGGCCTGGCCCTCTCCATCCCCCCGGGACAGCATCGTGTGTCCTCCCAAGAGGAGGGCTGAGAAGCCACTGCCTTAACCACTCCCACACTGGTTCCTACTGCCCTGGAGATAATGCCATAAGGTGGTATGGAATACAAAATTACTGGCTAGAAGAGGTCAGCTGTTAGCTCAGCCCAGCTCAGGTCAGCTGACAGCTTCAGGCCTACTCTGAACTTCAGAACCCAAATTTAGGCTCACCTGGGTGAACTCATAACACCAAGTATTGTGGCAACCTGGTACTCCAGAGTGAATTGAGTCAGGCAGTGGGACTCATTTTAAGAACAGTCTGATTCCCACCTGGGCAAGAGAGCACAGCATTGAATGGTGTCTTGGTTTGAGATAAGCAACTGCCAACCCCCCCAAGCACAGAGAGAAAAACCTCCCTCCTAACACCAGGGAAAGGGAGGAAAAGAGGGGAAAGGAAACTTCAAACCGTGTTTATACTAAAACAACATATATCTTTATAGAAAGGAAGAGACAATTAGAAGAGAGTACAAATAGACACTCACACAACTCTGCAACAACAAATTCCCCACTTCTTAACAAACACACAAATTTACTGTCTTAACTACATATTACTTAAGAAGAAGCTTATTCCCCAGGGAGACAAACCCAAGCAGAAAGGACAGACCCAGAACAACACATTTCACTTCCCTGAGATACCCTGTGAGCCAGTGGTGGGCCTGGCCCTCTCCATCCCCCCAGGACAGCATCGTGTGTCCTCCCAAGAGGAGGCTGAGAAGCGACTGCCTTAACCACTCCCACACTGGTTCCTACTGCCCTGGAGATGATGCCATAGTGTGGTATGGAATACAAAATTACTGGCTAGAAGAGGTCAGCTGTTAGCCCAGCCCAGCTCAGGTCAGCTGACAGCTTCAGGCCTACTCTGAACTTCAGAGCCCAAATTTAGGCCCACCTGGGTGAACCCATAACACAGGGTTTCATCAGGTCTCCCCCTTTTAATTTGAGTAGCAAATTTCTATGCAGGTGACTCCCTGAACGTGGTGGAAGTGTTCGATCCCATCGCCAACCGCTGGGAGAAGTGCCAGCCCATGGCGACCGCGCGGAGCCGCGTCGGCGTGGCCGTGGTCAACGGGCTGCTCTACGCCATCGGCGGCTACGACGGGCAGCTGAGGCTCAGCACCGTGGAGGTGTACAACCCAGAGACTGACTCCTGGTCCAAGGTGGAGAGCATGAACAGCAAGAGGAGGTACTGCAGCTCGGGGGGGAGGCACCTCTGCAAGAAGGAGGGAAAAGGAGGTGCTGGGAAAGCTGGAGGGTTTGGTTGTGGTGGGTGATAGAGAAGGAGGTTATGTGGGGGGAAAAAAGTGGAAAAGGAGGGAGTGGAGCAGCGTGGAAGCAGGTGGGATTTGCTTGGTGAGTGCTGGGGGGTTTCTGCTTATTCTGGGTGCTGCTTGTTGGTCAGAAACAGCTCAACAAAATTCCAAGGGTGTGTCGCAGCAGTGATGGACAAGGAAAGGTGTTCAGACCCAGCCTGAGGCCGTTCCCTCTGCTCCTGTCCCTGTGTCCTCTGCTCCTGTCCCTGTGTCCTCTGCTCCTGTCCCTGTGCCCTCTGCTCCTGTCCCTGTGCCCTCTGCTCCTGTCCCTGTGCCCTCTGCTCCTGTCCCTGTGCCCTCTGCTCCTGTCCCTGTGCCCTCTGCTCCTGTCCCTGTCCCCTCTGTTCCTGTCCCTGTTCCCTGTCCCTGTTCCCTCTGCTCCTGTCCCTGTTCCCTGTCCCTGTTCCCGACCCCCTGTCCCAGCTCCCCCCTCCTGGCAGGGATTGCAGAGCCAGAAGGTCCCCCCTGAGCCTCCTTTTCTCCAGCTGAGCCCCCCCAGCTCCATCAGCCCCTCCTGCTGCTCTAGCCCCTTCCCAGCTCCAGTCCCTGCCCTGGGCACCTCCAGCCCCTCCAGGTCTGTCCTGAGGGTCCCAGAATTGCCCCAGCACTGGAGGTGCCCCAGCAGTGCCAGCACAGGGCCGGGCACTGCCCTGGGCTCTCACCAGAGCTGACACAAACCAGGGCACACCTGGCTCATGTCCAGCCACTGTCACCAGCACCCCCAGGGCCTTTTCCAACTTTCCAGCTGCTCTTCCCCAATCCCAGAGTGTTCCAGGGTGTTGTTGAGACCCAAGGGCAGGACCCAGCACTTCTCAGTGTCCATCTCTGGTCAGGCAGGAATGGGCAGTCCATGGATGAGGCAGGGAGGGAGCTGGCAGAGCAGCAGGGAAGGAGAGGAGATTTTGGGAGTTGAATCCAGGGAAAAGGAGGTTGTTTGGGATGACAGAGGCACAGTGGGCTGGGCAGGCTGTGGGGGACAGTGTGGCAGCACCTCCAGCCATCTCACAGGGTCCTGCCGTTCCCTGCAGCGCGATGGGAACGGTGGTGCTGGATGGGCAGATCTACGTGTGTGGTGGGTATGATGGAAACTCATCCCTCAACTCGGTGGAGTCCTACTCTCCAGAAACAAACAAGTAAGAGCCTTTCACATCCCTCAGCTTTTCCCTGAGTTTTGTGCTCCATGTGCCATGGGCACTGCTGGGCATCTGGGCTGTGACAGTGCTTTAAATAAGGGGTGGTGAAAGGAGAGTTGGAACCCAGGCCTAGAAAATCGTGGAATAATCTGTGGGACTGTCACCAACCTGTCCCCTCTCCCCTCAAGGTGGACAGCAGTGACCCCCATGAGCTCCAACCGCAGCGCCGCCGGAGTCACCGTCTTCGAGGGCCGGATCTACGTGTCGGGAGGGCACGATGGGCTGCAGATCTTCAACAGTGTAAGGCTGGGATGCTGGGCAGGAACTCCCTGTGGTTGGAAAAGCCCTCTGAGATCATCCAGTCCATTCACTCCCCAACCCTGCCAAGGCCACCACTGACCATGTCCCCACGTGCCACATCCACAGGGCTTTTAAATCCCTCCAGGGATGGGAACTCCACCTCTGCCCTGAGCAGCTGTGCCAGGGCTGGAATTCCAGGAGGAATCTTCCCACTGTCCCACCTGCCCCTGCCCTGGCCCAGCCTGAGGCCATTCCCTTTGCTGCTGTCCCTGTTCTCTGTGCCCTGTTCTCTGTGCCCTGTTCTCTGTGCCCTGTTCTCCGTGCCCTGTTCTCCGTGCCCTGTTCTCCGTGCCCTGTTCCCTGTGCCCTCTCCCTGTGCCCTCTCCCTGTGCCCTCTCCCTGTGCCCTCTCCCTGTTCCTGGCTCCCCCTCCTGGCAGGGATTGCAGAGCCAGAAGGTGCCCCCTGAGCCTCCTTTTCTCCAGCTGAGCTCCCTCAGCCCCTGCTGCTGCTCCAGCCCCTTCCCAGCTCCATTCCCAGCCCTGCACACACTCCAGCCCCTCACTGCCCTTCTTGTGAGCGCCCCAAAACTCCCCCAGGCTTCAAGGCGGTGCCTCAGCCCTGGGGGGACATTCCCTGGTTGGATCCCAAGCACATTCCCCTGACATTCCCTGCCCTTCCTGCCCTGCAGGTGGAATACTACAACCCTCACACCTCCAGCTGGCACTCCGTGTCCAACATGCTCAACAAGCGGTGCCGGCACGGCGCGGCCGCGCTGGGCAGCCGCATGTTCGTGTGCGGCGGCTACGACGGGTCTGCGTTCCTGAGCGCGGCCGAGGTGTACAGCCCCACGGCCGACCAGTGGTGCCAGGTGGTGCCCATGAACACCCGGCGCAGCCGCGTGTCCCTCGTCGCCAACTGCGGCCGCCTCTACGCCGTGGGCGGCTACGACGGACAGTCCAACCTCAGCTCCGTGGAGATGTACGACCCCGAGACCAACCGCTGGACGTTCATGGCGCCCATGGTGTGCCACGAGGGAGGGGTGGGCGTGGGCTGCGTCCCGCTCCTCACCATCTGAGCTCCGGAATGTTCCGGGGTGGGGGGGAGCGGCTTCAGCGAGAGGTTCGGAGCGTTCCCGGATTTCCAGGTGCTCGATCCAAGCGCAGGAAGACTCGATGGAATGATCCCCACAGAGAAGTTTTTGGAGTGAAGGTCCTGAAAGATCAGATGTGGTGAATACGGTGAGTTTGTGTGAGGAAGGACCTTTCAGCCTCTCCTGGAGCCCTGGCCAAGCAGATCTGTCCCCCACTGCCCCACTTCCCTTTGGGAAGTGCTGCCATGGGCTGGGGCAGGGAACAGGCTTAATTATGACACAAAAACTGCCACTTCAGTGACTTTGGGAAATCCACCTGCACCAAAATCACCTGAACCCCCCTCGAGGGTGTCCTGGTCACACAGGGGGGTCTCCAAACGGGACAAGCCCAGCGCTGTCAGTTCCAGGTGCTTCTTGCACAAGACCCTCCCAGTTCCTCGTGCTTTCCTCAGCTTGATGTGGAAAACTCCTCCACAAGAGCCACAGGATGGGGAAACCAGGAAGAGGAAAAGGTCGGTTAAACCAGCGGATCATGTTGGCAAGTCTTGGAGAGGGATGGATGGAAACGACTCCAACCGCCTGAGGGTTTCAGAATACGTGATGAAGATGTCCTTGAAATTAAATGCTGAGATGTTGTCCAAGTCTAAGAGGCAGCTGGAGCAGAAGGGCCAGGATTTTTTTAGGAGAGGCAAGAAAAATAACATCATGAATTTGTCGTGCTCCGCTGGGAAAGGCCTTTTTTGTGGTGGGTTTTGTGCCAGGAACCTTTGGAATGCTGGCAGAGCCAAAGAGCTGCCTGTCAGCAGCTTCCCTGCACCAGCCCTTCTCCTGCATGGCCGTGACCCGCCGTCCCTCCGGAGCGCTCCGTGCCCGGCTCTTCCCGTGCCAGCCCTCGGCACAGCCATACCTCCTCCGGGCAGGAATGTGACACTAATCCAGCAGCCAAGGGATGGGGGTCTCCCCCTTGTCCTGCCCCATCCCAGCGTTCCGGGGCGCTCAGAGCGGGATGGCCACCCCGAGCCCCCTCCCCATTCCTGACTCCCACCCAGCGTCCCTCGGCATCGGCTCGGGGTGTACATGTGATGTCCATACTGGGGTACTGTGTATATTTGGGGTCTATAATGAGCATATCTGCCTATAAATGTGATCTATCAGTACACACCCTTTTCTTCCCAGTCTATCCACCACTGGCTTCCTGGCAGTGGGAATTCCTTTGGGCTTTCCATGCTGCTCATGCTTTAGGAAGGGAAGAACCCACCCAGGAACACTGGGATCAGAATGAAGTTGTTGCTTATGGCATCTCCTGTTTTCCAGGACCCATCCCAATGCTCTCCATGTGCAGCTCTGATGAGCTGCTCTCCTTGTGTTTCATCTTCCCTTCTCCCACCCAGGACTTGTGTCCATAAGAAGGGGAATATTGGATCAAATACCCTTGGAAAGCAGTGGCTCCGGGCTGTCAGAGGCCCATGGGATTCCAGGGTGCTGCTCCCACCCAGGGGATCCCAGGGGATCTTCCCAGGATTCCTTCCCCAGGGATTCCTTTGCTTTTCCAGTGTGGGTGAAGCAAAGAGACAGGGAAGCTCCTGGCCCCAAAGGGGGCAGGAAAATACTGGATTTTGGGGAATGAGCTCCAGTTACCCAAGGAATGCAAACTGGGAGAGCAGGATCTGCCCCATGCAGTCCTTGGTACATCCAGTGTTCTTGAATCCAAGGAAAAGCTGGTGCTGGGCTGTGTGGATGAATCTGAGCAGGGCAAAAAGGATTTAAAGCCCCCAAAATAATGAAAAGAAAGCGGGAAAGAGGGGAGTGGGCTCCTGTTTTTATTCCATGTGAGCTGGGAGGATGCTGTCGCTCCCGGCTCGGGAGGAGCAGACAGGAGTTGTTCCATCATGCCAAGAACTGGGAGCAAGCCCAGGGAAGGGGCCGCGCAGGGGGATCGGCCCTGCCGAGCTCCGGCACCGCCGCATCTCCCTCCCCCGCTGCGGGCGCTCCCCGCGGCCCCGGGCCAAGGCAAACACCGCAACCCGATCCGTGCGCGGGCCGGGGGCCCGTGTTCGTGCCGGGGAGCCGGGGCCGAGCGGGGCTGTGGCGATGCCCACCCGGTCGGCCCGCATGGCGCTGCTGGCGGGGGCCGCGCTGCTCGGGGCAGCCCTGCTGGGAGCCGCAATCCCGCCGGGAATGCCGCCGCTCCCGCCGGGAATGCTGCCGGCACCCCGCGACCTGGCGCGCTCCGTGCTGGAGACACACGGGCAGGACCTGCGGCTGCTGCGCCTGCTGAGAGTCACCAGGACGGTAGGAAAGGGCCGGGGGTGCCCCCGGCTCGGGCACCCGCCCCGCGGGGATCCCGATGGATCTTTTCTCCCGGCAGAGCTTCGACTGGGGAACCCACTTCAGCATCAACTTCACGGCCCGGCAGCCCCCCTGCCCCAGACCCGCCCCGGACCCCCGAGGCTGCCGGGGCCGCCCGGGCAGGGTGAGCCGGGGCGGGGGTGCCCAGCCCGGAGGGCTCGGGGGTCCCCGGGGTGCTGCTGAGGGTCCCCCTGTGCCCAAGTGCAGCGCTGCTCCGCCCCGGGGGGCTCGGGGGTCCCCGGGGTGCTGCTGAGGGTCCCCCTGTGCCCAGGTGCAGCGCTGCTCCGCCCCGGGGGGCTCGGGGGTCCCCGGGGTGCTGCTGAGGGTGCCCCTGTGCCCAGGTGCAGCGCTGCTCCGCCCCGGGGGGCTCGGGGGTCCCCGGGGTGCTGCTGAGGGTCCCCCTGTGCCCAGGTGCAGCGCTGCTCCGCCCCGGGGGGCTCGGGTGTCCCGGGGTGCTGCTGAGGGTCCCCCTGTGCCCAAGTGCAGCGCTGCTCCGCCCCGGGGGGCTCGGGGGTCCCCGGGGTGCTGCTGAGGGTCCCCCTGTGCCCAGGTGCAGCGCTGCTCCGCCCAGGTGTCCGTGTTCACCTTCCTGCCCGACGTGCCGCTCTCGATGGTGGAATGTGCGCAGGAGGCGGTGAGGGCCGCGGGACCCCCACCCTCCCCCCCACTTAGGGGGCGTTTCTGGGGCTCTGAAGTGAAGCCCACCCTTATTTGTCCCCACAGCAGGCCGGTGGCAGCGCCCAGTCCCGCACCCCTGGCACCCCAAAAACCCTCGGCACCAACTCAGGTCAACCCCCATCATCCTCCTCATCATCATCCTCCTCTTCATCCTCCTCCTCCTCCTCCCCGCGGCCGCCCCCGCGGGCTCGGCCCCCCAGCGCGCCCCTCCGGGGGCCGCCCCGCCGCCCCCCGGCCCCGACGGAGCCGCAATAAAGAGCTTTGGGGTCAGAGCTGTGTGTGGGTGACACGGTTCGGGGGCCAGGGGGTACCCCCGGCCTTGGGAAACAGCGATGGGGCAAGTTTGGGGTTGTGCAAGCCCGGGGGGCACCCCCGACACCGTCACCCCATCGAGGGCTCCTGCACCCCCAGACCCCCCCACGCCCGGTCGGTGGGGGGGCTCCAGGGGATGGGGACACCGCGGGGGCCCCGAGGGGGGGGATGTCACCGCCCACCCACGGGGACAGGTGGGGCTCTGTCCCCCCACCCGTGTCCCCAACAACGGCCGTTCTGTGGGTTGGGTGGGGCGGGTGTTTCCACAGAGCCCCGGGGGGGTCCCTCCACCCCGGGGGCGATAAAAGGACGGCGGGGCGGCCGTGGGGGCAGCGATGGCGACCCCGTGGGCGCTGCTGCTGGTGCTGCTGGGGGGGGCGTGTGCCCTGCCCGCCCCCGCGCCCCTCGCCTACACCCAGGCGCTGGCTCAGGCCGTGGACTCGTTCAACCAGCGCCCCGACGTGCAGAACGCCTTCCGGCTGCTCAGCGCCGACCCCGAGCCCGCCCCGGTGAGTGCCCCCCGACTGGGACCCTCCCACGCCCCACTCGGGACCCCCCTGTTCGTGACCCCCCCACTCGAGGTGCCTGACTCGGGCTGTGGACCATGAGCCCACCTTGGTGAGTGCCCCCAACTCGGGACCCCCTATTTGGGACCCCCCACACTCTTGACCACCCCCACGCCCCACTCGGGACCCCCCTGTTCGTGACCCCCCCACTCGAGGTGCCTGACTCGGGCTGTGGACCATGAGCCCACTTTGGTGAGTGCCCCCAACTCGGGACCCCCTATTTGGGACCCCCCACACTCTTGACCACCCCCACGCCCCACTCGGGACCCCCGTTTGTGACACCTCCCAGTCGAGGTGCCTGACTCGGGCTGCTCAGCACTGACCCCCCAGAGTGAGTCCCCACTGTGAGTGATCCCTCTGCTCATGAACCCCCCACTTGTGACCCCCCACTCGTGACTCAGGCTGCTCAGTGCCAACCTCAAACCCACCCCTGTGAGTGCCCCCCACTCAGGAAGCCCCAGACCCCTCCCATGACCCTCTCTTTATTCCTGACCCCCCACTCGTGACACCTGACTTGGACTGCTCAGCACCAACCCCAGGCCCACCCTGGTGAGTCCCACCAGAGAGTGACCCCCCACTCGTGATCCTCTATTTGTGAGCCCCCCACTCCTGACCCCCGATTTGTGACCCCCCACTCCTGACCCCCGATTTGTGACCCCCCACTCCTGATCCCCGATTTGTGACCCCCACTTGTCACCCCCTATTCGTGACCCCCCACTCCTGACCCCTGATTTGTGACCCCCACTCGTCACCCCCTATTTGTGACCCCCCACTCCTGACCCCTGATTTGTGACCCCCCACTCGTCACCCCCTATTCGTGACCCCCAACTCCTGACCCCCGTTTTGTGACCCCCCACTCCCGATCCCCAATTTGTGACCCCCCACTCCTGACCCCCGATTTGTGACCCCCCACTCCTGACCCCCTATTTGTGACCCCCCACTCCTGACCCCCGATTTGTGACCCCCACTCGTCACCCCCTATTTGTGACCCCCCACTCCTGACCCCCGATTTGTGACCCCCACTCGTCACCCCCTATTTGTGACCCCCCACTCCTGACCCCCGATTTGTGACCCCCACTCGTCACCCCCTATTCATGACCCCCAACTCCTGACCCCCGATTTGTGACCCCCCACTTCTGACCCCCTATTTGTGACCCCCCACTCCTGACCCCCGATTTGTGACCCCCCACTCCTGACCCCCTATTTGTGACCCCCCACTCCTGACCCCCGATTTGTGACCCCCACTCCTGACCCCCTATTTGTGCTCTCTGAACTTGCACTACCTGATTTGAGCTGCTCAGCACCAACCCCTGAGCCCACCCGGTGTCACCCCACTCGTGACTTCCCCCCCATTTTTGACACCCCTTTCACTTCCCACCCCACTCCTGGGATCCCCCACTCGTGACACCCCAATCGTGCCGCACAGCACCAACCCCAAGCCCACCCAGCTGAGTGAGACCCCACTGGTGACCCCCCCACTGCTGACACCCCCACTCGAGACCCCTCCACTCGTGACCTCCCACTCTCCCTGCCCCGGCATTGCTGTCCCACTCGAGACCCTCCTGACCCCCCCAGCTGCGGACCCTTCTCTCATAACCCCCCACGCCCTTCGTGCCCCCCACTCGTGCCCCCAGGGCGTGGAGCTGAGCTCGCTGCGGGCGCTCAACTTCACGATGATGGAGACGGACTGCGCCGCCAGCGCCCGCA
Source organism: Pithys albifrons albifrons (assembly GCF_047495875.1). Lineage (NCBI taxonomy): Eukaryota > Metazoa > Chordata > Aves > Passeriformes > Thamnophilidae > Pithys > Pithys albifrons. The sequence goes on along the minus strand of NC_092464.1, from coordinate 1,375,112 downwards.
CCAACCCCGACGACTGCGACTTCAAGGAGAACGGGGTGAGCGGGAGGAGGGCGAGGAAGGCCGGGGGAGGCTCGGGAGGGGTCTCGGTGGCACCCCGGGTGATCCCCCCCGTGTCCCCCAGGCCATCAAGGAGTGCTCGGGGCCGGTGCTGCTGCTGGAAGGATCCCCCGAGTTCGACCTGCGCTGCTCCGACGCCTCCTCCGACGTGAGTGGGGTCGGGGGCTCCGAGGGGGCATCGAGGGCTCCAGGGAGGCATCTGGGGCTCCGGGGGGGAGATTGGGGGCTTCGGGGGGCACCGAGGACTCCCGGGGGGAGGACTGGGGGCTCCCAGGGGGGCATCGGGTGCTTCAGGGGGGAATGAGGGGCTTCAGGGCAGCGTCTGGGGCTGCCAGGAGGAGATTGAGGGCTCTGGGGAGGCATCAGAGGCTCCAGGGGGCATCAGGCGCTCTGGGGAGGAATGGGAGGCTCCAGGGGGGCATCAGGGGCTCCGGGGAGGAATGGGGGACACCCCTGGGCAGGGTGCCAGGGTCTGTCCCCTTGTCCTGCAGCCCCCCCACAAGGGGCACCCCAATGGCTCCATCTTATGGCAGGTGGGGTGGGGGTTCTGGGGAGTCCTGGGTGGGGGTTTTGGGTGTGGGATCCTGTCTGTGGGGTCCTGGGTGGGCTCTTTTGGGTACAGAGTCCCAGGTGTGGGGTCCTGGGTGTGGGATTCTGGCTGGGGGTCCTGGGTGGATCCCTGGGTGGGGGTCCCTGGGTGGGATCCCTCGGTGCAGTGACCTGGTGGGTGCTGGGCGTGGGATCCCAAGTGTTGGATCCTGGGGATGGGGTCATGGTTGGGGTCCCAAGTGGGGGGTCCCGGGTGTGTTCCCAAGGGGGGTCCTGGGTGGGTTTCCAAGGGGGGTCCCAGGTGTGGAATCCCGGGTGTGTCCCCAAGGGGGTCCCGGGTGTGTTCCCAAGGGGGGTCCCGGGTGTGTTCCCAAGGGGGGTCCCGGGTGGGTTTCCAAGGGGGGGTCCCAGGTGTGGAATCCCGGGTGTGTCCCCAAGGGGGTCCCGGGTGTGGAATCCCGGGTGTGCTCCCAAGGGGATCCCGGGTGTGTTCCCAAGGGGGGTCCTGGGTGGGTTCCCAAGGGGGGTCCCAGGTGAGGAATCCTGGGTGTGGAATCCCGGGTGTGTCCCCAAGGGGGTCCCGGGTGTGTCCTCAAGGGGGTCCCGGGTGTGTCCCCAAGAGGGTCCCAGGTGTGGAATCCCGGGTGTGCTCCCAGGGGGGTCCCGGGTGTGTCCCCAAGGGGGTCCCACGTCCCCTCCGCCCTGACCCCCCGCCCCCCGCAGCCCGTTCTGGTTCAGCGCGGCCGCTTCGGGCGCTTCCTGGGCCGGATCCGGCGCTTCCGACCCCGCATCAAGTTCAACATCCACGCGAAGGGCTCCGTGGGCTTCGGCTGAGCAACAATAAAGGGCCGGGAGGGGCCGTGAGAGCACCGGGACCTCCTGTCTCTGTCACACGGGGAGGGGGGGACACGGCGGGGCTGCCCCCCAGGCTGTCGCCAAGGGCTGGTCCCGGGAATGTGGGGCTGGGAATGTGGGGACAGGGATGGGCTCACCCCAGGGGAGCCCCAAAAAAGGGAACATTCGGATCCCACCCGGCATCATTGCCATGGTGGCAGCATTGTCCCCATGGTGGCAGCATTGTCCCCACGGTGGCATTGTCCCCACGGTGGCATTGTCCCCATGGTGGGATCGTCATTCCCATGGCATCTTGTCCTCCCCCAACTAGAGGTGATGGCAAAGGGAGCTGGGGGGGACACGGGGGGGACAGACAGGAAGGACACATGGGGGGACACACAGAGGGACACACAGGGGGCACACACAGAGGGACACAGGGGGACATACGGGGGGGACACGGGGGGGGGACAAAGGGGGGGACACACAGGGGGACACACGGGGGGACACACAGGGGGACATACAGGGGGACACACGGGGGGACACACAGGGGGACATACAGGGGGACACAGGGGGGGACACACGGGGGACACACGGGGGGGGACAAAGGGGGGGACACACAGGGGGACACACGGGGGGACACACAGGGGGACACACAGGGGGACACACGGGGGACACACGGGGGGGGACAAAGGGGGGGGACACACAGGGGGACACACAGGGGGACACACAGGGGGACACACGGGGGGACACACAGGGGGACACACAGGGGGACACGGGGGGGACACACGGGGATACACACGGGGGGGACACACGGGGGGACACACGGAGGGACACACAGGGGGACACACACAGGGGGACACACGGGGGGGGACAAAGGGGGGGACACACAGGGGGACACACGGGGGGACACACAGGGGGACACACAGGGGGACACACGGGGGGGACACACAGGGGGACACACAGGGGGACACGGGGGGGACACACGGGGATACACACGGGGGGACACACGGGGGGACACACGGGGACACACACAGGGGGACACACAGGGGGACACACGGGGACACACACAGGGGGACACACGGGGGGACACACAGAGGGACACAGGGGGGGACACACGGGGGGGGACAAAGGGGGGGACACACAGGGGGACACACACAGGGGGACACACGGGGGGACACACAGGGGGACACGCGGGGGGACACAGGGGGGGACACACGGGGATACACGCAGGGGGACACAGGGGTCCTGAGCCCCCTGCAAGGGAAGGGCCCTGGGGGGGATTGATCCCAAGGGACCCCCATGAAGGACCCAGTGTGGGCCAGGGACGTTGGGAGTGAAGGGATGGGGGGCTCAAGGCACCCCGTGCCCCCAAAGTGGCCAGAGCAGGGTCATGGCTGCACTTCTGGGGGTGCCCCCTCCTGTCCCCCCATCATTCCCGTGGGTCTGTACCCCACACACCCCCCTGGGCACCTCACGGCTGGCACAGGCTCCCAGGGGACCCCCAGAGTGTCCCAGGGTCAGGGGGACAATCCCAGGGGCACAAGCCCTGTGCCAGGATGGGACCCCGGGAGCCAGCGGTGTCTGTGGGGCCAGAACAGTTGGGGGGGCTGATCCCCCCACTCTCCCCCACCCCGGCACCCTCTGCCCTCAGCATCACCCCCACCCCATGCCCGAATTCCCAGTGGGGCAGGAGGTGGCACAGCGGGGCTGGGAAGCACCTTGATTTGGGGAGGGGGTGCCAGGGGGTGCCCGAGGTGGCAGCACCTCCAGGGGGTCACTCGTGACACCCCCTACTCGCAACCCCCAACTCCCCAGGGTGTCCCCGCCCTCCCAGTCCCTTGGCTGGCCCTGGGGGGGGGTGAGGGAGTGTTGGGGGTCCCGGGAGCCCTCGGAGGTCCCCGCTGGGGTTCAGGGGGAGGGGGCGGCGCAGGGACCCTGAGGGTGACACCGGGATCGATGCAGGGACGTTTATTGGCAGCGGAGCACCCGGGGGGCACAGGGTGGGGGCGCAGAGTGGGGGCGCAGGGTGCGGGCACAGGGTGGGGGCTCAGGGTGGGGGGCACAGGGTGTGGGGCACAGGGTGGGGGGCAAAGGGTGGGGGGATAGGGTGGGGGGCTCAGAATGGGGGCACAGGGTGGGGGCACAGAGCAGGGGACACAGGGTGGGTGCTCAGGGTGAGGGCACAGGGTGGGGGGCACAGGGTGGGGGGGCGCAGGGTGGGGGGCACAGGGTGAGGGCACAGAGTGAGGGGTCACGGTGGGTGCCCAGTGTGGGTGCTTAGTGTGGAGGCACAGGATGGGTGCTCAGTGTGGGGGCACAGGATGGGTGCTCAGGGTGGGGGGGACACGGCGGTGCCCCCTCGGGCTTTGGGGACCTGCAGGTTGAGCCGGTCATGGATCCAGATCCGCCCGCACTGGAAGAACCCCTTGAAACGCTCCTTGATCTTGGCAAAGAATTCCTTGACTTTGGATCTGCGGGTGCGGCCGAACTGGGGGCACAAACAGGGGCGTCCCGCCCTGGGCACACTCTGGGGAGGGGGCTCTGGGGCTCCCGGCCCCCCCCCCATCCCTGCCCTGCTCACCTCGGGGGGCGCCGGCCCGCAGGAGAGCTGCACCGTGGGCTGCTGCCCCTCCGGGAACACCCAGCCCTGGCAGTGGGTCAGAGCCTGGGGGCACAGGGGGGGCACGGCCGGGCTGAGACCCTGCCCCACAGCCCCCCAGTGCCCCCCAGTGCCCCCAGTGGAGCTTCACTGAGTCCCAGTGCCCCAGTGCCCCACAGTGTCCCCCAAAGCCCCAAAGTCCCCCAGTGCCCCCCAATGGGCCTCACTGAGCCCACCTGCCCCACAGCCCCCCAGTGCCCCCCAGTGCCCCCAATGGAGCTTCACTGAGTCCCAGTGCCCCACAGTGTCCCCCAAAGCCCCAAAGTCCCCCAGTGCCCCCCAATGAGCCTCACTGAGCCCCCAGTGCCCCCCAGTGCCCCCCAATGAGCCTCACTGAGCCCCCAGTGCCCCCCAGTGCCCCCCAATGAGCCTCACTGAGCCCCTCTGTGCCCCACTGCCCCCCAGTGAGCCTGAGCCCCTCTGTGCCCCAGTGCCCCCCCAAGGAGCCTCACTGAGCCCCCCTGTGCCCCACAGCCCCCCAGTGCCCCCCCAATGAGCCTCACAGCCCCCCTGCCCCCAGCCCCCCAGCCCCCCCCGTGCCCCCCAAAGCCTCACCCCCAGCCAGCGGCCCTGGCAGCCCCGGGGGTCCCGTCCTGGTGCCCGGCACGTGGTCTCCTCCAGGGTGAAGCTCAGCTCCTGCTGGCTCTTCAGGTCCCAGGGCTGGCAGAGGGGACAGGACCCATCAGGGACCCACCACCCCCAGTGCCCAGCCCCACAATGGGCTGGGTCCAGCCCCAAGGGGGCCACATCCAGTCTGGAATGGGTCAGCTCAGCCCCGGCTTGGCCGTGCCCATCCCCGTGAAGGTCAGACCCAAACTGGGGGGGATTCACCCCAAGAAGGGGCAGATTGGGCAGTGCCATGCCTGGGGCTGTGCCCCCCGTGGGGAGCTCAGCACCCACCCAGCCAGGCCGGGGCTGTGCCTCCCACAGCCTCAGGACATGGGGGGTGACAGCCCTGGCGTTGAGCAGCTCCACGGCCGCCGCCACCACGGCCTCGTAGCTCAGCGTGCCAGGGTCCGGCGAGGGTGGCACCGGGGACCCTGCCCAGCCTGGCAAGGGTGGCACCATGGACCCTGCCCAGGGTGGCATGGAGCCCCCTGGGCCCGGCATGGAGGCGCCCACCAGCCCCAGCAGGAGCAGCAGTGCCCGGCTGTGCCCCATCCTGCCCAGCCTGTGCCCCTCACTGCGCTGGCAGCGCTTTATGGGACCTGCCGGGGGCGTTCCCGGGGGCTCCGACACCGGGACATTCCCTGTGGGATGAGCATGGCCAGGAGCCCAGTCCAGCCCAGTCCAGCCCAGTCCAGCCCCCTGGCACTGGGGTGGGTGTGAGGGTCACCTGGGGGTCAGTGGAGCCACAGGGCTGGGGTTCTATGCCATGGGGAGGACGGGGGGTGACAGTGACACCAAGTCATGACATGGCCATGGATGGCCCATGAAGGTTGTTGGGATGAAGAGCCCTCTCCCAGTCTGTGGATTTGTGGAGCTTCATCCTGGAGGAAACCACATTCCGAGTCCTGGGATGGACCCCCAGGAGGGGCTGAGGGAGCTGGGGGGGCTCAGCTGGAGAAAAGGAGGCTCAGGGGGGACCTTCTGGCTCTGCAATCCCTGCCAGGAGGGGGGAGCTGGGACAGGGGGTCGGGAACAGGGACAGGGAACAGGGACAGGGAACAGGGACAGAGACAGGGACAGGAGCAGGGAACAGGGAACAGGGAACAGGGACAGGGAACAGGGAACAGGGAACAGGGACAGGGAACAGGGAACAGGGACAGGGAACAGGGACAGGAGCAGAGGGAACAGGGACAGGAGCAGAGGGAACAGGGACAGAGAACAGGGACAGGGAACAGGGACAGAGAACAGGGAACAGGGAACAGGGAACAGGGAACAGGGACAGGGAACAGGGACAGGGACAGGGAACAGGGAACAGGGAACAGGGAACAGGGAACAGGGAGCAGGGAACAGGGAACAGGGACAGGGAACAGGGACAGGGAGAGGGAACAGGGACAGGAGGAGAGGGAACAGGGACAGGGGACAGGGACAGGGACAGGGAACAGGGACAGGAGCAGAGGGGACAGGGAACAGGGAGAGGGAACAGGGACAGGGAGAGGGAACAGGGACAGGGAACAGGGAGAGGGACAGGGAACAGGGACAGAGGGAACAGGGACAGGGAACAGGGACAGGGACAGAGGGAACAGGGACAGGGAACAGGGACAGGAGAAGAGGGAGCAGGGACAGGGAGCAGGGACAGGGAACAGGGAAAGGAGCAGAGGGGACAGGCACAGGAACAGGGACAGGGATCAGGGACAGGAGGAGAGGGAACAGCCTCAGGCTGGGCCAGGGCAGGGGCAGGTGGGACAGTGGGGAAATTCCTCCTGGGAAGGGCTGTCCAGCCCTGGCACAGCTGCCCAGGGCAGGGGTGGATCCCCATTCCTGCAGGGATTTCACAGCCCTGTGGATGTGGCACTTGGGGACATGGTCAGAGGTGGCCTTGGCAGTGCTGGGGATGGTTGGACTCAGTCCCAGAGACCTTTCCCAGCCTCCCCAATTCCGGGATTCTCCGAGGACACGTCCCTGCCCCCAGAGGGGTTTTCCAGCCGGGGGTGATTTATGGGCTGTCCCTCCAGACAAACAAGTGGGTTTGTCCAACCCCCCCCCCGGGAGCGGCTGATCCGTGTCAGGCCCAGCAGGAAACTCCAGGAGGACATCCCGGATTCGTGTCCTGGGGATGACCCTCAGTCCAACCCCCAGAGCCACCCGGTGGGTTCGGAGCTGGGCTGGCCATGGAGAATGTCCCCATCAATCCCATGGGGACAAACAGCCCGGGGGTGGCACTGGGACGTCCCCAGGGTGGGGGGGGTCACTCACAGCCCCACAGGACAACCCAGCATGACCCTGGAAAGATCCAGGTGCACCAGGAGCAGCCCCCCCTGGAGAAGGGACCCCGGCTGGGATCATCCTGCCCCACTTCAGGCTCATCCTCCAGCCATGGGGGCTCAGCAGGTCCCTGGGGAGGCTCTTCCAGGGAATGGTTGGTCTCAGTGAAGATGAAACCCCTCCCAGTGTCCATTTCCCTGATCTTCTCCAGGAGATGAAACCTCTCCTCATTTTCCCTGTTCTTCCCCTCCCTTTTTTCCCAATCTTCCCTGTAAGATTAAACCTCTCCCAGTTTTCCCTGATCTTCATGAAATGAAACCTCTCCCAGTTTCCCCTGGGCTTCCTTTCCCCTTTTTCCCAATCCCCTCCACAAGATTAAACCTCTCCTCATTTTCCCTGTTCTTCCCCTCCTTTTTTCCCCAATCCCTTCCAAGAGATTAAACCTCTCCCACTTTCCCCTGGTCTTCCCCTCCTTTTTTTCCCAGTCTTCCCTGTGAGATTAAACCTCTCCCAGTTTTCCCTGATCTCCATGAAATGAAACCTCTCCCATTTTCCCCTCAAGTTCTCCAGGAGATAAAACCTCTCCCAGTTGTTCAGGTGTCCATGAGGGACACAGGGAATGGTTTTTAGGGGGTTTGGGGCTTTCTGTTCATGGAGACTCCAAAATTCAGCTTGGAAGAGCCCTGGACAATCCGTGGGATCGATCCCTGCCTGTCCCTCTGTGCTGCTCCAGCTCCAGAGCAGGTTTTTGGGAAGGCAACTCCCTTCCAGATTCTTCAGTTCTTTCCAATTCTTCCCAGTCCCTTCCAAATTCCCTCCAAATTCTTCCTTTCAGATTCTTCAGCTCTCTCAAATACTTCCCTATTCCTTCCCAATTCCTTCCCAGTTCCCTCCAAATCTTTCCCAATTCCTTCCAAATTCCCTTCAAATTTGCCAATTCCTTCCAAATTCCCTTCAAATTTGTCAATTCCTTCCAAATTCCCTTCAAATTTGCCAATTCCTTCTGAATTCCCTTCAAATTTGCCAACTCCTTCCAAATTCCCTTCAAATTTGCCAATTCCTTCTGAATTCCTTCCAGATTCCCTCCAAGTTCTTCCCCATTCCTTCCAAATTCACTATTTCTCCCAAATTCCTTCTCAATTTTTCCCAATTCTATCCAAATTCCCTGCAAATCATCCAATTGCTTCTAAATTTTCCCCAATTCTGTCCCAAATCCCTCAAAATTCCCAAATTCCTCCGGAATTCTTTCCCATTGCCTCCAAGTTCCTGCCCAATCCTTTCCAAACTCCTCAGTTATTCCCATTTCCCCCACAGATCCTGGTAAGGATTTAACAGCACAAGAAAAAGACACAAAATGGATTTTAAATATTTCATTTGGATTTTTCAGCACCTTTTCCAGCCCTGAGGTGGCTCCAAAACAGCCACGAAATCCTTGGAGTCAATTTGGGAAGAAAAAAGGGACAATTCCGTGAGTTTCTGTTGGGAAGTTGCAATTCCCAGGCCAAGCCCCTCCCACCCCAGGGAGGGAAAAATCCCCCCCGAACCCGAACCCAAACCCTGAGCCAGGGAAATTCCCCCCATAAATCCATCTCGGGGTTGTTTGGCCTTCCCCGGGCTGGGCTGTCCCTCCGCATTCCGGAACGTTTGTCCTGGAGCCGCTCCCGGGAGCGGAGCCGTCGGACACCGATCCCTGCCCGGGGCACGGGAGGGGTTTGGATCCTTCTGACCCAAACCAGGCTGGGATTTGGGATCCAGCTGAAGGGAGGGCAGGGCTGGGACACCATGGGATTGTCCTGGAGAGGTTTGGGATGGAAGGGACCTGCAGGATCATCTCGTTCCATGGGCAGGGACACCTCCCACTGTCCCACGGACCCCTCCCACTGTCCCAGGGACCCCTCCCACTGTCCCACGGACCCCTCCCACTGTCCCAGGGACACCTCCCACTGTCCCAGGGTGCTCCAGCCTGGCCTTGGACACTCCCAGGGCTGGGGCAGCCACAGCTGCTCTGGGAAATCCATCCCAGTCCCTGCCCACCCTCCCAGCCAGGAATTCCTTCCCAATATCCCACCTAAACCCAATCTCTTTTAATTTGAAGCCATTCCCTGTGTCCTGTCCCTCCATCCTTTGTAAACAGTTTCTCTCCATCTTTCCTGGAGCTCCTTCAGGTCCTGGAAGGCCACAGTGAGGTCACCCCAAAGCCACCAGGTTGAACAATCAATCCCAGCTCTCCCAGCAGAGCTGCTCCATCCTCTGCCCACCCTGGTGCCTCCTCTGGGCTCTCTCCAGCAGCTCCCTGGGAAACGTCCTCTGCTCATTAAAAATGCTCATGAAATCCTAAACAGCCTGTCCTGAGTTCTTATGGATCATCCCATCCCACCCCTGCCATGGGCAGGGACCCCTCCCACTGTCCCAGGGACACCTTCCACTGTCCCAGGGACCCCTCCCACTGTCCCAGGGGGCTCCTTGGACACTCCCAGGGCTGGGGCAGCCACAGCTGCTCTGGGAAATCCATCCCAGCCCCTCCCAGCCAGGAATCCCTTCCCAACATCCCACCTGGCCCTGCTCTCCTGCAGGTCAGGATGTCTCTGTCGTTCACAAACTGAATCTGAGCTTTCTCCACTCTCTGCTCAGTCCTTTGTTATCCCAAAGGGAGATCCCAGCAGTGCCTGACACGTTCCCAGAGGGCTCTGAGTGTGTCAGTGCTGGCTCCAACATTCCAGCTTTCCCTCCTGCAGCACAGCCTGGAATTCCAAGGATTTCCTTTGTTTGATTCCTCCTCTTGTGTTGAGTCATCGTGTCTAAATATCCCACCTGGAGCTGCTTCTGCCTCTTGGCATCCCCTTTTCCCAGTGCCTGCATGTCCCAGCCTGGCCTTGGACATTCCAGGGATTCAGGGGCAGCCACAGCTGCTCTGGGCACCTGTGCCAGGGCCTGCCCACCCTCCCAGCCAGGAATCCCTTCCCAATATCCCACCTGTCCCTGCCCTCTGGCAGTGGGAAGCCATTCCCTGTGTCCTGTCCCTCCCTCCCTTGTCCCCAGTCCCTCTCCAGCTCTCCTGGAGCCCCTTCAGGCCCTGCCAGGGGCTCTCAGGTGTCCCTGGAGCCTTCTCTTCTCCAGGTGACCCCCCCAGCTCTCCCAGCCTGGCTCCAGCCCAGAGGGGCTCCAGCCCTGGGGCATCTCCGGGGCCTCCTCTGGACTCTCCATCCCATTTCCTATCCCGGGTTCCCGTTCCGGAAGCAGCGGCGGAAGCGGCTCTGCGTTCCCATGGCAACCGCTCCGGGGGCGTGGCCACGCCGTACCCACCCGCGCGCTCTTCCTGTTTAAGCCACGCCCCCCCGCGAGCGCTGCCCCCCCACGGCCCCTCCGGCGGACCCGGAAGTCGCGCCTTGCCGCGCTCACTGGGCGCCGCCATCTTGGGGCGCCCGGAAAACACCCGGCCCGCGGAGGGCGCTGCGATTGGCGGAGCGCGGCACGTGATCTGAGGAGCGCGCTCCTATTGGGCGGCAGCAGCGCCGCTTCCGTGTCCGGTGCGAGAGGACGGTCCGCGGGATCGCGGGAATGGCGGGAGGGGAAGCGCCGGGGACAGGACCCCCCCCCCCCATTGTGTCAGCCCCGACCGCCAAACCCCGTGTGGGGCAGAGCGGGACCCCCCCCGGCTCCCCTTCCTGGCAGAGCCAGAAGGTCCCCCCTGAGCCTCCTTTTCTCCAGCTGAGCCCCCCCAGCTTCCTCAGCCCCTCCTGCTGCTCCAGCCCCTTCCCAGCTCCACTCCCTGCCCTGGGCACCTCCGGCCTTTCCTCCTGGCTCAGCTCGTGACTGAACTCCGGGAGCTTCTCCTGCTCAGTGACAGAGCTGAGCTGATTGGAGCTCGTTTCCTTAAAACAGTTTAATGAGGGGACAGGAAATCCGGCAGGGATTGGGCACATCCCGGCTGGGAAACACCAACAAGCCACAGTCAGGAGGGACAGGACACAGGGAATGGCTTCCCACGGCCAGAGGGCAGGGACAGGTGGGATACTGGGACGGAATTCCTGGCTGAGAGAAGGGTGAGACCCCGGTGAGGAGCCTGTGGCTGCCCCACCCCTGGGAGTGTCCCAGGCCACGTTGGAGCAACCTGGGACAGTGGGAGGTGTCCCTGCCCATGGCAGGGGTGGCACTGGCTGGTCCTTAAGGTCCTTTCCAATCCAAACCATTCCATGACTCCATGATTCCCTCCTCCCCTCGCTCAGTTTTACTATTGGCTGCTTTGAGCCACACTGACCCTGCCCTTTCCCGCTGCTTTTCCTCCCAGTCAGTGCCAGCTCCCTGCAGGTCCCACATTCCCAGTTTCTCCTCCCAAACCCCTCTCTGCAGTTGTGCCTCAGGGAATCCAAGCCCAATTTTCCCCAGGGAATCCAATCCCAGTTTTCCTCAGGGAATCCAAACCCAGTTTTCCTCAGGGAATCCAGCCCAGTTTTCCTCAGGGAATCCAGCCCGTTTTCCCCCGGCAGTCACAGCTGCCCGAGCTCGGACAGGTTGTCGATCTGGATGATGATGGGCCAGATGCTGGTGCCGTTGGAGAGGCCCTGGAGCTCGAGCCTCTCGCACACGGAGCTGAGCATGTCGCGCACGGCGCGCACCACGGCGCGGAACACGCTGCGCAGCGGCACCGCGCCCACCCCGCCGGGGCCCGGCCTGCCCCTGGCACCGCGGCGGGCACCGCGCCCCCGGAACCGCCCGGTCCTCGCAGCCTCTGCGGGTCTCACCCCGTCGGCTGGCTCTGGGCATGGGGCTGAAAACTCCTGTCCCAAAATCTGCTGCGTGTCCAATGTCTCCTGTCTGCTGTTCCCGCCGCTCCGGAGGGCACACGGCCCATCGAGATCCTTCGGGAGACACGTCCCTCTGTGTGTCCCCTCCTCTGGAGCACGACACGGGGGGCAGCAGCCGCAGGGCAGTGCCCCCCTCCGGTAGGGCCGGTAGCGCCCCACGATGTCCTTGGCCTTGCAGACCACCCCACCCTCGTGGGCTCGGTGCCCGGGCAGCCAGTCTGGCGCAGCTGGCACGGCCCCGTGGCCCTGGGCGTGGCTGGAGCCGGGCTCCTCCTGGCGCTCGTGGGAGTAGTTGTGCTCCCCCAGGGTGCAGGGCCCCAGGGCGCAGCAGGACGGGCGCGCCCCGCTGGGCAGGCAGTAGCTGTGATCCTTCGCCACGGCCTCCCGCAGCTCCTCCAATCCCAGCTGCCCCTGCTCTCCTGAGCCGGATCCGCTGAGTTGGGTGCTCCTCTCACACCTCTCCGGGGGTTCTTCCCACAGCTGGTCCCAAGAATAGATGTCCTCATGTTCCACTATGGAATGAGGCGAGAATGTCACGCTCTGGGTCAGGTTCTCCCTGTCTCCAGGATTATCCTCTGCTTCCTTCTTCACAGGCCAGGTCTGGGCTTGGCTTCCCACTCCATCAGCCGCTTGCGATGGGAACTCGCTCCTTCCATCCACACAGCCCAACTTCTGGGGCCCCTGATCCCGGGGACTCCCTGGAGTGCTCCAGCCTTCTGGGACAGGGGTGGGAAGGGCTTGGATCCTTCCTGGGTGGAGCACAGAGAGGAAAATCCCTTCTCCCCAGTCCAGGCTCCACATCCCAACCTCTGCTGGGCCATTGGAAAGGCCCAGCCATGGGAGAGGATGGGAGTGGCACCAGGATGGGGCCAGAGCTCCTGGGGCTCTGGAGAGGAAGAGGAGGGATCAGGACTCACCTGGGCATGGTGGATCTGGACCCTCCTCCAGCTCAGGGCACCCACCAGCCCCAGGGCACCAGCTCGAGAGCGGCTCCTCCTGCCAGCTCTCGGCTCTGGCGTGTTCTGCAGGGAAAGCAGCTGATTGGCTGAGAATGCCCTTTGCTCCATGGCTATGGGAATGGAGGAGGGAGCCCTGTGCCCACCCTGGATGTGAATCCCACCCATTCCATGGCCATGGGAGTGGAGGAGGAGCCCTGTCCTGTCCCTGTCCCTGCTCAGAGGTGACTGAATGGGAGGAAGTTGCCCCATGGGATGAGGGAAAAAAGCAGATCCACAACATCTCCAGAGTCATCTCCATCTCCCTCCGTGGGGAGGGAATGGGAGAACCACCCCAGAGTGGGCAGTGAGGAGCGGGAATACGGGCAGGGATGAGGTGGGAATACAGGAATGTGCTGCTGACATAAAGCTTGGAAGGAACAACCACTCCAGGTGGGATGTTCCTGCTCACCTGGGGATGGGCAGATCCAGGGCTCTTCCCCACGCTCCAGTCGCTGCAGGATGTTGGGTTTGGGGCCTGGATAACCTGGGAATGGGACAGAGAGTGTTGTCCTACCCCTGTCCCTGGGAATGAACCGGTAACCCGGGAAAACCAAGGACTGGGGCACTCTGGTTGTACAGAAACACCTCTGGGATGTGGGAAAAGCCAGGGAGATGCTGCTGGAGAGGCCTTTATTCCCAGGGATGAACGGGATGTGTGATGGGAATGTAGAATCCCAGCCATGGAATGCCTCCTGCTTATCCCAGGGGTGGGATGTCCCCCCACACTCCCTGCCCAGCCCTGTGATGACAATTTCAGAGGTGCTCAAAACCACACCCAATTCCTGCCTTTTCAAGCGCTAAACCCCCTCAGTCAGGCCCCTTTTAAGGAACATTCCTCATGGAAAAGGTTGTCCAGCCTGGAAGGATCCCCTGGAGGGATTTCACAGCCGTGTGGATGTGGCACTTGGAGACATGGATTGGCCTCGGCAGTGCCGGGGGATGGGGGGACTCGGAGAGGCCTTTTCCAACCTCAGTGCCTGTGGGATTCTGGGATGCAGAACTCTGGAAGCTGCTGGGGTGGCACCCAAGGGAATTCCTGCCCAGGCTGAGCCCCGGGATTACCCAGGGATGTCAGGAGCTCGTAGGTGTCCAACACAACGTCCCGGTACAGCTCCCGCTGGCCCACCGGGAGCAGTTCCCACTCGGCCCGGCTCAGGAACACCATCACGTCCTCCAGGGACACCGGGACCTGCCACAGGGAGCAGGGGTCAGCTTCCCATGGGATCACACCTTCCCATGGGATACACCTTCCCATGGGATACACCTTCCCATGGGATCACACCTTCCCATGGGATCACACCTTCCCACAGGGATCACACCTTCCCATGGGATCACACCCACAGGATCACACCTTCCCATGGGATCACACCTTCCCATGGGATCACACCCACAGGATCACACCTTCCCATGGGATCACACCCACAGGCATCACACCTTCCCATGGGATACACCTTCCTGCAGGGATCACACCTTCCCATTGGATCACACCTTCCCAAGGAATCACACCCTCAGGGATCACCTTCCCCCAGGGATCACACCTTCCCACGGGATCACACCTTCCCATGGGATCACACCTTCCCACGGGATCACACCTTCCCACAGGGATCACACCTTCCCAAGGGATCACACCCACAGAGATCACACCTTCCCATGGGATCACACCTTCCCATGGGATCACACCTTGCCACAGGGATCACACCTTCCCATGGGATCACACCTTCCCACAGGGATCACACCTTCCCATGGGATCACACCTTCCCACAGGGATCACACCTTCCCATGGGATCACACCTTCCCATGGGATACACCTTCCCATGGGATCACACCTTCCCATGGGATCACACCCACAGGGATCACACCTTCCCACGGGATCACACCTTCCCATGGGATCACACCTTCCCCCAGGGATCACACCTTCCCAAGGGATCACACCCACAGAGATCACACCTTCCCATGGGATCACACCTTCCTATGGATCACACCTTCCCACAGGGATCACACCTTCCCACAGGGATCACACCTTCCCATGGGATCACACCTTCCCATGGGATCACACCTTCCCACAGGGATCACACCCACAGGGATCACACCTTCCCATGGGATCACACCTTCCCACGGGATCACACCTTCCCATGGGATCACACCTTCCCATGGGATACACCTTCCCCCAGGGATCACACCTTCCCAAGGGATCACACCCACAGAGATCACACCTTCCCATGGGATCACACCTTCCCATGGGATCACACCCACAGGGATCACACCCACAGGGATCACACCTTCCCCCAGGGATCACACCTTCCCAAGGGATCACACCCACAGGGATCACACCCACAGGGATCACACCTTCCCACAGGGATCACACCTTCCCAAGGGATCACACCCACAGGGATCACACCTTCCCCCAGGGATCACACCTTCCCAAGGGATCACACCCACAGGGATCACACCTTCCCATGGGATCACACCTTCCCATGGGATCACACCCACAGGGATCACACCTTCCCATGGGATCACACCTTCCCCCAGGGATCACACTCTCTCTCCCAGATTTTTGGCTTTCCAAGCATTATTCCCCCACCATGAATCCTGCACCTCGGGATGTGTTTCCCCACTCCTGCCAGGAGATCCCATGGGATTGGGATATTCCAGGGCACAGGAAGCTGGGGGTGATTTCCCAGGTAACCCACTGTGACCCCCCCAGGGCCCATCCCATGAAATCCTTGGGATCAATCCCAGTGAGGAGGAGGAAGGAGGGGTTGGAGAGAGGGAGGTACCTGGGGGGGATGTCGAGGGGGCCTTTGGGGGGGATCCGGGAGGGTGATGGGGGTGGTTGGGGAGCGTTGGGGAGGTTGGGGGGGGTATGGAGGTTTGGGGGTGGGGGACAACAGGGGGCTGGGAAGGGGGGGATGTGATGGGGGGGCTTGGGGGGCTCTGGGGGTATGTGGGGTGTCGGGGTGGGGGATGTGCTGGGGGGCACTGGGGGGATCTGGGGGGCTGTGGGGGGGTGTGGGAGGGGGCTGGGAAGGGGTGGGGGATGCAATGGGGTGATGGGGGGATTGGGGGGATTTGGGGGCCTGGGAAGGGGTGGGGGATGTGATGGGGGATTTGGGGGGCTGTGATGGGGGTTGGGATGGAGAATGTGCTGGGGGGCACTGGGGGTATTTGGGCGCCTGGGAAGGGGTGGGGGTGTAATGGGGGGTGATGGGGGATTTGGGGGGTTGTGGGGGGAGTGATGGGGGGATTTGGGGGGCTGTGATGGGGGTTGGGATGGAGGATGTGCTGGGGGGCACTGGGGGGAGTTGGGGGGCTGTGATGGGGGTTGGGATGGAGGATGTGCTGGGGGGCACTGGGGGGAGTTGGGGGGCTGTGATGGGGGTTGGGATGGAGGATGTGCTGGGGGGCACTGGGGGGAGTTGGGGGGCTGTGATGGGGGTTGGGATGGAGGATGTGCTGGGGGGCACTGGGGGGATTTGGGGGGCTGTGATGGGGGTTGGGATGGAGGATGTGCTGGGGGGCACTGGGGGGATTTGGGGGGCTGTGATGGGGGTTGGGATGGAGGATGTGCTGGGGGGCACTGGGGGGAGTTGGGGAGCTGGGAGGGGGAGGGGGATGTGATGGGGGATTTGGGGGGGCTGTGGGGGGAGCAATGGGGCTTTTGGGGAGCCTTTGATGGGGGCAGGGGGGGGTTGTTCTGGCTACTCGAGGCCGAGCCCCGGGGGCGGGGGGGGCTGCGGGACCCCCGGGCCGGGGGGGCGGGGCCGGACCTCGAAGCCAACGATGGCGGCGATGGCGGCCCGAGGCTGCCCCGCTCCTACCTGTGTCTGCCCCGCCATGGCGGCCCGGGGTGGGCTCGGGGGAGTCCCAGGGTGGGCTCGGGGCAGTCCCGGGGGGTCCCGGGGCAGGTCCCGAGGGGGGTCCCGGGGGGGTCCCGGCGTTTCCCGCGACCCAGCGGCCTCTCCCGCACGCGCTTCCGGCGCAGGCCCCGCCCACCCCGGAAGCGCCGCCATGCCGTCCCGGAAGCGACGCGGATTTCCGGCGGCACGTGCGCGGGGACGCCGCGCGGGGTCAAAGGTCACGGCGAGGGCACGTCCCCAAATCCCGCCGGGATGGGAATCCTTCCGGAATGGGAATCCCGCCGGGAACGGGCACAGCTCCCCTGGAATTCCCTGTGGGTGTCCTTGGAATTCCCTGTGGATATTCTCTGGAATTCTCTGTGGATGTCCCCTGGAATTCCGTATGGATATCCCTTGGAATTCCCTGTGGACATCCACTGGAATTCCCTGTGGATATGCCCTGGTATTCCCTGTCGATATCCTCTGGAATTCCCTGTGGATATCCCTTGGAATTCCTTGTGGATATTCTCTGGAATTCCCTGTGGATATCCTCTGGAATCCCCCGTGGATGTTCCCTGTGGACATCCACTGGAATTCCCTGTGGATATCTCCTGGAATTCCCTCTGGATATTCCCTGTGGATGTCCCCTGGAATTCCCTGTAGATATCCCCTGGAATTCCCTGTGGATGTCCCCTGGAATTCCCTGTGGATATTCCCTGTGGATATCCCCTGGAATTCTCTGTGGATACTCTCTGGAATTCTCTGTGGATATTCTCTGGAATTCCCTGTGGATATTCCCTGTGGATGTCCCCTGGAATTCCCTGTGGATATCCCCTGCCCCACCATCCTGGGCCTTGTCCGTCAGAAGTTCGGGATCACTCCAATCCCGGCGTGTCCCAGAGATCCTCAGGGATCAGAGGGGTCGGGATTGGGCACTGACTGGGCTTAACAAGCATCCCAGACTCTGGAATTGCGGGGGATGTGGGAGCAGCTGACACCTGGCTCTGGAATTCCGTGGCTGAAGCAGGAGCGGGGCCCAGGCTGGTGTTGGGATTGTGGATAATCCCAGGGAGCAGCTTCCCGAGGCGCCATTCCCGCGGGAGCGGGCACGGGGATCCCTCCGGCCACGGGAATTCTGCGCCTCCTTCCGGCCCTATCCCATCTCGTCGGTGTCATTAAGCTCATCAGCAATGCGGGAGCTCATTTGAATATGCAAATCACCCCCTGGGCAGGGAAAGGCCCTTCTGGCTCCCGCTCCAGGGGCCCTGGGGGAGCCAAGCCGGGATCGTCCCGTTCCCACCGGAGCCGGATCTCCATCCATGTGGATAACGCGGAGGGGACACGGGCTGGGATGTGGGATCTGGGGTTTGGGATTTGGGATTTGAGATTTGGGATTTGGGATTTAGGATTTGGGATTTGGGATATGGGATTTGGGATTTGGGATTTGGGATTTGGGATATGGGATTTGGGATTTGGCATTTGGCATTTGGCATTTGGGATATGGAATTTGGGATTTGGGATATGGGATTTGGGATTTAGGATTTGAGATATGGGATTTCGGATCTGGGGTTTGGGATTTGGGATTTGGGATTTAGGATTTGGGATATGGGATTTGGGATATGGGATTTAGGATTTGGGATATGGGATTTGGGATATGGGATTTAGGATTTGGGATATGGGATTTGGGATTTGGGATTTGGGATATGATATTTGGGATTCAGGATTTAGCATTTAGGATTTGGGATATGGGATTTGGGATTTAGGATTTGGAATATGGGATTTGGGATATGGGATTTGGGATATGGGATTTAGGATTTGGGATATGGGATTTGGGATTTAGGATTTGGTATTTAGGATTTGGGATATGGGATTTGGGATTTGGGAGCCTTCACCCTTCCCAGCTCCGTGGTCACCATCCCAACAACATCCCAGCAGTTGGGGGGGTCAGGGCTCCTCCAGCACCTGCTCCAGGATCCAGGGGGTTTGAAATCCGGGATCACAGGGAGATGAAGGGAATTGTGGCTGCTCCAGCCCTGGAAGTGCCCAAGGCCAGGCTGGATGGGGCTTGGAGCACTGGGACAGTGGGAGGTGTCCCTGCCCATGGCAGGGCTGGCACTGGGTGATCCCCAAAGTCCCTTCCACCCCACCCATTCCAGGATTCCATGACTCCCTGAGGGGTTCAGGAAGAGCAGGACCCCTTGGACACAGTTCTGGGGAGATGTTCCCAAGATGTTTCCCTTTTCCAGACTGGCCCTTTCCTCTCCCTGGAGGTTCCAGCTCCCACTGACCTCCCTGGGGTCACTGCGGTGACATCAGGGGCAAGGTCCGTGTGGGACAGAGCCAGCGGCGCCGGGACAGCCGGGAAAGCCGGGACAGCCGGGAAGGAAGGGACAGTCGGGAAAGCCGGGACAGCCGGGAAGGAAGGGACAGGCAGGGGGGCTGGGACAGCCGGGAAGGCCGGGAAAACCAGGAGGGCCGGGAAAGGCAGGAAAGGCAGGAAGGCCGGGAAATCCAGGAAAGGCAGGAAGGTCAGGAAAGGCAGGAAGGCCAGGAAATCCAGGAAAGGCAGGAAGGCCAGGAAAGGCAGGAAGGCCAGGAGGGCCAGAGGGGGCCATGAGGCTGTGGCTGCTCTGCAGTTTTGCCGCTGCCGTGGCCGTCGTGGCCGTGGCCGGAGCCGGAGCTGGACCTGGATCCAAAGCCGAGCACGGTGACCGGAGGATGGTGGCGCGGGGCAAAGAGGTGGGTGGAGTGCGGAGGGGAGGAAAGGTGGGAATGACGGAGCAGGGAGAGCACCAGGGGAGGGGGGACATTCCCTGGCACAGCTCTGGCACTACAGGGACCAATCCATCAATCCGTGCCCCCCATCCCGGTTCCCGGGGGACACCCGTGACCGGCACCCACCCAAGCACCCAGGGCAAATCCCTGGGAGCAGCTTTTCCAGCCTGCCCTTCCCTGGAATTGCTCGAGAATGAGGGCAGGCTCTGCCAGGCACAGCCGCAGACCCTCGGGATGGCACAACCGGCCGGGATCCCACTGGGATGGCACAACCGGCCGGGATCCCGCTGGGATGGCACAACCAGCCGGGATCCCACTGGGATGGCACAACCGGCCAGGATCCCACTGGGATGGCACAACCGGCCGGGATCCCGCTGGGATGGCACAACCGGCCGGGATCCCGCTGGGATGGCACAACCGGACAGGATCCCACTGGGATGGCACAACCGGCCGGGATCCCGCTGGGATGGCACAACCGGCCGGGATCCCGCTGGGATGGCACAACCGGCCGGGATCCCGCTGGGATGGCACAACCGGACAGGATCCCACTGGGATGGCACAACCGGCCGGGATCCCACTGGGATGGCACAACCGGCCGGGATCCCGCTGGGATGGCACAACCGGCCGGGATCCCGCTGGGATGGCACAACCGGCCGGGATCCCGCTGGGATGGCACAACCGGCCGGAATCCCACTGGGATGGCACAACCAGCCGGGATCCCACTGGGATGGCAGGGGGAGGGCACGGGAGCTCTCCAGCCCTTCCCACCTGATCCCATTCCTC
Source organism: Pithys albifrons albifrons (assembly GCF_047495875.1). Lineage (NCBI taxonomy): Eukaryota > Metazoa > Chordata > Aves > Passeriformes > Thamnophilidae > Pithys > Pithys albifrons. Next base: position 1,354,945 of record NC_092464.1, on the reverse strand, counting down.
GGGAGCTCCAGGTCCTGCCCACATTCCCAGATCCCACCTCTCCCCACAGGGCCGGCGGAGGCCACACAGACCCTGCTCCGGGTGCTTCTCCGTCCTGAGCGAGGTGAGCCGGGATCGGGAATGGGGGATGTGGGAATGGGGGATGTGGGAATGGGGGATGGGAGTGACACCCCCACGGTGTCCCGTGGCTCCAGTGGCTCCCATGCCCGTGTCTGTCCCACAGGAATCGCAGTCCATGCCCTGGAATTCTGGTGAGGAGGATCTGCCTCAGCCGGGCAGGAGGGTGAGCGCAGAGCTGCCCAGGAATGGGGGTGGGATGGGATGGGATGGGATGGGACGGGACGGGATGGGACGGGATGGGATGGGATGGGATGGGATGGGATGGGATGGGATGGGATGGGATGGGGTGGGATGGGATGGGATGGGGTGGGACAGGATGGGATGGGGTGGGATGGGATGAGGTGGGATGGGAATGGATGAAATGGAATGGGGATGGGAATGGAATTAGAATGGCATATGAGGATGGGAATGGATTGGATGGGGATGGCATGGGAATGGGTGGGATGGGGGTGAGGATGGGCTAGAATGGGATGGGAATGGACAGGATGGAATGGAGATGGGGATGGGGATGGAATGAGATGGGGTAGGGAGGGACATGAGGATAGGAATGGCTGGGATGGGGATGGGGTGGGAGTGGGGACAGGATGGACTCTCCTTCTCCAAGGGCTCCATGTGACACTTCCCTTGCTCCTGCAGGGAAGGGCCCGGCGGGAGGACCCGGAGCCGGCACATCCCATGGGACACCCTGGCCATGTCCTGCTGCCATGACAGCTGAGAAGGGACCCCCAGCAGGACCCCCAGGCCAGGCAGGCCCCCCCAGGGGGCTCCAAATGCACCGGGAAGCGATGCCAGAGGCTGGGAGTGATACTGGAGACTGGGAACAGCCCCATGCCAGGACAGAGCCGGGGGCTCAGCCACCCCCTCCCTGCCCTGAGCTGAGCCCCCAACCCCTCCCACCCCCCCAGATCCCTCTGGGGCAGCTGCTCCTGCTTTTCCAAGCTCCCAAATAAAGCTGGAGCACCGGAGGGAGTGGATGTGTTTGGGGGACACGCACACACGGCTGGTGGGTGATTCCTGAGGGGGTGACCCCACTCTGGGGGTGCTGCTCCCACCCCAGCCCTGCTCCCACCCAGCCCAGCCCACCCTGCACTCTCCACATCCTCAGCGATCCCCTTGTTGGGGCAACTGGGGCTTACTGGTCCCTACTGGGTTCCAGTGGGGCCAGATGGAGGGACCTGGCCTGGGCAACTGGGAATGGCAGCTCCTGACACCCCTTACAGACCTTACTGGGGAATACTGGCCTGTACTGGGCCCCAGTGGCTGGATGAGAGGGCCTGGTCCATATCCCACGGGAGTGCTGGGTCCCTTCTCCGTAGGGTGGGCTTGATCCTGCCGTGCCTGAGGCCCCTCTGGGGGGGCAGCGACCCCCAGGATGGGCAGAACTGGCAGCCCCCACTCCCCTGGCTGCTGTGGGGTCCCAGGGGATACTGGATCACAAGGATGGGGGAATCCTCCAGGAATGCTGGTCCTGAGGAAAATGGGGCTGAGGGTCACCTGCAGGGGTGCTGGGTCTGAGGGTCCTTCAGGGTGATGGGGGGTCCCCAGAGGCCCTGGATCATAGGGATGGGAGAATCCTCCAGGAATGCTGGATCATACGGATGCAAGGGGTGCCCAGGGATGCTGGATCATAGGGATGGGGAGTCCCCAAGGATCCTGGGTCATAGGGATGCAGGGGATGATGCCTAGGGATGTTGGATCATGGGGATGGAGAGTTCCCAGGGGTCCTGGATCACAGGGATGGGGAGTCCCCAAGGATCCTGGGTCATAGGGATGCAGGGAATGCCTAGGGATGCTGGATCATAGGGATGGAGAGTTCACAGGGGTCCTGGATCATAGGGATGGGAAGTCCCCAAGGATCCTGGATCATAGGGATGCAGGGAATGCCTAGGGATGCTGGATCATAGGGATGGAGAGTTCCCAGGGGTCCTGGATCACAGGGATGGGGAGTCCCCAAGGATCCTGGGTCATAGGGATGGGGGGTGCCCAGGAATGCTGGATCATAGGGATGCAGGGGATGCCTAGGGATGCTGGATCATAGGGATGGGGAGTCCCCAAGGATCCTGGGTCATAGGGATGGAGAGTTCCCAGGGGTCCTGGGTCATAGGGATGCAGGGGATGCCTAGGGATGCTGGATCATAGGGATGGGGAGAACCCAGGGGTCCTGGATCATAGGGATGGGAAGTTCTCAGGGGTCCTGGATCACAGGGATGCAGGGGGATACCCAGGGATGCTGGATCATAGGGATGAGTCCCCAGGGATGCTGGTCCCAGAGAAGATGGGGCTGAGGGTCCCTCTAGGGGTGCCAGTCCTGGGGGTCCCAGGGGTGCCAGCTCAGGGGGGTGGGGGGGATCTGCATGGGAGAGTTTGGGGTCACCCACTGGGGTCTGGGCGTGGTGTCCCCTTGGCCCCGCCCATGACCACACCCCTCGCATTGGCCACACCCCCTCGTATTGACCACACCCCTCGCCCTGGCCCCGCCCCCGCGCGGCTGTGGGTCCTCCCGGCCGGCAGGGGGCGCCGTTGCTGGCGGCGGCGCTCTGGCCGCTCTGGCGGGCGGGAGGGAGGGAGGGGCGCCCCCTGCGGGCCCGGCGCGGCGCGGGGCGGGCGCGGAGCGGCCTGGCCATGTCCCGGCGCGGGGCGGCCGCGCAGGTCGGACCCGGGGCCACCCCACAGCGGGCACGGGGCACGGCGGGGGTGCCCGCAGAGCCGCTGCGGCAGGGGCCGCGGGCGGGGCAGTGCGGAGCTGCGGGAGGTGGCGGGCAGGGGGTGACCCTGAGGGGACAGGTCGGAGGGTCCCCCAGGGGTGCTGGGGCAGGGGAAGGGGAGGGTCCCCCAGGGGTGCTGGGGCAGGGGAAGGGGAGGGTCCCCCAGGGGTGCTGGGGCAGGGGAAGGGGAGGGTCCCTCAGGGGTGCTGGGGCAGGGGAAGGGGAGGGTCCCTCAGGGGTGCTGCGGCAGGGGCAGGGGAGGGTCCCCCGAGGGTGCTGGGGCAGGGGCAGGGGCAGGGGCAGGGGAGGGTCCCCCGGGGGTGCTGCTCCTGGGGAAGGGGGAGCTGGGGGACTCCTCAGGGGTGCTGGTCGTGGGGGTCCTTAAGGGGTGACAGAGCATGGGGACAGATAGGTCACCCACGGGTGCTTGGGGTTCCTCGGGGCTGCCAGTTCATCGGGCTGGGGGTCTGCCGTGGGAAGGTGGGGATGGGGGAGTTCCGTGGGGGAGCCTGTTCCGGGGTCTGGGGGTTTCCTTTGGGATGGTGGGGCTGGGGGTGTTCCCTGGGGTGCCGATCTGGGGGTCTCTCTGTGGTCCTTGGGCTGGTGGGGATGGGGGTGTTCCCCGGGCTCAGGGGGTGGCAGTGGGGCTGGGGCTGGGCTGGGCTGTGGGGAAGCCTCTGGGGGGGCTGTGGGGCAGCCCCTTGGGAGAATCTGTGGGGGAACCCCTGGGGGCTGTGGCTGTGGGGGAGCCCCTGGGTTGGGCTGTGGGCGAGCCCCTTGGGGGGGCTGTGGGGGAGCCCCTTGGGGGGGCTGTGGGGGAGCACCTCGGGGGGCTGTGGGGGATCCCATCGAGGTGTGTGGGAGCCCCTGGGGGATCTGTGTTGAAGCCCCTCGGGGGTGTGGGGCAGCCCCTTGGGGGAATCTGTGGGGGAGCTCCTTGGGGGGTTTGTGGGGGAGCCCCTGGGAGGGGTCTGTACTGGAGCCCCTGGCAGGCTGTGGGGGAGTCCCTGAGGGAGGCTGTGGGGGGGTCTGTGTGGGACCCCCGGGTGTGCTGACCCCCGTGTGCCCCCAGGTGTCGGGCGCCCTGCGGCGGCGGCAGAAGGCGGTGTCGGGCGCGGCGCTGTCGGAGCTGCAGGAGCTGCGGAGCCGCACGGAGCACGCGGAGCGGCGGCTGTTGGCCTGCGAGAGCCTGGTGGGGCAGCTGGGCAGCGGGCTGGCAGCCATGGGCACCCTCCTGCAGGGCTACGGGCAGCTGCAGCAGCGCCTGGAGAACGTGGAGAACCTCCTCAAGAACAGGAACTTCTGGATCCTGCGCTTCCCCCCCAGCTCCCGCGGGGAGATCCCCAAGGTAACGGTGTCCGAGGGACCCCAGGGGGCGCCCAGGGTGTGCCCAGGGATGGGGCTGGGGGAGCCCAGGGATGGCACTGAGGGTGCCCAGGGATGGGGATGGGGGTGCCGAGAGTTGGGGCTGGGGGTGCCCAGGGATGGCACTGAGGGTGCCCGGGGATGGGGATGGGGGTGCCCCAGGTACGGGGCTGGGGGTGCCCAGGGACAGGGTTGGGAGTGCCCAGAGTTGGGGCTGGGGGTGCCAAGGAGCTGTGGTGCCAGCTGAGCCCCCTGTGGTTCCATCTGAGCCCCCTGTGGTTCCAGAGAGCCCCCTGTGGTTCCAGAAAGCCCCCTAAGGTGCCAGCTGAGCCCCCTGTGGTTCCAGCTGAGCCCCCTGTGGTTCCAGCTGAGCCCCCTGAGGTGCCAGCTGAGCCCCCTGAGGTGCCAGCTGAGCCCCCTGTGGTTCCAGAGAGCCCCCTGTGGTTCCAGAAAGCCCCCTAAGGTGCCAGCTGAGCCCCCTGTGGTTCCAGCTGAGCCCCCTGAGGTTCCAGCTGAGCCCCCTGTGGTTCCAGAAAGCCCCCTGAGGTGCCAGCTGAGCCCCCTGAGGTGCCAGCCGAGCCCCCTGTGGTTCCAGCCGAGCCCCCTGTGGTTCCAGCTGAGCCCCCTGAGGTGCCAGCTGAGCCCCCTGTGGTGCCAGCCGAGCCCCCTGTGGTTCCAGCTGAGCCCCCTGAGGTGCCAGCTGAGCCCCCTGTGGTTCCAGCTGAGCCCCCTGAGGTGCCAGCTGAGCCCCCTGAGGTGCCATCTGAGCCCCCTGTGGTCCCATCTGAGCCCCCTGAGGTGCCAGCTGAGCCCCCTGAGGTGCCAGCTGAGCCCCCTGTGGTTCCAGCTGAGCCCCCTGAGGTGCCAGCCGAGCCCCCTGAGGTGCCATCTGAGCCCCCTGTGGTCCCATCTGAGCCCCCTGTGGTTCCATCCGAGCCCCCTGAGGTGCCAGCCAAGCCCCCTGAGGTGCCAGCCGAGCCCCCTGAGGTGCCAGCTGAGCCCCCTGTGGTTCCAGGTGCCGCTCACCTTCGATGATGTCTCGGTGTATTTCAACGAGCTGGAGTGGCAGAGGCTGGAGCGCTGGCAGAAGGACCTGTACAGGGCCGTGATGAGGGGCAACTACGAGACACTGGTGTCCCTGGGTAAGGCTGAGGGAATCAGGGAATGTCCTGAGCTGGGAGGGACACACAAGGAGCACAACTCCAACTCCTGGCCCTGCCCCAACAATCCCACCATGTTGTCCAAACGCTCCTTGAGATCTGGGGTCGCTGCCCTGGGGAGCTGTTCCAGTGCCCAGCCACCCTCTAGATGAAGAATCTTTTCCCAATATCCAGCCTAACCCTCCCCTGGCACAGCTCCAGCTGTTCCCTCAGATTCCAAGAGGCAGAACCCCTCCTGGGCTGCCAAATCTCCCTGTTTCCCCTCTTTGTGAACCAGGAGCAGCACCTGGAAGGAATCCTTGGAGTAAATAATAGTAACACAAAATAATTTATTAGAAAGAAACATCCATGAGAAATGCTGTTCTTCTGACTGTGGAGGTAGATTCCAGAGTCAGGGAGCCACTGGGATACAGTGACAGGACACAGGGCGTGGCTTCCCACTGCCAGAGAGCAGGGATAGATGGAATATTGGGAAGGAATTCCTGGCTGGGAGGGTGGGGAGGGACTGGGATGGATTTCCCAGAGCAGCTGTGGCTCCCCCAGCCCTGGGAGTGTCCAAGGCCAGGTTGGAGCAGCCTGGGACAGTGGAAGGTGTCCCTGCCTTCCATTAGAAGAAAATGTTCCAGCCAGTGAGGCATTTTAGTTCATGTTCTGTTGGTTGAGATCTTTATCCCAGGTGGATCTTACCCCAGCGCCAAGGAGGCTTCTGTGGATGGAGGAGGGATGAGGTTTTTGTGTCTCTGCCGGGGCTGGGGAGAGGGGAAGGGTCCCTTTGGGAATCCAACAGGATAAAGGTGCAGCAGCTCCTGATACCCAGCCCTGTCCTGTGCTCCATGAACAGACTATGCCATGTCCAAGCCTGACATCCTCTCCCAGTTGGAGAAGGATGAAGAGCTCAGTGACCAGGAGGATCAGGAACCCCCACAGACACGGAGTGGGCACAGTCAGGAGCCCCCACTGGCACCAGAAGAGATGGACCAGGCAGATGAGACTCTGGGACATGAAATCCCCATGGACACTGGCCCAGGTGGGTGCCAGGAGGAGGTGGCTGTTCCTGGAGATCTCCCAGGGTCTGCTGACCCCGTGGATCAAACTATCCAGGGGTGCTGTGAATGTTCATTCCCAGAGGAGTGTTTGTGCTCTGGCAGATGCATCCCATGGATAAGAGCAGGCAAAGCCTGCAGGAGGGGCTGGGATGGGGCCTGGAGCAGTGGGGCTTCCAGAGACATTCCTGCCTGCAGTGGTGAGAGAGGAGACTTGGGAAGTGAGATGGGAAGAGGAGGCTGGAACTGCTCTGCTTGTCCTGCTCTGCTGGCAGGGTTGGAGCAGGGATGAGGTGTCTGAGTGTCCATCAGGGCTGGGGAGAGGGGAGAAGGGTCACTTTGGGAATCCAATAGGATAAAGGTGCAGCCAAATCCTAATAAAGCCCCTTCCTCTGTCCCAGGAGAAGACACTGCTGTGTCCAAGCCCAGCAGCCAGTCCTGGATCAAGAGAGATGAAGAGCTCTGTGGGAAAGAGGGTCAGGAGTCCACATGGACACATACTGGGGACAGCCAGAAAGCTCCAGAGACCCAGACTGGGGACAGCCAGAAAGTCCCAGAGACCCAGAATGGGGACAGTGAGAAGTCCCCACAGATCCATACTGGGGACAGCCAGGAATCCCCACAGACCCAGACTGGGGACAGCCAGGAGGCCCCCCAGACAGGTGTCCCCATCAATCAGAAACCCCAACAAGCACTAGAAGAGATAGGACAGCAGGAAGAGGCTCTGGGAGAAGGTCCTGACCCCATGGAATCTGGGCCAGGTGAGTCTCAGGGGGGTGTGTTTCTCTGTTACTCAGAGAGGAGTGGGAGCCTTGGGATGCTCTCATGGGACAATGGAAGGGAGGGGGTTGAGGGACATGGGAATACAGCCTGTGGAGATGGTGGGATGAGGCTGCTCCCTGGAGGTGATGGCACTTTGGTGTCCTTCCCTCCAGCCCTCCCTCTGCTTTTGGTCCCTGTGGGCTTCGCTCCAGTCCCTCCCAACACCTCCAGACATCCTCAGAATCCACGAGGTTGGAAAAGCCCTCTGAGATCATCAACTCCACCCATCCCCCAGCACTGCCAAGGCCACCACTGACCATGTCCCCAAGTGCCACATTCACAGGGCTGTGAAATCCCTCCAGGGATGGGGATCCACCCCTGCCCTGGACAGCTGTGCCAGGGCTGGACAGCCCTTTCCAAGAGGAATTTTCCCAATATCCAATCCATGCCCTGGCTTTCTATGGCTCTTCCACACACTCAACAATCTCCAGTTCCTCAGGCCTGAGCAGAGAGCTGGGAGACCTCCATGGGTCTTTCAAATCCCTCTTCCCTGCAAACAGAACTCCCCATCCTGGTGATGAATGTCGTGTCCCTGGGGGACCATCGGCTGGGGATGGAGACGGAGGAGGATGTGGCAGATCCTGACATGGGTGAGTCACCCAGGGACATTGGGCCTGGAGGGTGGGGAGCAGCTCCCAAAGTACTCATGGGCTGGAAATGGGGAGGGAGAGGGAAGTTCTCAGGCGTGTTGGTGGCTGTAATATTGCTGAAAGCCTGGTCAGTGCTTGGGAACTTCCCATGGCATGAGTATGTCCTGGGAGCAGAATTCAGGGAATTGTTGAGGGTGGAAAAGGCTCCAGAGACCATCCAGTCCAACCATCCCCCAGCACTGCCAAGGCCACCACTGACCATGTCCCCAAGTGCCACATCCACATGGCTTTGAAATCCCTCCAGGGATGGGGATCCACCCCTGCCCTGGGCAGCTGTGCCAGGGCTGGACAGCCCTTCCCAGGAGGAATTTTCCCAGTGTCCAACCTGCCCCTGCCCTGGCCCAGCCTGAGGCTGTGCCCTCTGCTCCTGTCCCTGTTCCCTGTCCCTGTTCCTGTCCCTGTTCCCTCTGCTCCTGTCCCTGTTCCCTCTGCTCCTGTCTCTGTTCCCTGTCCTTTTCCCAACCTCCCCCCGGTTCCCCCCTCCTGGCAGGGATTGCAGAGCCAGAAGGTCCCCCCTGAGCCTCCTTTTCTCCAGCTGAGCCCCCCCAGCTCCCTCAGCCCCTCCTGCTGCTCCAGCCCCTTCCCAGCTCCGCTCCCTGCCCTGGACACCACAGGAATGTCTGTTGTCAAGAGGGGCCCCAAACTGATCCCAGCCCTGGAGGTGCCTCAGCAGTGCCAGCACAGGGACAGGCACTGCCCAGGGCCTGTGTCACACCATGGTGACACAAACCTGTGTTCCCCTGTTCCAGAGGAAGCCTCGTTACCAGAAGATGAAATGCTGTATTTAGAGGCTTCTCCCGAGAACCTGGAAGTGAAGGAAGAGGAGCCTGAGGTGCTGCCAGAGGATTCCACACCCTCTTCCAGCTCGGAGATCCAGAAGTGCCCCAAAAATGAATCAGTCAGAGCCAAGAACAAGAAGAAGCCGAACCGGTGCGAGACCAGCAACCTCCTGATGGGGAACTGCCGGCGTGGGTACGTGCGGGAATGGTCCCACCCCTGCACGGAGTGCGGGAAGCGCTTCCGCCTCAAGATCAACCTCATCATCCACCAGCGCAGCCACGCCAAGGAGGGGCCCTACGAGTGCCCCGTGTGCGAGATCGGCTTCACCGACAAGCGGCACCTGGACCTGCACCGCGGCATCCACGTCAAGGACAGGGCCTTCGGCGCCAAGGTCTGGGGCAACGTGCACCCGGAGCTGCGCATCCGCCCCCGGAGGGACCTCTGCGGCGGTGCCCACGGGCTGGGCAACGGGATCAGCGCCGGGGGGGCCTGCCTGGCGCAGCCCAAGGAGGAGCAGGACAGAGGGGGCCTGCCCGGCGCCGCCGTGGCGCGGCCGCCCACCCCCAAGCTGAAGTGCATGCACTGCAAGAAGATGCTCTCCGGCTCCACGTCGCTGCAGCGGCACCTGCGCACCCACCTGCGGGACCGGCCCCACTGCTGCAGCTCCTGCGACAAGTGCTTCACGCGCCGCACGCACCTCCTGCGCCACGAGATGATCCACCAGCGAGCCCTGGCCGTGCTCCGGCAGGCGGGCAACGCCCAGCCCGGCGCTGCCATCGCGCCATCGCGGCAGCACACGGCGCCGGAGCCGGAGAGGAACATTGCCAAGGGGAACACCAGCCCTGCCGCAACAAAAGCCGGTCCACCTGTTGGGAGCGACGCACCTGGAGCGCCCGGGCAAGGGCTCCCTCCTTCCCAACGGCTGCGGCAGAGCCACACGGCTGAGAATGAGGGCGGGGACTGAGAAATGGCCACGGCACAGCCCCAAACTGTGGGTGGCCCCGGAGAGGAGCTGTGAGTGTTGGGTTTGCCCGTGATGGGGCACTGGGTTGGGAACCTGCTGCGTTTTAGGAGCTTCCCGGAGCTGTAGAAGGAATGGGAAGGTTGGAGACAACCATGGAGAGCAAACTGCAGGAGTCTCCAGCAATGCAAAATGCTTCACCATTCCACTGACTCGTGTCTGTTGGCTGATGCTTGGAATTTTCCCAAGCTGACATGCCTGGGAGATGACCAGGTCAAACAGCAGCTGAGCTCTCTCATTCCTTGACACTGGGCCTGACCCAAGTTCCGGAACACAACTGAAGAGGACAGGGAGAAGGGAACAGAGTGGCAGCATTTCCAAGGAGCCCTTTGTTGCACTGACCAAGCTTCCTGACCAAGACACCAGACAAAGAGAGCACAGCATCTCTGAGACCCCACCACGTCCTGGCCACGCTTGTCACACCCCATCCCAGGGAGGAGGAGATCCACCCACCTCTCCAGAGGAGTGGGTTGGAACACGAGCTTTGCACTGCAAGATCCACAGGACAAACCAAGCCCCACTATTTTGATTTTGCATATTCCAGGGGTCCTGGCCAGTCTGTCAGGGAGTTGACAGGCACCCTTGGAACCATCCTGCATGGATGCAGAGTCATTTTGGGAATACTTGATGGGTCAGCCAGCCAGCCCTGTGCTGCAGCAGCATCCTGATCCTCACAGACCCAGCGTGGTGGCCACCAGCTCCTGCTCCCACTCTCCCAACCACATCTCCTTGCATCCCAGATCCCACTGATGAATCCTCTGGGAAAACAGTTCTGCAGCTACCTCAGCCAGAAGGGAGGGACACCTGCCCAAAGGCAGCCAGGGAAAGCCAGGCCTGGCACTGCTCCAGCCTCCCCTGGAGCCACTGGAGCCACCAGAGTCCCATGTTCATCCCGAGCACTGTGCAAAGGGAACATCCCTCCTGGTATCATCACCATGTTGACTCAAAAGTTGGGACTCTTGAGTTTAGTTTTCCAGAATTTTTTTTGTTTTCTTTGAGGTTTTTTATGTAGTTATTTGACATCCCAAAGTGTCTGTCCCTCTCCAAGCAGTGAGTGCTGGGAAGCAGTTGGCTTCTCCCAGCTTTCATTCCTGGTCATTCCCAAGGTGTGATGGTGCTGCTGTGGGAAGCTTTGGGAGCTGTGCCACATCCAGGTGTGATCCTCAGCTGCCTCCCTGTCCCCTGGGAGGGACAGCAGTGTCTGTGCCACTCCATGGGGACAGCTGAGGCCTTATGGATGGCATATGGATTACCATGGAACTGGCAGTGATCCAGTGGCTGGTTATCCCTGCTGGGGTAGAGATCCCAGTCGATCCCAGGGGATCCCATGACTGAGCTGGTGGCGCTGGCAGGTGATCCCCCCAGGCCAGGGGATGTGCCAACCCCTCAGGCCAACAGCCCTGACTGGGCATTTCTGAAGCTGTTTTGACCAGGACCAGCATTTCCTATGACATTCCCAGTCCCTTTCTCAGGATGTGGAATTAATAAAGTACTTGTCTCTATGTCTGGCTGCTGTGGGGGGCAGGAGTGGCTGGGGCTGGAGAACTGGGACCAGCCAGGACAGCTCTGACCAGGATGGGTTTTGGGACTCACTGCCGGCAGCTCTGTCCCTACGGAGCCCCCAGGGGAGTGGTCCCACAGGGGACCCCAGGCAGGAAGGATGAGGCCTCTGCAGGCAGAAGAATTAGGGACAGGCAGGGGATGGAGCAGCCCTGGCTCCAGGGGTAGGGGGGACATGTCCCTCAGCACTGCCAGGGACTCCCGTGGTGCCCAGATCCTACAGAGGATTTGTGGGGCATTCCTGTGGGGCCACTCTGAATTCCCACTGGGCAGCTCCACATTCCTCCCCTGGAAAGGCAACCCCATCCCTCTCTGAAGCCCCCATCCCTCTCCCATGTGGGGTGAGCCCCCGAGCCCACCCCCTGGAGCACAACAGGACACCAAGTCAGCCCAGTCTTTTATCAGAGTCTCTTCCCACCGTGTCCACTGACCCCAGCACAGCCCCCACAGCTGTATCCAGGCCACTGACCACCACGGGCCACTGACCATCCCAAGGACACTGACCACTCCCAGACCACCTCCCTCCACACTGGCAGTGTTCAAACAACCCTGAATTCCACTATTCCCCGGGATGGACAAAGCTGCTCCTCTGCTGAATCCACAGCAGCACTGCCTGGCTCAGCTCCAGCCACTGACCCTCCTCTGCTGCCTCGTGACCAGTCCCTGGGCCTTTCTCTGCCCACGCAGCACATCCTTCCTCCTCCTCCTCCTCCTCTTCCTCCTGGAGACCCAGGCAGTGCCACGAGTCCCACAGCGATGTGACAGTCCCTCCAGTTCCCTTCCCCTCTCCAGCCTCCTGGCTACCGATTGTCCTGGCCCAAAGCCTCGCAGGGCTCCAGGTCCCGCTCGTGTCCTGGCAAGCTGCCGGCCGGCGGGCTGGCCACGGCGTGGACCTTCTGGTGGTGGTTCAGCGACTGGCGGTGCCGGAAGCTCTTGGTGCAGCCGTGGCACTGGAAGGGCCGTTGCTGGGTGTGCCGGCGCTGGTGCTCCTCCAGCGACACTTTCTGGGGGAAGCTCTCGGCGCACTCGATGCAGCGGTAGAGCCGCTCGCCGGCCGCGCTGGCCCTCGCTGCTCGGCCCGGCCACGCTCCCCGGAGCGGCCCGTGGATGCGCTGGTGCTTCTGGAGGTGGTGCTTCTGCACGAAGCCCTTCCCGCAGGAGGGGCAGCGGTACGGCCGCTCCCCGGTGTGGATGCGGTAGTGCTTGTTGAGGTTGGACTTCTCGTTGAAGCTCTTGCCGCAGGCCGGGCACTGGAAGGGCCTCTCGCCCGTGTGCAGGCGCTGGTGCCGCAGCAGCGCCGCGTGGTGCGCCAGGCTCTTCCCGCAGGACGAGCAGATGAAGGAGCCGTTGTTCTTCCTCTGCTGCCGCGCCAGGAGGTTGCGGGTCAGCCGGACGCTCTTCCAGCCCGGGGGGAGCGCCCTGGGATCGTCCCCGGCGGCGCAGCCATCGTGCTGCTCCCAGCCGAGCTGCGGCGATGCCCCCTCGGCGCCGGGGTCTTCCCCCAGCGGCATTCCCTGGGGAAGGGCGAAGGGCTGCTCCGTCCCCGCGCCCAGCGCCTGCTCCGTGGGGAAGGGCAGCCCCGGCGCAGGGTGAGCCTCCACCGGCACCACCACCGGCTTGAACTCCCCCAGGGAGAACTCCCCCAGTCCTGCTCCAGCCACCTTCAGCCCGGCCATGCCGTGGCTCTCCCAGGGGACCGGCTGCTCCTGGCTCAGGGGCACCTCCTCGTCCAGCCTCTCCGTGGGGACCATGGGCAGGGCCAGCAGCTCAGCCCCGTCCTCCTGAGGCTGCTGCTCCTCCGTCTTGATCACGACCATCTCACCTGCAGAGACACAGCAGTTCGTTCCCAGGAAGGGAAGTTCTCCCATGCCCAGAGCTCCGGAGTGGGAGCGGGAGAGGAGCTTCCCCACCACATGTTGGTGAGAGGAACCAGCAGAGAACAAAATGGAGGTTTTACTGGGAAGAAGACAAGAGGTGATGGGGGATTGTCTGGGCAGCCCTCAGAAACATGGAATCATGGAATCACTAACGTTGGAAAAGCCCTCTGAGATCATCAAATCCAATCATTAACTAAGCTCTGCCAAGGCCACCAATAACTCATGTCCCCAAGTGCCACATCCACATGGGTTTAAGTCTGCCCAGGAATGGCAACTTCACCACTGCCCTGGACATGCTGCACATGCTGGACATGATGGACTGACAACACAATCCTCATAAAGAAACCAAACCAGAGGGAAGATGAAGGCAAAGCTGAGCTGCAGAGTCCTCTGTCCTGGAAGGAACTCTGTCAGGAATGGCAGAGTTTAGGTGGGCAATCCAGGCAAAAGGATGAAAGCAAAACCTCCCTGGAGCATCCACCCACAGGCACCGAGTTCCAGAGCCGCCCTCCCTGAGCTCTGCTTCCCATTTTCCATCCTGATGGACCCTGCCCAGCCCAGGTGGGTCCTTGGTGCCCAACCCCAGCCCCCACTGCTGTCACTCACTGTCACCGAGCTGTCCCGGCACCGCTCCCTTCTCCGGCAGCACAGGGATCCCGGGATCCTCCCTGTCCTCATCCAGGGGCAGCAGCGTGGGTTTGGAACCACCATCCCCAGGCCCTGGGAAGGAGGGAGTGATGGGATGCACTGCTGGCAGTGGGGACCATCCAAAGAGGGTCCTGACTCCCAGGATGATCCAATCCCACAGGCCAGAGCCAGTCAAACCATGTCATTTCCCAGGAAGTGTCTGCCGGATGCTCAGCCTCTAAAATTTTAGCCCCAGAATTAATCAGTGCTAAAATTTAGGGTTCTCTGCAGCAAATCCCTGCACGGTGGTCCATGTATGACCCATATCCCAGAAAAAAAGGTGGTGCAGGAACACCAGCCGTGGGACATGTCACCTGGAATCCCCCCACATTCCCATGGGAAGGGCTCGGGAGGTGGATCAGCCCAGGGATGATGCTGCCTCTGACGTGATCTGACTGATCCTCACCAAGAGGGACCGTGGCCTCGTAACTCCCCTTCAGGGCGATGCCGTGGAGCTCCCGGCTGTCCACGGTGCCCCATTCCTGCTCCGGCAGACCGGCCGCCTCCACCTCACCCTCGCCCGTCACCGGCACCTGGAAACACAGGAGGCTCCACCAGGGGATCCCACCCTGCTCCCCATCCGGGCCCCACCGCTGCTCCAGGAGAGCCCTGACAGGTTCAGAGCTCCCACAGACGGAGCTGTGTCCTCAAGGACGTTCCCAGACACACCAGGGAGGCTCAACTGTTCACCCCCATCCCTGTCACCGTGGGCTCGTCCCCATCCCTGTTCCCCAGAGCTTGTCCCTCTCACCGTGGGTCTGTCCCTGTTCCCCGGGTTCCATCGTTGTCACCATTCCTTAAATCCCATCCCTGTCCCCGTTCCCTGGTGCTGGTCCCCATTCTCCTGGTCCCTGTCCCTGTTCCCTGGGGCAGGTCCCCGTTTTCCGGGCCCCATCCCTGTTCCCAGGTCCCTGTCGCTGTTCCCTGGGACACGTCCCCGTTTCCCGGGCCCCATCCCTGTCCCCAGGTCCCTGTCGCCGTTCTCTGGGACAGGTCCCTGTCGCTCAGGTCCCATCCCTGTTCCCAGGTCCCTGTCGCCGTTCCTTGGGACACGTCCCCGTTTCCCGGGTCCCATCCCTGTCCCCGTGGGCCCGTCCCTCTCCCCTCGCGGGGCCGCCCCGGTTCCCTGTCCCCATTCCCGTGCCGGTCACCTGTGTCCGCTCCGGGCCGGCCCCCGTGCCGGTGCCGGTGTCGGTGCCGGTGGCGATGCGGGTGCCGGTGCCAGTCCCGATACCGATGTCGGTGCCAGTGTCGGTGTCGGTGTCGGCGCGGGCCCGGCCGGCCCCGCAGCGGCAGCGGCGGAGCTGGCGCTGGAGGCGGCGGAGGCGGCGGGAGTTGTCCCGGAGCAGCGCGGCCAGCCGGGCCCCGCCGGCCCGCACCGCCCGCTCCAGCCCCGCCACGCGCTGCTCCAGCCGCTCCAGCTGCTCCAGCCGCTCCAGCCGCCGCTCCGCCGTCCCCGCACCCTGCCCGGCCTCGGCCGCCCACTCGGGGTCGTGCTGCGGGGGCAGAGGGCGGTGCGGTGCGGGCTGGCCGCGGCCCCCGGCGGGTGCGGGAGTGCGGGAGGGCCCCGCAGGGCTCGGGGGCTCCGCCGGTACCTGCGCCGGGCCGGGCCGGGCCATGGCGGACCCTCCGCGCCGCGCCGCAGCGCCCCCTGCCGGACCCGCCGGGACCCCCGAGCGCCCCGCCCGGACCCCCGAGCGCCCCCGCCCCGCCCGGACCCCCGAGCGCCCCGCCCGGACCCCCGAGCGCCCCCGCCCCGCCGAGACCCCCGAGCGCCCCCGCCCCGCCCGGACCCCCGAGCGCCCCCGCCCCGCATCCCCATCCCATCCCATCCCACCTGCATCATCCCCATCCCACCCGCATCCCCATCCCTGCTGCATCATCCCCATCCCACCTGCATCCCCATCCCATCCTGCCTGCAGAACCACCTCACCCCAACCCACCTACATCCCCATCCCATCCCACCTGCATCATCCCCATCCCACCTGCATCCACATCCCACCTGAATCCTCATCCCACCTGCATCCACATCCCACCTGAATCCCCATCCCACCCGCACCCCCATCCCGCCTGCATCATCCCCATCCCACCCGCATTCCCATCCCACCTACATCATCCCCATCCCACCCGCATCCCCATCCCATCCTGCCTGCAGAACCACCTCACCCCATCCCTCTGGCATCCACATCCCATCTGCACCCCCATCCCACCTGCATCATCCCCATCCCACCTGCATCCCCACCCCATCCCAGACCTTTCACCTTCTCTGTCCCGTCCCATTCCAGCCCTGTCCCAAACCCATCCCTATTCCCATACACCCCCATCTCATCCTTAATCCCACCCCATTTCCATCCTATCTGCATCCCAACACCATCTTTATTCCCACTCCACTCCCATTCTGTGCCATCCCATTTCACCCCATCCTCAACCCACCACCCATCACATTCCCACCCCTGCACCTGGCCCGCAGCTCCAGCCCCCAAACTCCCAGTGTCCAGTGATCCCCCCACACCCAGTGCTCCTCCAGCCTCATCACTCCTGCACTGCATCCCATCAGAGGCCCCACTGCCATTCCCACTGCCATTCCCAGTGCCTCCCAGACCCCCCATCCCATCCCCTCCTGGACTGGGACCGCAGCTCCAGCTCCCGAGCACCAGGTGACACCCCCTGCCCAGTGCTCCATTCTCGCCCTCACCCCATCCCACCCCACCCCACCAGGACACCTCTGCTGCCATTCCTGGTGCCCCTCACCCAGCCAGGCCCAGAGCTCCCCAAGGAATCCACGTTCAGCTCCCTGGTTTCTACAGCATCTATTGGCACTCTCCAGAAAAGGGACCCACTCCTGGCACCCCACCCGCTCCATCGGGGCTCAGGAACAAGGAGCACCCCCATCATGGGCAGGGTGGGCACACTCCATCCCCAGGGCAGGAGAGCTGGGAAACACTGCCCATGCTCCAGCCTTCATCCAGCCTGCTTGGGTCTGTGGTGGGAGAGGGAGAGGGGAGGAGAGGAGAAGATCCAACAGCAGGGAGGTCACTTCAAGGTGCAGCAGCATCCCCTTCCTGGGAGGTCACCCTGAGGTTCAATAGCAGCATCCCATTCCTGGGAATACACCCCAAGTTACAACAGCAGCATCCCATCCCTAGGAGGTCATCTCAAGGTCCAACAGCTGTCCTGGGAGGTCACTTCAAATCCAGCAGTGACCTCCCATTCCCAGGAGGTCACCTTGAGGTTCAACAGTGGCATCCCATTCCCAGTAGGACACCTCAAGTTCCATCAGCAGCATCTCATTCCTGAGAGGACACTCCAAAGCCCATCAGCAGCATCTCATCCCTGGGAGGTCACCTGAAGGTCCAACAGCAGCTTCCCATCCTTGGGAGTACACCTTGAGGTCCAACAGCTGCCTCCTCAAGGTGCAGCAGCAGCAGCACAGCACCCCTGGGAGGTCACACCCTGGCTTCCCACCCCATCTCCTGCCACAGGTCCCGCCGGGATGGGCATCGGGTTGGCACAGGGGAACAGCCGCTGCTGCTGCCGCATGTGGATCCTCCGGTGCTTCTTGAGGTGGGAGAACTTCTTGAAGGTCTTCTGGCAGACGCCACACTGGTAGGGCCGGACACCCATGTGTGCCCAGTGCTGCCGGACGAAGCCTGAGATGTGGGTGAAGCTCTGGTTGCAGCAGGGACAGAGGATGAGGTGCTGGCCGGAGTGCCAGTGCTGGTGCACCGTCAGGAACCGCTGGCTGGAGAAGTTCTCCAGGCACTCGTTGCATGTGTACATGACCTTCCCAGGGGGCAGCCGGCACCTGGCAGGGCTGGGCTTGTCCCACACTCTGCCACAGTCCCTGCTTGGGCCTGGGGGCTGGGAGGTTGGGCACAGTGTCCGACTGGGACACGCCTCTGGCTGACTCAAAGGTTGGCACACCCCAGTGGCTGCCCAGGTTTGGGACTGTGACATTGGGCACGGTGTCTGGATGGGACACACCTCTGGCTCTGAGGGCTGGCACATCCCATTGGTCACCTGTGTGTGGGACTGGGAGGTTGGGCACGGTGTCTGGACAGGACACACCTCTGGCTCTGAGGGCTGGCACGTCCCATTGGCCACCTGTGTGTGGGACTGGGAGGTTGGGCACGGTGTCTGGACAGGACACACCTCTGGCTCTGAGGGCTGGCACGTCCCATTGGCCACCTGTGTGTGGGGCTGGGAGGTTGGGCACGGTGTCTGGATGGGACACGTTGCCAGCTCCAAGGGCTGGCACGTCCGATTGGCCGCACAGGCCCGGAGGTGCCGCTTAAATTTCTTCTTGGACATGAACCCGCGGTCGCAGTGGACACAGACATAGGGCACCAAGTTTCTGTGGCTGCGCTGGTGGATCAGGAAGTTGATCTTCAGCAGGAAGCTTCTCCTGCAGATGGGGCAGGAGTAGAATTCCCGGGTGGCATTTCGATAGTAGGCTACTGGCCTGCCCACACTGGAGCCATTCCCTGGCTTTCCTGGGCCAGGATCTACCTTTCCTGGTTCTTCGGGAATGTCAGCCACTGGACCTTGGCCAACATTCTCTGAATCTTTCCCATTCTCCTCTTCCAGACCCTTCTTCTCTTCCACACCCTCCGCTGGGTTCCTGCTTTCATCTACTGGATTCCTGCTTTCCTCCACTGGATTCCTGCTTTCCTCCACTGGATTCCTGCTTTCCTCTGCTGGATTCCTGCTTTCATCCACTGGATTCCTGCTTTCCTCCACTGGATTCCTGCTTTCCTCCACTGGGTTCCTGCTTTCCTTCACCAGGTTCCAACTTTCTTCCACCAGGTTCCTGCTTTCCTCTACCAAATTCCTGCTTTCCTTCACCAGGCTCCTGTTTTCCTCTGCGGGGTTCCCACCTGCCCCTGGCTCCCTGCAGCTCCCCTCACCCGGCTCCGCTGTCTTTGCCTCCAGCAGCCCATCACGACCGGCGCAGCTTGAGTGGGCTGGCTCTGCAGAGGACAAGGACACTTGGATTCCCAAGGAGTCAGCAGGGAGTTCTGATGAGCCAGCACAGCACAGCATCCCATCCCATCCCATCCCATCCCATCCCATCCCATCCCATCCCATCCCATCCCAACCCATCCCATCCCATCCCATCCCATCCCACCCCATCCCATCCCATCCCATCCCATCCCATCCCATCCCATCCCATCCCAACCCATCCCATCCCATCCCATCCCAACCCATCCCATCCCATCCCATCCCATCCCATCCCAACCCATCCCATCCCATCCCATCCCAACCCATCCCATCCCATCCCATCCCAACCCATCGCATCCCAACCCGTCCCATCCCATCCCATCCCATCCCATCCCATCCCAACCCGTCCCATCCCATCCCGTCCCATCCCATCCCGTCCCGTCCCATCCCGTCCCATCCCATCCCACCCCATCCCATCCCAACCCATCCCATCCCATCCCATCCCATCCCATCCCATCCCACAGGGCACTGGATTCCCTCACACCCAGCAGCTGCTGGGGCAGAGGGTTCCAAGCTATCCAGGTATCCCAGTGTGTGTTCCCTGTGACCTCCCCCAGCCATCACAGGGGACACCTCCCCATCCCTGGAAGTGTCCAAGGCCAGGCTGGACAGGGCTTGGAGCAACCCAGCCTGTGGAAGGTGTCCCTGCCCATGGCAGGGGGTGGAATGAGATGACCTTTAAGGTCTCTTCCAACCCAAACCAGTCTGGGAATCTGGGGGTTTCAGTCCCTGGGGCTAAGGGGAGGGACAATCACGGTCCTGGTGAGCAGCCAGGAGCTCCTGGAATGGGAACAACCCAGTGTCACACACCTCCAGCTGGCTCTGGGGACACATCCGCTGCCTCTGGCTCCGACTGCATCAGCGTGCTCAGCATCTCTTCTCTTTCCAGCCAGAGCAAGAGCTCAGGCTTGGACAGGGCAGAGTCTGGGCAAGAGCAGGACAGACATCAGGGACAGGATGGGACAGGGACTCTGTGGGTGCACCCACAGGAGGGCAACACAGAGCCAGACCCAGCCCAGGAAACTACATCTCCAACTGGGACAGTGATGGGAGTTACGGACACAGACAGGAAACAGCAGGCAGAGCTCACAGGGAAAAACATGGAAAGCAGCTCCCCAGGAACAACTGCAAGAAAATCCATCCTTGCTCCATCCCTGCTACAGAATCCCTCATTCTCCCAGAAATTTATCTTGTGGATAGGAAAATATCCTGGAAAATGGGAAGGGAATTACTGAGGCTCCTGATTGAATGTTTACCCAGGAGCACCAGGGCAGTGCCAGTCCCTGTGCTGGGCACTGCTGGGGCCCCACCTGGAATCCTGGGGGCACTTTTGGGCCCCTCAGAATGGATAGACACTGAAGGGCTGGAGAGTGACAAGGGAAGGGAACAGAACTGGGAAGGGGCTGGAGCAGCAGGAAGGGCTGAGGGAGCTGGGGGGGCTCAGCTGGAGAAAAGGAGGCTCAGGGGGGACCTTCTGGCTCTGCAATCCCTGCCAGGAGGGGGGAGCTGGGACAGGGGTGGGGTTGGGCTCTGCTCCAGGGCACAGGGACAAGAGGAGAGGGAACAGGGACAGGAGCAGAGGGAGCAGGGACAGGAGCAGAGGGCATGGCCTCAGGCTGGGCCAGGGTAGGTTGGATATTGGGAGAATTCCTCCTTGGAAAGGATTGTCCAGCCCTGGCACAGCTGCCCAGGGCAGGCATAGAGTTCCCATCCCTGGAGAGATTCAAGAGCCCTGTGGATGTGGCACGTGGGGACATGGTCAGTGGTGGCCTCAGCAGTGCTGGGGGAATAGTTGGACTCAGTGGTCTTGAAGGGCTTTTCCAACCTCAACAATTCCATGAATCTGTAATTCTAGTCCTCCTGCAGCTTCACAGCCTGTCTCACCACCACACAAGGATCTAGACAGACACAGGAGAGGGAATTCCTGTGCTGAAAAGGGAATTTCAGAAGTGACAGCCCAGAGATTTCAGTGTCTGTTCTCCAGGAAAGAAAGACATAGAGTGTTACTAACCCTTCCTGCGTGTCCCTGCCAAGCTCCAACCCCTGCCAGAGGGGACAGGGAATGGAGAGCATCACTTGAGAGCTGGAGAGAACCCAGTGAAAAGCAAACAGGCAGAAAAGTGACCCCGAGAGAGCTCCCCGGGGCAAACACAGCCTACACAGGGACACCAGCATCTCGTAGTTGCCTTCCATGACGCTCCGGTAGAGCTCCTGCTGTCCCTGGTCCAGGCTCTCCCACTCCTGCTGGCTGAACGACACCGCCACGTCCTCGAACCGCACCGGCACCTGGGGCAGGGCTGGCAATGGGAGAGGGCAGCTCCCAGCCCCTCGGGCATCCCCCTCCCCAACCCTTCAACAGCCTCCCAGAGTCCTCACAAGGAGCCCCCCTTGCTTATTCCCATTCCCAGAAAGATTCCCCTTCCCAGCAGCAGCCCCCGGGACTCAGCCCATCTCCTGATTTCAGCGGAGTCCCCTCAGGAGACACCCAACCGCCCCCCAGCCCCATAAGCATCCCTGCAGATTCACTCTCAGTATCCTAAGAGCCACCCCAGTCCCCTGAGGAACCCCCCAAACCGCTTCCAGCCCCCCGGCAGCCCCCCAGGCTTTCCCTCAACTTCCCACCACCCCGAAGTGCCACCCCTGTTCACTGCCACAAGCAATCCCTCAGCCCCACAGCAGCCCGTAAGTGACCCCTGGGGCGCCCTCCCAGCCCTCCTCGCCCCCACCATCACCTCTAAACGTCCCCCCAGCTCACCCCCAGACCCATAACAGCCCCCTAAGTGCCGCCTCCCCACCCAATTCCATCTCTCCTCCACCCCCATCGCCCCCCAAAGCTCGCCCCGGCTCCCCCCCAGCCGCACAATGGCCCCCTAAGAGACCTCTCCGACCACTCCCCGCCCAATATCGGCCCCCTGCGCGCCCTCCCGGGGTGCCCCCCGCTGCCCCATCGCGCTGCTCACCTCATGGAACCGCAGGGCCGCGGGGGGCCGTTCCCGCAGCGCCGTTTCCACCCGCTCCATCCTCCGTTCCAGCGCCTCGAGGCGCTCCCGCAGCTCCGCCATGGTCCGCGCGGGCCCGCGGGGAGGGACCGATCGGGACAGCCCCAAAGGCGGAGCCTCGCAGGGTCCCAGAGACCGGCACGTCCCGCCCCGGAGGGGTGGGGGGCACTACTGAGCTGTGGGATGCAATACTGAGCTGTGGGATGCGCTGCTGGGCTGTGGGATGCACTGCTGGGCTGTGGGATGCACTCCTGGGCTGTGGGATGCGCTGCTGGGCTGTGGGATGCGCTGCTGGGCTGTGGGATGCGCTGCTGGGCTGTGGGATGCACTCCTGGGCTGTGGGATGCACTCCTGGGCTGTGGGATGCACTGCTGAGGTGTGGGATGCACTGCTGGGCTGTGGGATGCACTCCTGAGCTGTGGGATGCACTGCTGAGCTGTGGGATGCACTCCTGGGCTGTGGGATGCAATACTGAGCTGTGGGATGCAATACTGAGCTGTGGGATGCACTCCTGGGCTGTGGGATGCAATACTGAGCTGTGGGATGCACTGCTGGGCTGTGGGATGCAATACTGAGCTGTGGGATGCACTCCTGGGCTGTGGGATGCACTGCTGGGCTGTGGGATGCACTCCTGAGCTGTGGGATGCACTGCTGAGCTGTGGGATGCACTGCTGAGCTGTGGGATGCACTGCTGAGCTGTGGGATGCATTGCTGAGCTGTGGGATGGACTGCTGGGCTGTGGGATGCACTGCTGAGCTGTGGGATGCACTGCTGGGCTGTGGGATGCACTGCTGAGCTGTGGGATGCACTACTGGGCTGTGGGATGCACTGCTGGGCTGTGGGATGCAATACTGAGCTGTGGGATGCACTGCTGAGCTGTGGGATGCAATACTGAGCTGTGGGATGCACTGCTGAGCTGTGGGATGCAATACTGAGCTGTGGGATGCACTGCTGAGCTGTGGGATGCATTGCTGAGCTGTGGGATGCACTGCTGAGCTGTGGGATGCACTGCTGAGCTGTGGGATGCATTGCTGAGCTGTGGGATGCACTCCTGGGCTGTGGGATGCACTGCTGGGCTGTGGGATGCACTCCTGAGCTGTGGGATGCACTGCTGGGCTGTGGGATGCACTGCTGGGCTGTGGGATGCACTCCTGAGCTGTGGGATGCACTGCTGGGCTGTGGGATGCACTCCTGAGCTGTGGGATGCACTGCTGGGCTGTGGGATGCACTGCTGGGCTGTGGGATGCACTCCTGAGCTGTGGGATGCACTGCTGGGCTGTGGGATGCACTCCTGAGCTGTGGGATGCACTGCTGGGCTGTGGGATGCACTCCTGAGCTGTGGGATACATCGGGAATTGGCAGGTTCCGGACGGTTGGGATCGCTGGCACAGGCGCTGGTTGGGGGACTGTTCCCTGCTGGGCTCGGAGTTGCTCTGACTTGTTCATCAGTGTTTGGTTGAAGGGGTTGATGAGGATACAAAGCTGGGAGGAACAGCTCGTGCCTCAGGGGGTTGTGCAGCCCTTCAGGGGGACCATGACACCTTGGAGGGATGGGCTGAGAGGAAACTTCTGGGATTCAACGAGGGCAGGTCTTGCACCAGGTGAGGAACAACCCCGAGCACCAGCACAGGCTGGGGGTGACCTGATGGAAAAGGACCTGGGGACCAAGAGGCCAGTGGGATCCTGGGGCCATTGGGAAGAGCATTCCCAGTAGGTCAGGGAGGGAATCCTGCCCCTCTGCCCGGCCCTGTGAGGCACATCTGGGTGCTGTGTCCAGCTCTGGGCTCTTCAGGACAAGACATGGAGCTCCTGGAAGATGATTCTCCCATGGAGATGCTGAAGGGCTGGAGCATCTCTGAGAGCAGGAAAGGCTGAGGGAGCTGGGGCTGTTCAGCCTCCACAGCAGACCCTGAGAGGGACCTCCCCATGGCTGGCAGTGCCCGCAGGGAGAGGGCATGGATGGACCAGGCTCTGCTCGGGGGGGCCCAGCCATGGCACAAGAGGAACGGGCAGGAACTGATGCCCAGAAGTTCCACCTGGACAGGAGGCAGAAGAACTTGTTCCTGTGCAGTGACCCAGCCCTGCCCAGGCTGCCCAGAGAGGGGGTGGAGTCTCCTCCCTGGGGATATCCCAGACCCATCTGGACACAATCCATGTGCTCTGGGATGGCTCTGCTGGAGCAGGGAGGTGGCACCAGACGGGGCACTGTGGGCCCTTCCAGCCTGACTCAGTGTGGGATTCTGGGATTCTGTGACCCCGCGGGGAAGCGCCGCTTCAGGGGCACCTCGGGGGCTTCCTGCCATTCCGATCGGCCCCTTCTCGGGGACTGACAGCTGCCCATCCCCGCGGGGCACCCCCGGGGGGCTTCCTGCCATTCGATCGGCCCCTTCTCGGGGACTGACAGCTGCCCATCCCCGCGGGGGCACCCCCGGGGGGCTTCCTGCCATTCGATCGGCCCCTTCTCGGGGACTGACAGCTGCCCATCCCCGCGGGGGCCGCCGGCCGGCGGGGCCGCTGTGTCGCGGAGGAAGAGGAGGAGGAAGAGGAGGAGGAAGCGGAGAAGGAAGCGGAGGAGGAAGCGGAAGGGGCGCTTCTTGGCAGCAAGAAAGGAGCGCGGCGTGGGACAGCTGGAACAGCGACGGGGAGCGACGGTGGGCACCGGGTCTGGGTGGGAGGGACGAGAAGGATCACACCGGGGTGGGCACCGGGTCCCGGTGGGCACCGGGTCCGGGTGGAAGGGATGGGAAGGACCTCACCGAGGTGGGCACCGGGTCCGGGTGGGCGGGATAGGAAGGATCACACCGGGGTGGGCACCGGGTCCGGGTAGGAGGGACGGGAAGGATCACACCGGGGTGGGCACCGGGTCCGGGAGAGAGGGACGGGAAGGATCACACCGGGGTGGGTACCGGGTCCGGGTGGGGAGGGACGGGAAGGATCTCACCGGGGTGGGCACCGGGTCCGGGTGGGAGGGATGGGAAGGACCGCACTGGGGTGGGCACCGGGTCCGGGTGGGAGGGACGGGAAGGATCACACCGGGGTGGGCACCGGGTCCGGGTGGGCACCGGGTCCGGGTGGGAGGGATGGGAAGGATCACACCGGGGTGGGCACCAGGTCCGGGAGAGAGGGACGGGAAGGACCACACCGGGGTGGGCACGAGGTCCGGGTGGGAGGGATGGGAAGGACCACACCGGGGTGGGCACCGGGTCCGGGTGGGAGGGATGGGAAGGACCGCACCGGGGTGGGCACCGGGTCCGGGTGGGCACCGGGTCCGGGTGGAAGGGATGGGAAGGATCACACCGGGGTGGGCACCGAGTCTGGGTGGGAGCCGGGTCCGGGTGGAAGGGATGGGAAGGATCACACCGGGGTGGGCACCGGGTCCGGGTGGGCACCGGGTCCGGGTGGGAGGGATGGGAAGGATCACACCGGGGTGGGCACCAGGTCCGGGAGAGAGGGACGGGAAGGACCACACCGGGGTGGGCACGAGGTCCGGGTGGGAGGGATGGGAAGGACCACACCGGGGTGGGCACCGGGTCCGGGTGGGAGGGATGGGAAGGACCACACCGGGGTGGGCACGAGGTCCGGGTGGGAGGGATGGGAAGGACCACACCGGGGTGGGCACCGGGTCCGGGTGGGAGGGATGGGAAGGACCGCACCGGGGTGGGCACCGGGTCCGGGTGGAAGGGATAGGAAGGATCACACCGGGGTGGGCACCGGGTCCGGGTGGGCACCGGGTCCGGGTGGAAGGGATGGGAAGGATCACACCGGGGTGGGCACCGAGTCTGGGTGGGCACCGGGTCCGGGTGGAAGGGATGGGAAGGATCACACCGGGGTGGGCACCGGGTCCGGGTGGGCACCGGGTCCGGGTGGGAGGGATAGGAAGGACCGCACCGGAGCGGCCCCGGCGTGCGGCGGCCGAGCCACGGCTGTCCTGACCCGCTCGCTCCTGCCCTCAGCTCCGGAGCCACAGCCTCTGCCTGGGCTCCGAGTCTCCCGGTGCGGGGATGGAGCTGTTGGACGGCGGCACCATCTCCCTGTGGACCGTGGTGGGGGCCGTGCAGGCGCTGGAGCGCAGCGTGGCCGCACACGCGTCCCGCCTGCTCAGCCTGGAGCACCGCGCCGGCAGCACCGAGAAGAAGCACCTGGAGTGCGAGAAAGTAATGGGAGAGTTCGGGAACCAGCTGGAGAGCAAGTGGACGGCGCTGGGCAACCTCGTGCAGGAGTATGGGCAGCTCCAGCGGCGCCTGGAGAACATGGAGAACCTGCTGAAGAACAGGAACTTTGGGATCCTGCGACTGCCCCCGGGGGCCAAAGGAGAAGTGCCCAAGGTACCAGAGGGGTCTTTAAGAGGTCTGGGGGGGACCCACGTTGTGGGGAGGCTGCTCTGCTCCTCCCATCCACCCGGCAGCCTTCCCCCATGGAAGTCAGTCCATGGATCCTGCTGGGATGCAGAGGCACCAAGCAGGGAGAAATTACTCCTGTGTGTTGTTGTATTCAGCTGGTTTTCCCTCCAAAAGCACGGGCTGACATGTTTGCACCAAAACCAGGAGGTTCTTCCCTGTTCTGAGGTCCCCAATGGGATCAGGCTCCACACAGGGGGAGTAAGAATATTGTGGAACTCACAGTTCAAGGACTAGGAAGGAGCCATTACTTTCTGTGGCCAGAAGATGCCCCAAGGAAGGAATTTTCTTTCCCTAATGCCTGGTGGTGGGGATAAATAGGAAGGAGGATTCTCTGTGTTCCGGGCATGGTGCCAAGCATGTGGCTTTTGGGATTGCAGGCGCCGACCCTGGTGTTGGAAAGCGACACCACTGGCTTTTCCACTCAGGAGTGGGAGAACCTGGAGGAGTGGCAGAGGGAGCTGTGCAGGAAGGTGCTGGCAGGGAAGAGCCAAGCCCCGGCCCTGCTGGGTGAGTGTTGCTGTTCCAGTCAGTTATTGGCACTTCCAGACTGGCTCTGGTTTGGGGAGGCATCCCCACGGCTGGGAAGCAGATCTGTGGGATCACAGAGAGGCCCATGTGTGTCACATCCTGTCCTGTTGGTCACCTCCGTGCCCAGTGTCAGCACAGACCCCTTCCCTTGGCCCACGGGGTCTTTGCCTGCTGGAGTGGGGCTGGCTGGTGGGATGGAAGGTGCTGTGTCACAGTGAGCCATGCAGAGGGCTCTCCATGCTCCACTCCTCCCTGTGGATGCAGCACAGAAACATTCCTGTCTCTGTTCCTTGTCAGATGATGCCATGTCTGAACCTGCCCTCCTGTCCCGGCTCCAGGGAGGAGAAGTGCCCTGCAGTGAGGATGAGGCAGCTTCCAGAGAGATCCCAGAAGACCCAGATTCAGGCAAGACATTAATTTAAGCTTTAATCTCAGGGTGAGGGTTGTGTGGTGCTGTCACCAGGCAGAGGCTGTCACAAGGAGTGGTCCTGGTTTGCTCAGAGGGAGCTTCTTGGGTCTCAGGAGAAGCAGAGGGAGTAACAGAGAGTGAGAAAAAATGTTACAGGTTTGATTTTTAGGATCAGAGATCCGGAAGGAATTCCTGGTGTGAGGGTGGGCAGGCCCTGGCACAGGGTGCCCAGAGAAGCTGTGGCTGCCCCATCCCTGGAAGTGTCCAAGGCCAGGTTGGATGGGGCTTGGAGCAACCTGGGCTGGGGGAAGGTGTCCCTGCCCATGGCAGGGGGGTGGGACTGGATGAGCTTTAAGGTCCCTTCCAAGCAGAACCATTCTGTGATCTGATTCCATGTTTGTTGTCACAGCAGAAGCTCTGAAACTGCTTGAACTCGATGTGAGCAGCTGGGACTGCAGAGAGGAGCAGGAAAACCAGGAGGTGACACCAGAGCTGGCTGAACCTGGACATGGTGAGCGTTGGGAAAGGGCCTGGGCTCCAGGGCACGGGAGACCCTCCAGAACTGGGGAGTGTGGGGGGAACCACTTCCCTTCAGGGCAGAGCAGAGCTCCCAGAAGCAGGAATGGGAGATGTTGCTGAGGTCATAATGTGGCAGCAGGGTGGGTGAGTGGGCACAGCAAAGGAGTCAAGTGGTGCTGTAATAACCAGTAAAGGAGTTCCTTCTTTCCCAGTAAAGAAGTTTCCTGTTCCCCTCAGCAGACTGCAGCATTCCAGGGCCGAGGTGTGCAGTCACAGTGAAGCAGGAGGAGCAGGAGCAGGAGCAGGAGGAGGAGCTGTGTGTGGAGGAGAAGGGGGCCATGGAGGGTGTGGAGCTCTGCGAGCACAGCATGGGTGAGTTCCGAGCGATCCCACGGCGTGTCGTGCTGCTGGAGGTGCAGAGTCCTTGACATTCCTGCTGTGGGACAGTGTGTGCTGAGCTGTGTGGGCTGAGGAGGGGCAGGCGGGGCAGTGGGCAGAGAGCAGGAGCCACGCTGAGCTGGGAAGTGGGCAGGAAGCACAGGGAGAGTTCTACTGTTGGGAAGGTTACAGTGCTGGGTGGACGAGGTGCAGCGGGACAGGAGATGGGACACAAGGATTTATTAGGAGAGAAGTGGACAGCAGTTGATTCTCAAAGTCTTCTCCATAGATGATGTTATGCCAGAGTGTCTGGGAGCTGGATGAAGTTCTGCTCTCTCAGTCTGGACAGGAATGTGGCGGGCAGGGATGTGGTCCAGAGCGGAGAGGAGGAGAACTGTTGTATTGGGAGAGGCAGAATGGGAAAGGGGTGGCAGGGAGGGGGACACAGCACAGGGCTGTGCCTGGTGAGCAGCACTCAGCAGGAGCTGAAGGAATCCAGCAATGAGCCTTTAGCCAAGTGGGACAAACTCTGCTATGGCAGAATCATGGAATGGTTTGGGCTGGAAGGGACTTTAAGGATCATCAAATTCTACCCCCCTGCCACAATCAGGGACACCTCCCACTGTCCCAGGTTGCTCCAACCTGGCCTTGGACACTCCCAGGGATGGGGCAGCCACAGCTGCTCTGGGCACCCTGTGCCAGGGCCTGCCCACCCTCACAGGGAAGGATTTGTGCGGGATGTGTGTGAGCCCAGAAGGCTCCACTCCCTCGTGGCTCCTGTCCTTGTGTCCTCCAGAGCACGTCTGCTCTTCTCATTTCTCCTGTTTGGTGGCTGCAGCCTCAGAAGAGGGAGCTGTGCTCCCAAGCAGTGCCCCCAAAGCTGCTTAGGGAAGTCACCAGTGAGCTGGACTGACTGTTACTCACAATCATAATGGGTTTGGTGGTGTTCTCCCTGCTGTGACTAAATCGTGGATGTTTTTTCTCAAGTTACTTGTGCCATGTTGTCACCTCTGCACTGTCAGTCACTGCACAGTGGGGAGGGACCCTCCAGACAGGAGACTGATCCCTGCTTGGATGAAACGGCCTCAGGCTGTGCCAGGGAAGGTTTTGTTGGATATTACAGAAAATTCCTTCCTGGAAAGGGCTGTCCATCCCTGGCACAGCTGCCCAGGGCAGGACCGGAGTTCCTATCCCTGGAGGATTTTCACAGATGTGTGAAGGTGGCATTTGGGGACATAGGTCAGTGGTGGCCTTGGCAGTGCTGGGGAATGGTTGGACTCAGTGGTCTTGGCTCTTTTCCAACCCCATGAATTCCATGATTTTGCCTTCCCACCGAGCTGTGTGTTGACAGTTTCCATCCTTGACCTTCAGGTGGTTTCTGCCAATGGGTCCTATTCACACCCAAGTCACCTAAAATGAAACATACGGGTAGGAATGAGAGTCAAGAGAAAGTCTGAGATCCCAGAACCACAAAATGATTGGGATTTGAAGGAACCTCTGGAGATCATCCAGTCCAAGTCCTGCCAAGGCAGGGTCACCTGGAGCAGGTGACACAGGAACTCATCCAGGTGGCTTTGGAGTGTCTCCAGAGAGGGAGACTCCATGCCCTCCCTGGGCAGCTCTTCCAGGCTCTACCACCTCCATGGAAAGAAGTTCTTCCTCAGGTTGAGGTGGGTTTGGGTGAATAGAGAACCTCAGGCACCCAGCTCAGAAATGAAAAGCAGTGAACTCTTGGAGGTCATGTTTGTAGTGCCTTGGTGAGGATGAGGAGGCTCATCCTCCTGAGCAGAAGCAGAGGAGTCTCAAGTTTGTGTGTCCCCTTTCATGATGGGGCTGTGCAGGTGGATCACCATGTCCTGGGAGCAGAGGGACGGTGGGTGCTGGGGAAGGAGCTCGTGCTTTCTGGAGAGTGACACTGAATTGTCTGTGTGGGGAGGGAGCAGATGTGCTCTCAGGGCTGCCCCCAGACTGTGAGATCTTGGCACTGAGGAGAAGGAAGGAGGCTGGAGGGAATTTTGGAAACTGCTGAACCCTGTTGTCTTGCAATGCAGCACTTCCCTCTGTCCCTCCATCCTGGTTCTCACCCTTGCTGCCCAACCAGCCAAAGGGGAACCATTCCCAAGCTCCTCACTCCTCTTTTCTGTTGGTCTCAGCTGGCTGTTGCATGAGAGGGTCTTGTGCCATCCAGGGGTGCTGAGGGAAGGCACAGAAGACACTTTGGAAGCTCTTGTGCCTCCCACCAGTGAACGCCCCCCTTATTCTTCCCAGTTCCAGCAGGTGAGGTGATAGCACTCAAAGCAGAGCAGCTGCACTCGGAGCAATGCTCCCAAACCTTGGAGTCCCCTGTGACTCCACCCAGGGAGTCGGAGGAGCTGCATGTCCAGGAGAAGCTGCATGTCCAGGAGTTGCTGCATGTCCAGGAGAAGCTGCATGTCCAGGAGAAGCTGCATGTCCAGGAGTTGCTGCATGTCCAGGGTCCCTGCGAGGTGCTGCCCTCGGAGGGTCACAGCTCTCCTGTGCAGCAGGGAAGGTGGAGCCAGAGCCTGATGGTGCCACCCACTCTGGAGGAGTCACCTTTGAAGTGGAAAACTTCTGAGAAGAAACCTCACTTGTGGAAGGGAAGGGCTTCTGCCTGAAGAACGTGCTGACAGCTCACCGTGGCACACAGTGCAGCAGGGATCCCACCAGAGACATGGAGAGCTGCCTCCAGCAGCACCTGCAGGAGGGAGATGGGACCCAATGGAAAAAGACAGGAGCCATGTTAAAGAGGAGACCCCCGTGGAAAAAGATGGGATCCACATGGAAGGTGGGAGTCTTGTGGGAAAAGATGGGACCCAGGTGGAAGATGGGACCTCTGTGGAAGAAGATGGAATGCACATGGAAGGTGGGAGTCTTGTGGGAAAAGATGGGACCCAGGTGGAAGATGGGACCCCTGTGGAAGAAGATGGGATGCACATGGAAGATGGGACCTAATGGAAAAAGATGGAACCCAGGTGGAAGATGGGACCTCTGTGGAAGAAGATGGGATCCACATGGAAGGTGGGAGTCTTGTGGGAAAAGATGGGACCCAGGTGGAAGATGGGACCCCTGTGGAAGAAGATGGGATGCACATGGAAGATGGGACCTAATGGAAAAAGATGGAACCCAGGTGGAAGATGGGACCCCCATGGAAAAAGATGGGATCCACATGGAAGGTGGGAGTCTTGTGGAAAAAGATGGAACCCAGATGGAAGATGGGACCTCTGTGGAAGAAGATGGGATGCACATGGAAGATGGGACCTAATGGAAAAAGATGGGACCTAATGGAAAAAGATGGGACCCAGGTGGAAGATGGGATCCCTGTGGAAGAAGAAGGGACCCATGTGACCATGAAGAGGTTCAAGCAGAACCAGAGTGCCAGGGCCCATGGCAGCGTCCCAACCACCACGGAAAAGGTGGATGCCAATCCCAGGAGCATGAAAAGCATCCCCACCAAAGGCAGCTGCATGTCAGGTGAGAGGAGCTGCCCACAGGGGTGGCTGTACAGGTGCATCACGTGTCAGGAGTTCTTCTCTGAAGGAGAACCCTCATCAAACACCAGCAGGCACACCCGGCCTATTCATGCTCGTCCCATGGGAAGATATTCCACTGACCCTCTCCCACACTGGAGCATCCACGTGGGGACAGGCCATACCAGTGCAGAGAGTGCCCGATGTGCTTCCCCCAGAAGGGGCACCAACTCCAGCACGAGGAAATCCACCTGTGCAGGGGACCTGTGTGGTCACACCGAGCGTGAGGCAGGTGCTGCTCCACGGCTTCTGGGATGGGAGGATCCACATTCCCAGGGCCCCAGGAGAAGGGGAGGGTCTCTGTGCTTGGTGTTAAAGGCTCTCTGATAATTTATCCCAAAGATCCAAGGATCCCAAGGGAGAATTAGGATCCACCTTGGCACTGCTGTCCTGTTCTCCGTGCTGGTAATGAGCTCGTAGTGAGCCCAGAAATCTCTCCAGAGTGTGTGTTTTGGGCCTTGCTTGAGTTTGAACTGGTTCCAGTGAGGTTGGGCTGTTTTGGAGCTCTTTCCCAGGTTGCTTCCCTTCACAGAGTTCTGCTGTTCCCAGATTTTTGGGCAAGCTTGAGTTGCACATTCACAGACTCCTGGGGACTGACCAGGGGCAGGGGTGAGGCCTTGGTGTTGGCCCCAAGGAGGAGCATCCAGTTGGTTCCCAGCTCGTTCCATGCCTTGCCACAGGACAAAGGATGCTTCTACTGCTTGTGCTTGGGAATATAAATGGGAAGTTCACTTCCTTTCCTAGAGCTTGAAATTGGATTCAGTTTGCTGTGAGTGAGGGTGACAAGGCCACGTTCTGGTGTGGACCAGGACATGCTCCACTGGAGCCTCTGCATTTGCACTGCAGTGACCAAGGGGAATTTCCATCTGTTTTGTCACCTCTGAGCACCCCTGTGGTGGCATTGCCACCTCTGTGGTCTTCCCAGTGGAACTGAACTGGGAAACTTGGTTGGTTTCCCAGCCACTGGGATTGGGAGAAATTGGCTGTGCCTTCACACTTGGTTTTCTATTTCATGGTTTGCCTTCATCCCAGTGCTCCTGGCAGCTTGGGAGACAGGTGGCTTTTGTCCTTGGGGATCAGCTTTCACCATATCCTGAACTGTTAAGAATTCCCAGGGTCTGAGGCATAGAATCATAGAATGGATTGAGTTGGAAAAGACCTCTGAGATCAAGTCCAACCCTTGATCCAACCCCACTGTGATCACCAGCCCAGGGCAAGGAGTGTCCTGGACTGGTGATCACAGTGGGGTTGGATCAAGATGTGGTGGATTCTCACTCAGTGCCACATCCATAGAATGGATTGGGTTGGAAAAGCTCTCCCAGATCATCAAGTCCAACCCTTGGTCCAACTCCAGTCCCTTTACCAGATCATGGCACTCAGTGCCACGGCCAAGCTCAGCTGAAAACCCTCCAGGGATGGGGAATCCACCCCCTCTCTGGGCAGCCCATTCCAATCCCTGAGCACTCTCTCTGCAAAGAATTTCTTTCTCATCTCCAACTTCCATTTCCCCTGGCAGAGCTTGAGCCCATCGTGCCCCCTTGTCCTATTGCTGAGTGCCTGGGAGAAGAGACCAACCCCCACCTGGCCACAACTTCCCTTCAGGCAGTTCCAGACAGTGCTGAGGTCACCTCTGAGCCTCCTCTTCTCCAGGCTGAACACCCCCAGCTCCCTCAGCCTCTCCCCACAGCACTTGTGCTCCAGTCCCTTCTCCAGCCTCGTTGCTCTTCTCAGTTGGGTTGGAAGAGACCTCTGAGATCATCAAATCCAACCCTTGATCCAACCCCACTGTGATCACCAGCCCAGGGCACAAAGTGCCCTGGGCTGGTGATCACAGTAGGGTTGGATCAAGACATGGTGGATTCTCTGTCCCTGGAGGTGGATTCTCTGTCTCTGGAGGTGGATTCTCTGTCTCTGGCCCCACTCCAGCCCCTCAATCTCTTTCCTGAACTGAAGGCCCCAGAACTGAACACAACACTCAAGGTGTGGCCTCCCCAACCAAGGTGTGCCCTCATGCTCAGGGAGTTGCCCCAACACAGGGATGGTGTTGCTGCTTGACCTGTTTTAAACCCACTGCTCATTTTCCTCATCACTAATTGGGCTTTAGTCCCTTCCTAATTGGGCCCTCTGTCCCTTCCTGCTCCTCAGGGAGGTACAGCTGGATGGCTCATCCCCCAGGGACAGCAATCCAGGTGCTGGCAAGGGTGGATCCCTTGGCTCTGGAGTTGTCTGTGTGGGGTGAGCTCCTCTCAGGGCACATCTCCATTATTTTCCCAAAATCAAACCTATGAGGACAGAGACTTGTCACTTCTCAGTGTTTGGTGACCAGTTCCTGCCATGTCCTGATGAGCAGTTTGGGTCTGTCCAAAAAGTGGATAAATTAATTGGATCTCTAGTGGTTTTCTGTGGATTCTGGTTAAACTTTCTATATTTTCTGTATTTTCTTAAACTCAACCTGTGAGTCTTCAGGGCAGGGAACTTATTTCTATCTGTTTGTAAAATGCTGATTAAATTTGCAGTGGTCAAGACTTGATAGTTAATAAAAATAACACTCAACCTGTGAAGTTCTAAATGCTTCTTTCTTTGATCTGTTTTGACTTTCAAATAATTTGCTGTGCTGGTGCTTTGTAGTGTCATAACATGGATGGAGAGGCAGAAATTGTCCTCAAATCAGAAAAAACAGTGGGGTTTAATTGTTTCAATTTTTTTTTAATATTGTGCTGGAACCTGAGCAGGAGAATTGTTTTTCTGGGTCATTATCTGAGATCCAGACAGGCCTGAAGGATAAGAATGTCTAAAAATAGGGTGTAAATAAGCTCACAGTACAACTCTTGCCCAGCTCACTGCTGCCAACAAAGCATTTTCATTGTTGCAGTCGTGATGGGTTGGGTCCAGAAGAGAAAAAAGTTTAATTTCTGGTTTGTTTTGGTATTCTTTTTTTTCTTTCTTGGTGCATTTCACTTGTGTTTTGACAGCAGTTGTTGCCTCCTTGTTCTGGAACAAGAGTTCAGGGGGGTTATTGCCCCCCAGAGTTGCAGTGGAGTAGAATATTGCAATTTATATGGAGAGATTTAGACCAAAATACAGAGGGTGGAGGGGGGGGATATTTGAAAATAAACAGAATTAACAACTGCAAACACCTAAATAATTGTGACCTCGTGGTTATTTAGGGAACCTGGAGCTCTCCTTCTCACAGAAAAGCAGATTCTAGTGTGAAATTTGGACTTTCAGTCAAGATACTCAGTTGTGAAGAGAATCTTTAGCTTGTTATCCCAGAGTCCGTGGGCTCTGTGGGTGGTCAGATGCTTTGAGTGGAGTTACCCCCTCCTGATTGACATCCATGGAATCAACAGTTCAGCTGGTATCAAAATGTCATGGAGAGGTCCAGCCTTTTGACTCGATGGTGTCATGGCAGCATCTCACTGGAACTGCTGGGGGTCTTTCTGCATCTCATCTCCTTGTGGATTTCCTTGCTGGATATGGAAAGCACCTTCCAGTCACAATCCCCTTTGTCAGATCTTACTCAGGAGCAAAGGGGTTTAGGACTATCCCTAAAAGTGGGGCTGATTTGCTGCTTTAGTACAGGGAGAAGGAAAATTACACTCTGTGGTTTTTGGTCCAGTCAGAATTCGGTTCATTTTATGGCTTAATTTTTTTTAATGTTTTTAGTCCATAAATTTCAGGATAATGTGGAGGCAAAGGCTTTATTTTATGCTGCCAGAGGACAGGGTGAGAAGGAATCCCTGGCTGGGAGGGTGGGCAGGGACTGGGATGGATTTCCCAGAGCAGCTGTGGCTGCCCCTGAATCCCTGGGAGTGTCCCAGGCCAGGCTGGAGCACCCTGGGACAGTGGGAGGTGTCCCTGGGACAGTGGGAGGTGTCCCTGGGACAGTGGGAGGTGTCCCTGCCCATGGCAGGGGTGGCACTGGATGGGCTTTGAGGTCCCTCCAACCCAAGCCATCCTGGGATTCTGTCAGAGCAGGATGTATTCTGGGATAAAGGTGGAGATCTGTGGCCACATGAAGCACTGCAGGGACACTCACAGTTCCCTTGTGACCAGAACATCCTGAATCTACTTGGGATCACTCCAGCATCGTTCCTGGATTATTCTACAAACAATCAGAGGTGTCTTTTCTGGGCTGTTTCTGTAGTTTGTGTTTCATCACTCCTTGAGGCTGCCTTTGATGCTACAGATGATGTACAGTGTGTCACCATTTCCCTATTCCAGCCCATCTCTCCTGAATTTCAGAGGCAAATATGTGTATTTATACCAACTCTGGGAGCTATTTTGAGATTTGTGTTGTTTGAATTGCAAAAACTGAACCCCAATTTCAAGACAGAATGTCAAGTGCCACAGAAATGTGCTGCTTTGCCAAGGCTGAGAGGAAGAAGAGAAATGGTCCCTGTGCACAGGTGGAGTGATGCTGACAGAAATCACAGAATCCAGGACTTGTTGAGGTTGGAAAGGGCCTTGGAGACCTTCGAGTTCAACCATCCCCCAGCACTGTCAAGGCCACCACTGACCATGTCCCCAAGTGCCACATCCACAGGGCTTTGAAATCCCTCCAGGAATGGGGATCCACCCCTGCCCTGGGCAGCTGTGCCAGGGCTGGACAGCCCTTCCCAGGAGGAATTTCCCCACTATGCCCCCTGGCCCTGCCCTGGCCCAGCCTGAGGCCGTGCCCTCTGCTCCTGTCCCTGTTCCCTGTCCCTGTTCCCTGTCCCTGTTCCCTGTCCCTGCTCCCTGTCCCTGCTCCCTGTCCCTGTGCCCTCTGCTCCTGTCCCTGTTCCCTGTCCCTGTTCCCTGTCCCTATTCCCTGTCCCTGTTCCCTTTCCCTGCTCCCTGTCCCTATTCCCTGTACCTGTTCCCTCTCTCCTGTCCGTTCCCTGCTCCCTGTCCCTGTCCCCTCTGCTCCTGACCCTGTTCCCTGTCCCTGTTCCCTGTCCCTGCTCCCTGTCCCTGCTCCCTGTCCCTGCTCCCTGCTCCCTGTCCCTGTTCCCTGTCCCTGTTCCCTGTCCCTGTTCCCTGTCCCTGTCCCTGTCCCCTGTCCCCTGTCCCTGTTCCCTGTTCCCTGTTCCCTGTTCCCTGTTCCCTGTTCCCTGTTCCCTGTCCCTGCTCCTGTCCCTGTCCCTGTTCCCTGTTCCCTGTTCCCTGTCCCTGCTCCTGTCCCTTTTCCCTCTCTCCTGTCCCTGTTCCCGACCCCCTGTCCCAGCTCCCCCTCCTGGCAGGGATTGCAGAGCCAGAAGGTCCCCCCTGAGCCTCCTTTTCTCCAGCTGAGCCCCCCCAGCTCCCTCAGCCCCTCCTGCTGCTCCAGCCCCTTCCCAGCTCCATTCCCTGCCCTGGGCACCTCCAATCCCTCAGTGTCTTTCTTGTCATGTGGGGGCCCAAAACTTCC
Source organism: Pithys albifrons albifrons (assembly GCF_047495875.1). NCBI lineage: Eukaryota > Metazoa > Chordata > Aves > Passeriformes > Thamnophilidae > Pithys > Pithys albifrons. The sequence continues at coordinate 1,317,981 of NC_092464.1, read as the reverse complement.
CCCAGGATTCCAGGTGGGGCCTCAGCAGTGCTGAAAGAGCAGAAGCTACAGGGCAGGGCCAGTGACCACGTGGGGATGTGGAGGAAGGTTTTTTTGGGAACATGAGGCCTCCCACACCCACCCCGAGATCCATCGTGGAGTCTCCACATATTCCATGAACAAGCACTGAGTTTTTCTGACTCTTGGGCAGTAGTTTTTGGCTTTTTGTTGACCTTCCATTATGGCTGGGGCTGGAGGAGGACAACAGCCACCACTGCAAAGCCAGATATCCAGCCTGGAATACTCTCCATCAAAGGTGGCAAAATCATGGACAGGAAAACAGGGACAACAAACTCACTCAGGGCAGCAACATCTTTTGGATTCTCAACTGTTTTGCTTAAAAGCAGTCAAGCTTTTGTTTGGTGACTTTGCAAGTACTTGTTGGAGCATCTCCATGGGTTTATTGCCATGTGAGTTCAGGTTTTTGTGTGTAAAAGCCTCTCTGTGTGTCTTACCATGTAGAGGTGGGAATTTGCATCCCAAGGAATGCTGTCCCTGCAGCACTTCACGCTGATTCTCCTGCATCCAGCTCCTTACCCAGGGATTAAACACAAGGCAAGAGGGATCCATGTAAGCACAGAGAAGCCCAACTGTCCTCTGGCAGCCTGGCTGTCCCCACAGCTCTGTCCCTCTCCAAGGGGACCAGAACCATCCCACAATAAATGTCACCTGATGCTGTGAGTGACCTCAACAAAGCAGAACTCTGAGCCAAGTTAGTGTGGGATAAGATAAAAAGTGAAAGAAATCCTTTAATATCAGGCCTGGGGCCCACAGGAACACACATTGATGCCCTCCTGTGAACACTGATTTCCATGGTTTCTATAATAATCTCCACCCAGTCCCCAGTTCACGCATCTCTCAGTCCAGCTCTGTCCTGCCCCTGGTCACACCTCCTCAGGATTTGAGTCTGGGGTCAGTGGGACCCTCTGATCTTCACTGTTGTCTTCCTCAGCACACACAGGACTCTTGGAGGTTTTCCAGAGTTCTTAGACCCAAGGTTGTTGAATTATGTTTATGTCTTGTTCTGCAGGCCTTTTGATATTCTTCAGCCTTCTGCCTTGAAAAGAAGTCTAAACAGCTGAAAGAATTTGAGCTGCTGATGTGTGGTAGGGGTTGGGATACATAAACAATGAACTTAAGCTGCCAGAAATATTAACACACTACATTTGCTTTTTTACTGCAGTTACTTCTAAAATCTATAAAAATGAAAAAAAATCAAAAGCCCCACAGGCATCACACCTCACCCTGTTCCCAGTTCTGCAGCCTATTGGTGTCCCTGCCTGGGATGGACCTGACACAGCTCAGCACCATCCTGAGACCCACCTGGGGAAGGGGCACATCAGCCAGGCAGGTGATGTCAGTGGTCAGAGTGGTGACAGCAGGTTTGGAATGAGCTGCTCTGGAAGTGTGTGCGGAACAGGGAGCTGGGGCAAGGAGGGCAGGTTCCCCCTTGGCAAGGTGGTGGGGCCGGAGCAGGGCTGAGGAGATCCCAAGTCTCCATGGCTCTGAGAGGAGCCCAAACCCTCACAGCCCTGAGGGGATCCCAGTTCCCCATGATTGTGAGAGGACTCTGTGTCCCAGGGCCTGAGGGGATCCTGCACCCTCATGGACCTGAGGGGGCACAAAATCCCCACAGCTCTGAGGGGACTCTGCACCTTCGTGGGTCTGAGGGGATCCTGTTCCCTCATGGCTCTGTTCCCTCATGGCTCTGAAGGGACAAAATCCCCACAGCTCTGAGGTGACCCTGTTCCCTCATGGCTCTGAGGGGACCCTGCACCTTCATGGCTCTGTTCCCTCATGGCTCTGAAGGGACAAAATCCCCACAGCTCTGAGGTGACCCTGTTCCCTCATGGCTCTGAGGGGACCCTGCACCTTCATGGCTCTGTTCCCTCATGGCTCTCAGAGGATCCTGTTCCCTCATGGATCTGAGGGGATCCTGTTCCCTCATGGCTCTGTTCCCTCATGGCTCTGAGGGGACCCTGCACCTTCATGGCTCTGTTCCCTCGTGGCTCTCAGAGGATCCTGTTCCCTCATGGATCGGAGGGGATCCTGATTCCATGGCTCTGAGTGGAACCTGTTCCCTCATGGCTCTGGGGGGACCCTGTTCCCTCATCGCTCTGAGTGGATCCTGTTCCCTCATGGACCTGAGGGGGCACAAAATCCCCACAGCTCTGAGGGGACTCTGCACCTTCATGGGTCTGAGGGGATCCTGTTCCCTCATGGCTCTGTTCCCTCATGGCTCTGAGGAGACCCTGCACCTTCATGGCTCTGTTCCCTCGTGGCTCTGAGAGGATCCTGTTCCCTCATGGATCGGAGGGGATCCTGATTCCATGGCTCTGAGTGGATGCTGTTCCCTCATGGCTCTGGGGGGACCCTGTTCCCTCATCGCTCTGAGTGGATCTTGTTCCCTCATGGCCCTGAGGGGACACAAAATCCCTACAGCTCTGAGGGGACCCTGTTCCCTCATGGATCTAAGTGGAGCCCAGACCACAACAGCTTTGAGAGGATCCTTGATCCCTCATGGCTCTGAGGGGACCCTGCACCCTCATGGATCTGAAGGGACTTTGTTCCCTCATGGCTCTGAGGGGATCCTTCTCCCTCATGGCTCTGAGGGGATCCTGCACCCTCATGGCTCCGAGGGGACTTTGTTTCCTTATGGCCTTGAGTGGAGCTCAGACCCCAACAGCTTTGAGAGGATTCCTGTTCCCTCATGGCTCTAAGGGGACCCTGATCTCTCGCTGCTATGAGTGGCCCCCATTCTCTCACGGCTCTGAGGGGATGCTGTTCCCATGGCTTGAGGGGACCCCAATCTCTCCCTGCTCTTGGTGGACCCCATTCCCTCATGGTTTTGAGGGGTGTCACTGCCCAGTGCTGGTTCCTGGTGTTGGTGTCACTGCCCAGTGCCGGTTCCCGGTGACGGTGTCGGTGTCACTGCCCGGTGCCAGTGCCCGGTGCCCGGTGCTGGTTCCCGGTGTCAGTGTCGGTGTCACTGCCCGGTGCCGGTTCCCGGTGTCGGTGTCACTGCCCGGTGCCGGTGCCTGGTGCCCGGTGCTGGTTCCCGGTGTCGGTGTCGGTGTCACTGCCCGGTGCCGGTGCCCGGTGCCCGGTGCTGGTTCCCGGTGTCAGTGTCGGTGTCACTGCCTGGTGTCGGTTCCCGGTGTTGGTGTCACTGCCTGGTGCCAGTGCCCGGTGTCGGTGTCACTGCCCGGTGCCGGTTCCCGGTGTCGGTGTCACTGCCCGGTGCTGATGCCCGGTGCCCGGTGCTGGTTCCCGGTGTCAGTGTCGGTGTCACTGCCCGGTGCCGGTGCCCGGTGTCGGTGTCGGTGTCGGTGTCACTGCCCGGTGCCGGTGCCCGGTGCCCGGTGCTGGTTCCCGGTGTCAGTGTCGGTGTCACTGCCCGGTGACGGTGCCCGGTGTTGGTGTCACTGCCCGGTGCCAGTTCCCAGTGTCAGTGTCACTGCCCGGTGCCAGTGCCCGGTGTCGGTGTCACTGCCCGGTGCCGGTGCCGGTTCCCGGTGTCGGTGTCACTGCCCGGTGCCGGTGCCCGGTGCCCGGTGCTGGTTCCCGGTGTCGGTGTCGGTGTCACTGCCCGGTGCCGGTGCCCGGTGCTGGTTCCCGGTGTCGGTGTCGGTGTCACTGCCCGGTGCCGGTGCCCGGTGTCGGTGTCGGTGTCACTGTCACTGCCCGGTGCCGGTGCCCGGTGTCGGTGTCGGTGTCGGTGTCACTGCCCGGTTGCCGGTGCCCGGTGCCCGCTCCATCACACGCTGCTTTGCCCTCTCCTGGTTGCTGAGCTGCCCCCCGGACTGGGGACTGGGCTGGGTCTGCACCGCCTGGCACAGCAGGACGGATTTTGGTTTGGCAGTCCTAAGGCTGCTCAGCCACAGGGTTTTTCATTCCACTGTGCACCAACATGCCCAGTGTAGTTGGCTTTAAACACGTGTGAGGTGTTCCCCCAGCTCATTGATCAGGTTGTGGAAGTGTCCAAGGCCAGCGTGGATGAGCCTTGGAGCAACCTTGTCTAGTGGAAAGTGTCCCTGCTCATGGCAAGGGGTGGATTTAAATGAGCTTTAAGGTCCCTCCCAACCCAAACCATTCTGGGATCCTGTAAAGGTGCATCGACCCTTCTGCTTTTCCTCATTATTTCCAGTCTTTTGTTTCAATAAGTTCCATGAGTTGCACTCATGAGAAGAGTGTTCTTAGAGAATTTCTCTGATGGGTTAGGAGGGGCATGTGCTTCTCTGATGAGGACTGAAAAGGAAACAACAGAACTCTGGTGGTGCCAAGAGAGAAACTGAACTCAAGAACCAGAATTGCAGTGGCTCTGTCCTCTCCCGGGGCTGTGAAGAACATGCTTTGACTTGCATGATAACTTTGTGTGTTTCTGAGGCTCAAATGTCTGCTGAGAGTTTTGTAACCAACATTTTGGGTCTGTTCAAGAGACCTTGGTCAGTGGGAACTGGAGCTGGAGTGAGGTGTTCTCTGGAATGTGAGCTACAACAGAGCAGCTCTGCCTGGGGATGGGTGAGAATTGGAATTAATTAGGTGTGGAATTAAACTAACAGTGGTTCCCATTAACAGAAGACTGCATAATCCAGATTAAGCAAGAGCAAGAGCTGTGCACTGCAGAGCAGGAGGAGGAGGAGGCTGGAGATGCTCCTGGAGAGCCCTGCCCAGGTGAGTAACTGCATACCTGGGAGGGGAAACCAAGCAGAGGGATTCAATTCTAAATTGTGTGGGTTTTTTTTCCCTACCTCTTTTCATGTATTCCAAATCTCTTAGAAGTTTTGAGCAGACTTGCCAGCAGTCCCAACAGGAGAGGGCTGGAGTTGCTTCCTCCCCTCCTCACAGCTGTTTTGGAATTTGCAGAGTTTGTGGCTGGTTTTTATCCAAGTAGGAGATGTTTCATTCTCTCTTAAATTCCTTACTTTGCTTCCCTCAACCCTAACCCTAAACTGGTTAAATATTTAGCCTAAATTAGTCACTTTTGGGGGACAGTGGCTTAATTTGGAGGAGGCAGCCTGTGGTTGGAGTGGGGAGGCAGGGTCTGGCTGTTCTGGCTCTGGGGGAATCAGAGCAGCTGCAGCAGCTCCACTTCTCTGGCAGTGCCTCTGTTCCTGCAGATCCAGAGCCTTCAGGTGCCCTTTTTCCTCCTCCCTTCCCTTCTGGAGTTTTTCTGGGTACAGGAACAAGCACATGGACCCTCAGAGAGGCCACCCAGCCCAGGCCCCTGTTCTTTGCCCTGTCACTTGGAACCTCTTTGTTTTACAAATAAACTGCTCTGCTTTGCAGACCTTTTCTCACTCTGTACAAAGGATATCAGTGCTGCCTGTTGGCTCCACTGGAATTGTATGGATTTTTAGGGGTTTCCATCAGGTTTCCTTAAGAAACTGGGCTTAGGAGAGCTTGGCTTGGGGGAAAACCAACCCCAAACCCAGAGCAGGTTTCAGCCTTGTGAAATGCTGAGTTTATGAAGGTACAATATGCTTGTCCTGGATTTTCTCCTCTAGGAGAGCAAGTGTTTCCTGATGCTGAGGCATCCAGCCAGACCAGGAAAGGGAAGGAGGTGGGTGCCAGGGAGCTGCCAGGCATTGAGGGGGAGGACATTCCACGAGACCCTGAGCCAGGTGAGGAGGATTCCCTGGCAAAAACTCCCGCTGTGGGAATTACCTCTCTCCATGCTGTGCATTCCCAAATCCTCGTGCTTTCCCTGGTGTTTCTCAGCTGTGCAAATTCTCCCCAAGGAACAGGATTTCAGGGTGACACCACGGCTGTTCCATCGTGGATTAAACGCGAGGAGGAGCCTCGTTGCCCTGCACAGCAGCACCTGGAGACAGAGGAAAGCTCTGCACAGCCAAGTGCAGGTCAGCAGTGCATTCCAGCTGGGATTTCTGGGACAGGAAATCTAGTTTAGAGTGTTTTTTAACTCTCTATGAGGTGTCACAACGTTGTGGTGTAAGCAGCAAAAAGCTGGGACAAGCCTCCATCTGCTGGTTAATATTTGGGCACAGAAATTTTGGGTTCTGTCAGCTGGAGAGGCTCCTTCCTCCTTGAGCCAGCCTAAAGCTGTTGAGGTCCTGGTTTGGGCTTGTGTTCTGGCAAGCCCAGAGCTGTGCTCAGGCAGCACAAATCAAGTTGGTGCTGCTTCACCTGGATAAAAACCTGGCTGAGGGCAGGGCCAGAGTGTGGTGGGGAGGGAGTGACACCACCAGGGAGTGACATCACGTGGTGGCCAGTCCACAGTGGTGTCCCCAGGGCTCAGTACTGGGGCCAGCTCTGTTTAATGTCTTTATCAGCTACCTGGGTGAGGGGATTGAGGGCAGCCTCAGGTGGGATGTGGGTCTGGTGGAGGGCAGGGAGGCATCACAGAGGGATCTGACAGGCTGGGACGTGGGATCCAAGGGTGTGAGGGTCTACAGAGCCAAGCCTGGGTCCTGCCCTTGGCTCTCAACAACCCCCTGGAACACTCCAGGATTGGGGAAAAGCAGATGGAAAGCTGGGAAATGACCTGGGGGTGCTGGTGACAGAGGCTGGACTTGAGCCAGGTGTGCCCAGGTGGGCAGGAAGCCAATGGCACCTGGTTTGTGTCTGGTGTGGGCACAGGGCAGTGCCCGTCCCTGTGCTGGCACTGCTGGGGCACCTCCAGTGCTGGGGCAGTTCTGGGACTGTCAGGACAGACCTGGAGGGGCTGGAGGTGCCCAGGGCAGGGACTGGAGCTGGAAAGGGGCTGGAGCAGCAGGAGGGGCTGAGGGAGCTGGGGGGGCTCAGCTGGAGAAAGGAGACTCAGGGGGGACCTTCTGGCTCTGCAATCCCTGCCAGGAGGGGGAGCTGGGACAGGGGGTCGGGAACAGGGACAGGGAACAGGGACAGGGGGTCGGGCACAGGGACAGGGAACAGGGACAGGAGCAGGGACAGAGAACAGAGACAGGGAACAGGGACAGGGACAGGGACAGGGAACAGGGAACAGGGACAGGGAACAGGGACAGGGAACAGAGACAGGAGCAGAGGGGACAGGGAACAGGGACAGGGACAGGGAACAGGGACAGAGAACAGAGACAGGAAGCAGAGGGGACAGGGACAGGGAACAGGGACAGGAGCAGAGGGGACAGGGACAGGGAACAGGGACAGGAGCAGAGGGGACAGGGACAGAGAACAGAGACAGGGAGCAGAGGGGACAGGGACAGGGAACAGGGACAGGAGCAGAGAGGACAGGGACAGGGAACAGGAACAGGAGCAGAGGGGACAGCCTCAAGGTGGATATTGGGAAGATTCCTTTCCAGAAAGGACTGTCCAGCCCTGGCACAGCTGCCCAGGTCAGGGGTGGATCCCCATCCCTGGAGGATTTAACAGCCCTGTGGATGTGGCACTTGGGGACATGGTCAGTGGTGACCCACATGCCAACGGGTTTCTCACTTTCCAAGCCAATTAGTTCTCCTGCACACTCTGTTCTTTCAGGCCTTTCTAGAAGTGGATTGGAGGCTTTGTTTGTCTTGATCCCCCTCACAGTCCATGTTCACTTCCTGGCCTCATTCCTGCTTGCACTGTGCTGTGCTTATCTCCTGGAACAACAGCAAGGATGTTTGTCCCAGAAAAGTGCTGCCCTATCTCTGCACAGGCCCTTCTGCAGCCAAATCTTCTTCTTTCTCCCAGTGTGTTAATCAACAGTCCTTGGTTTGCTCCACAGCCATCCAGCTCTCAGTCTTTGGGACACTCACATTCCTTGATCTTCTGGGATTTGGGAGCTCCAAGGATCTCACTTTGGACTGTTCTTTATAGAGTCATAACAGAGTGATCTTTAATCATAGTAATTTTTCATCCTGGCCACAATTCCAGTCAGTAACTTTCTTTGAAGGTTCAATTTCTCCACTTGGGTTGTTTAGGGAAGAAAAATGAGTTTCCAAGGCTGTTCATTAAAAAACAGGTGCTGGTTGGACACCAGCAGTTCCTGGGAACAGGGAGTGTTTCTGATAAGCTCCAGAGGGGAGGTTTGGCTTGGATTTTAGGGAAAGGGTGGTTGGGCACTGCAACAGGGAACACCAAGGTGTGACAGTGTCCACTCTGTCAGGGAGCTCCCACCTCCCCCTTCAGACATCTGTGACGTTCAGATCTGTGTAGTTTTGATGCAGATTGAACTACAAGTTCAAGTCATTCTCTTGAGCAAAATTAAAACTCAAACAAGTTATCTGTAAATACCAAAAACTGATTTTTATTAATTGATTGCGAGAGAGATGCGAAAGGAAAAGAGGAAAAATAAGAAAAGTTAGGGAAAATGCTTAAGATTATTTATAGAAGCAGAGAAAAGATACCACCATGAAAAAACTACTTGAGTGCCTTATCCATGTAACTGAGAGGAAGGAGGGGGGTCTCCTTCAGTATCTGTTGACTGCAGGAAGATGGTGGGTCTTTGAAATGCAAAGTGCCTGTTGTTTCCCCTCAGACCAGACCGGCTTCTGGAGTAGCTGCAAAAGAGGGTGCTTTATTTTAGCCTGTAAGAGGAAAATTCAGAGAAAGGATTTACCTCACAGACAGTCACAGACTGTTCAGGCTGCCAGGCAGTCTCACTCCAGCCCGATGCTCTCTCCAGGCTGACAAGCAGCCTCTCTCTCCAGGCAGATGATGGCTGGTGGTGTTGGAAGGAAGGTAAGACCAGCTGAGAGATCAGAGAAAACCAAGCAAGGTCTCCTAGTTCCTCGTCTCTTGTTCCTCCAACTTCTGAATTCACCTCCAGGTTTTTATAAAGTTTTTCCAACTTCTACACATGTTTTTTGGCACGTAGTCAGGTCCAGATGTGGGGAACTGATCCCAAAGGCAGGATCTTCTGGCAGGAAGTGTTATAGGCACTGAGGCGTTGGCTAGATAAATCAACGTTTATTTTATTTTATAAGAAAAAAAGGTTAATAGCATTTATTAAATAAAAAAAAGGTAGTGATTTTATTAAGTGATTTCAGCATCCAGCTCTGTAGGCCTTAGCCTCAGTGATTACAGCTCTTTGTGAAGGCAAGGAGAAGAGCAACACAGTGCTTGCAGGATAGCAGAGCACCGGGTGACCCAGGAGACCAGCTCCAAAAGGTTCACATCTGGCTCTCGTCCAGGGCTCTGCTTATATTCACTTTTTCTGGCGTAGGCCACGCCCCCTTTGCGCAGGCGCAGTTTCCATGTGTTACATAACAGTTTCGCAATCGCTTCTCGTTTGCGCAGGCTCAGTTCTGTGCGTTGTAACAGTTGCAGTCCTCAACCAGGTCCGGCCGTGTTTCGCAATACTTTTGCCTCATGGTGCTCAGGAGTGGGGGGGGTTTCCATGTGGCTGTACAGTCCGGGGTACTTGGCAAGGGACAAACTGCAGGCTTTGGCATGATGTCCTGTTTGGTCGTACACAGCAGGAAGGGTTACAATGCTGTACGTTCAGACGGGGGTCGGCTCGTGCCGAGCCGGCGCCCGCTGGCATGCTTGGTCGCAGGCTCCCCACGCTGGTTCAGCTTTTAGCATGGGCGGCGGGACTTCCCCGGTGGGGCTGCTTTGTCCGGCTGCGTGGCTAGCTGGAGAAGCTCCCCAGGGTGGCGGCTATCTCTGCTTGTCCACCTCCACTGCGCTCCTGCCTTGGCATGGGGTAGCTGGGGCCAGGTGTGGGGGCTGCACAGCCTTCCTTTGGGGGGGGAATGGCGGGGAGCTTGGCAGGGCTTGCGCTGTGGGTGACCGTGGTACTGGGACTTTTGGGGGTGCTCTGTGGGACTTGGTTTCCAGCGACACGGCTGGCAGGCACCTTGGCAGAATATGGAGACAGCCAGGGCTTTCCAGCACGGCTGGCGTGGGGGTCGGGATTGACCGGGGCCGCAGGGGAAAAGAGAAAAACTGGTGGCTTTGAGTTTTGGGTGTTTTGGGAGTGAAACCGGGCATGTATGGCCAGGAAAGGCTTGTACTGGGAAAGATGGAGAGGCTGAGAGGAAGTGGGGGTTTTTCCCGGGTGCTGGCTTAGGAGGGGAACGGGACGAACCGGGGGGGTTTGCAGGGCACGGGTCTTCCCCGGAGATTCAGTGGGGGGGTTTGACTAGCAGGGTCCCGGTGTGACAATGTGGCTGAGGAGAAGAAGGGAATTCTTAGGGCTAGAAACGGTAAAAAAAAAAGGCAGGGAGGTATTTTTCTTAGCAGGGCGAAACTGTTTGGGGCTAGAAAAACCTGTAGGGGAAGGAGGGGGGAAGGCACCGGGCTGAGAGGTATCGAAACTGGGGAATCTTTCCTTTTTTCCACAGTGAGTACCCTACATTCCTTGTTAAGCACCGAGCCATTCTCCGATAAGGCATTGTTCTTTCTGCCGGGAAGCTGTCTTTCTGGTTTTTACAATCCTCCAAGTTTTCAGGCATATTTAATTTTACATTTAAAACAAAATTAAAAATACTATTTGATTTGGTTTCTAGCAAATTAATTAATTCATCTATTACAGGAAGTATTTCCCTGAGAAAGCTTTTCCACGAAAGCTGACACAGCAATGTTAGCAGAATGTATTGAGAGGCAGAAAACAATGGAGAAACATATTTTTGACTTGTTTGCATGCTACAGCATCTCAGCAAGAGGGTGAATCCAAGACCTTGCAGCAGTGATTTTAAATGTAGATTTTTAAAAAATACAATTGGAAAAAAAAATCCTTCTGTTGTCCTGGAGATTTTGTGTCAGTGGACGCTGGTACTTGTTCCCCTCCTCAGAGGTGGCTGTGGGCTGGGAGCGACATTCCCAAGAGGATTCCTGAATTAAGACTCTGAAATCTCTCTGTTTCAGGTGAAAACACAAAGAGAGACCCTCGGACAGATTGTTTTGAGAGCACCACCTGTGACTCAGAGGCACCGAGCAGACCAGGAGAGAGGTTTCCCAAGCATCCCAGCCCCGGAATGGCATGGGAGAGTCAGTGGAACTCAGAAATGATGGAAACAAACAGCACCGGGAATGGGAACGGGTACGACCGAGGGTTTGGTGAGCACTTGGATTTCTTTAGCACTCAGGAGAAGAGGCCGGGTGTGTCCAAGTGTGAGAGGAACTCCCCGCGGCAGGACCAGCCCCAGGCGGCACAGCGGGAAGGGGAGATGTTTCCAGGCCCCACGTGTGAGAGGCTGTTCCCTCTGCTGCACCCACCGCTGGGAGAGAAGGGGCCGGGAGCTGCCCCCTGCGAGGGGTCCCGCTCCCAGTGCGGACAGACCCCCGGGCTGCGGCCCCAGGACGGCCCGGGCGGGGAGGAACCTGCTGAAAACGAGGAGAACTTGCCCGTGGACCCCTGGGGAGCCAGCCCGTGCTGGGAGCACCCCCTGCCCCGGGGCAGCCCTGCCCACCAGCAGCAGAGCCAGAGCCGGGGCAAGTCCTACATTTGCAGTGACTGCGGGAAGAGCTTCGATTGCCACTCGTGGCTCGTTCGGCACCAGACGAGTCACACGGGAGAGAGGCCCTACAAGTGCTCCAAGTGTGACAAAACCTACAGGAGGAAGGATTACCTCCTGAACCACCAGCGGCGCCACACGGGAGAGGGGCTGTTCCAGTGCCCCCTCTGCAGGAAAAGGTTTGTGCTCAGGAGGAGCCTCCTGAAGCACCAGGAAACTCACGTGCAGGAGGCACAGGTGCCGCTGGCCGGCTGGCCCTGCAGGGACATCAGGGGCTCAGTGATGCATTCCATATAAAACACCCCTCCCAGCGCCCCGGGGGCACGGCAGGACCCCCAGCTCTGCCCCGGACCTGCTGGGAGGAGAGGAGGAGGAGGAGGAGACGACGACTGTGGAACACCCATGGACGAGGAGGAGGAGGAGGAGGAGGAGGCGACTGTGGAACACCCATGGAGGAGGAGGAGGAGGAGGAGGGGGAGGAGGAGGAGGAGGAGGAGGAGGCTGTGGAACACCCATGGAGGAGGAGAAGGAGGAGGAGGAGGAGGAGGAGGAGGAGGAGGAGGCTGTGGAACACCCATGGAGGAGGAGGAGGAGGAGGGGGAGACTGTGGAACACCCATCCCAAGCCCCCTCCGGGCAAACTGGGTGGTTGGGGGTTATTTTCCACCTGTGCCTGTAGATTTGGGGAGGTATCAGAGCTCGGAGGTGCTGCTGGCTGTGAGTCCGTGTGGGAGAGAAACCTCGTGGACACGGAACAATCTGTGGTATGTGTTATAAAGAAGAGTTATCTGAACAGAGAGAAAATAGCTGAAATGTTACCCTGTGGCTGTTGGGAGTCGAGTCCTTGAACTGGGCTGGGAACAAGTGAGTGAAAGGTATTAATTATCCACTAAATGAGTGAACAGTGTCAGGAAACAGCCACTTGGGTGAAAGGCTTTGGGGGAAAGGAAGTGTTGCCCCCGTGCCTGTAAGAAAAAGCATTTTCAGACAGTGGCACAGAACCTGGGAGGCAGCTTATTCCTGCTGATAAATCCTGCAGCTCCTGGGTCTCCGTGCTGCTGAATCCCAGGATAAGTTTCCTGGAGGGTGTGATCCTCACTGGAATTTGTAAAACCACTGGAACATGGTTTGAATTTTGCATAGCCTTAAAATTGTGTTGCATTTATTTTCCCACGTTGTTTTCTGTGTTCAAGTTTCTGAATGCTGTGAAAGCAGAACGTGGAGGTGCTGCAGAAACCTGGGAATCAAGGATTTAATGTGCTGCCGTGTCCCAAACACCGGAGGAGGATGTGCTGGAGGGGAGTGCCATGTGGAGGTGGGGCAGCCCTGCTCCTCCAGCCTCCTCCTTTGGCTCTGTCACATCCTGCTCCAAAGTGGAAGGAGCTCCCAAGGTTCATGGATGCCCATGGTCAATGGGAATGACACGTGTCAGAGAGATCCAGGGAAACTCACACAGTTTTATTAGCAAATCCCTTATCTTCTAATAGTAAGAGAAATAAAGAGGTAAAAAAAAAAAAAACCAGGGCAGGGAGAGGGCAGGAAAGGAGATCACCAGTCCTGGCTCCAGCATCAATCTGGCTGACACCATGTCCAGGGTCCTCAGGGTGCCCCCAAACACTCTGTCATCCTTTTTCATAGCCAAGTTTTCCCCACCCTGGGCTTGTTTTCCCACTTCTCATGGAAACGAGTGAACCTGCACCATCCATTCCCCTGGATCCTCCTGGAAACAGGTCCTGGGGGGGGCATTGGGGATCTTGATCCCACTCAATCCACTTTGGTCGACACCCCAGCCTGCTCCTTGACCCCATTGCTGTCCCTGCTCTGTTCTGTGTTATCTCCAGGAGCCACAACAGGGCTGTTTGTCCCAGATGATGCTGCCCCGGCTCCTGTGCCCCCCTTTTCCAGCCACATCCCGTCCCTTCCTGCCCGTCCACAGGGCGTGTTCTCACCCAGCAGCCCTTGGCCGGCCCCGGGGCTGTCGCTGTTTGACACACCCCCACTACCCCTTTATCTCCTGGCCTTCTGCAGGATCCGACCTGATAAACTTGGGCCTGAAAAATTATCAGCTTGAGACTCTCACTTGCTGCAGCAGAGCGTGGGGAAAGAGAATTACTGGAGAATTTAGAAAGGGAGAGCCTAGTAAAGAGAAATAAGAGCTGAGAGAGGAAATAGAGGGGAGGAGAACAGATGGTTTATTGCTGTCAGTGAAAACTGAGAAGCTGCAGAAACAGTTACAGGAAAAGGAAGGGAAAAGACCAACTAAAATTGGGAAAAAAGTAGAGATGATGCTGAAGAAATATCGGAGGGTTCCCCTCTGCAGCCACAGCTCGTTCCAGTTTGTCTCTTGTTGTCTGTGTTTGGGACACCTTAACTCTTTAGTTCCTGGACTGCTGTACCCCAGTCACTGCCCAGCAATTTGGGGGCTTGCAGCTCTTAGTGGGGCCAAATCAGCTGGAACTCCAGAAATTCCCTTTCCTGCTGCTGCAGGAATTTGCTGTTGTGCTACATCAATAATTTTTGGATCAGGGAGTGCAGGTGCTGCATGGAGTCAGTGCAGCCTCTGGAACTCTTCTATAGTTCAGGTTCCTGGTCTCACCCACCAGCCAGAAATGAACCTGAGCACTTTGGCACTGGAGCATTTGCTCCTCAGATTTTAACTCTTTGCCCTCCGTGTCCTACCCCAGCGTGGCACTGTTAATATTGGATGTTGTGCTCTGTGTCTGTGGAAATTGTATTAATTATTGGTGAGAACCAACTGGAATCCGAATGCCCAGCCCACGGATAAGATTCCACTTGCTGGATTTCAGTCTCTCCTGGCTTGTGGCTATTAAGGGAACTTCGCTGTCTGCCCATCCAAGAGCCACTCTGTAAGTCACGTTCCCACCACCTGAGCTGGGACCGGCTCTGATGAGCCCATGGATCCTGCCGGACTCCTCACCGGCTCCATCCCAGGTTTTCCATAGCAGAGTATCCACCTGGACACCTGGATCCTTAAAATAATTCCTTAAAATAATTTAACCACGATGCAGCAACAGGATAACAGGCCGAGCTGGTGCCTCCGGGGAGAACCCCCAACAAAGGGCCTCCCACACATCCCCCGGGCTTTCATCCCCACACAGTTTAAGATGGAAATGGGATGATCAGCTCCTGCTGGTCCCTGAATGTCCCTCGCTGTGCCGGCGCCGCAGGAAGCTGTGCCCTTTGTTATGGAAAGGTCTGCACTTCCCGGCCTCTTGATTGTTTTCCTCAGCACTGCCCAGGATGCTCTTGCATATCAGCCACCTGGATCGGATGAGCTGGGATCGTTTTCCCTGTGCTCCACTCCGAGATTCAGGGGGAATCATCATCTTTCCCTGGCTCTTGGGGTCACCCCAAGCTCCCAGCCCGTTCTTCAGGGAGCGCAGATTGTTCTCTGTGCAGCTGTAGCAGCCCGGGCTGCAAGGAGTTAAGGCGCTGCTGTGTCCCAAACACTGATAAGGAGCAGGAGAGAACAGGATGTGGCTGGAAAGGGGGGCACGGCAGAGCGGGCAGAGCCGTTCCCGAGGCCAACCTTCTCCTCCGGGCCCGGAGACACAGCGAGCCCCGCACACGGGCGGTGCGGGAGCGGTCGGGGACATCTGACGGGGGGAGTGAGGCCGCCAAAGCCTCTCCAAACCCTCCGACCCATTTCCAGAACGGGCCAGGGGGAGGGATTGCGGTCACTCCCTGATTTGCATGGGAAGTGGGAAAGCTGATCCTGGGGCGGGGACAACTTGGCTATAAAAAGTGTCCTCGGAGCGCCGGGTGGCACCTCCTGGCCCCTGGACATCCTGGACATCCTGGACATCCTGGACATCCTGGACAGCAGGATCGCCGCTGGAGCCGGGACTGGTGATCTTTCCTGACCTCTCCCTCTCCGCTCCTTTCTTTTACTCTTTCATTTCTCTTACTGCAGAAAGATGCGGGACCAACTCATACCAATTTCTCACCGAGTGTGTGATTTACTCATGAACCTTCGTGAGCGCTTTTGGGACCCTCTGGCCATTGTCGTTCCTTTTGGGTCGCGGGTGTCTCCCCACCGTGGCAGCTCCCCTGCTCTTCGGAGCGCGATTTGGCAGCTGCTCATTGAGCATCCTCCTTCAGAGACCGGGTTTGCTTCTGTTCAGGGTCTCTTAATGGATCGAGGCTTTCGCAAGGACAACATTTATTGCTTTTGCTAATAAGAGTCTGGATTTGTGGGAAAAAAGAGAAGGAGCCGTGGCTGGGTCTGGGAAGAGCATCTCTATGTCAGGACTCTTCACTTTTTCTTTAAGGAAACTTCCTTAAAGGGCCTCTTTTTTTTTTACGTGCGTGTTTCCTCAAGTTTTCCCAGGATGGTTTTGCTTTTCTGTTTGTGGTTTTTTTTACTGGAAATTTCAGGGGGTTCAGTTAAAATTCTTAAGAGCCACGGGTCGTTCCGCCGCGGGAGGGGACGGGAAGGGCGAGGTGAAGCCGGAGGAGGAACTGCGGCTGCCGCTCTCCAGATCCCGGTTTTCGGGGCATCTTTGGGAACAGGCGGGGGCCGGTCCCGGGGTCTGGCTGCGCTCCAGGTCGGGGGGCTCCCACTGCACCCCGGGACGGCGCCGGTGCTCGGTGAGGGGGTCCCGGTGCTCCGGCCCCGTCCCGGTGCTCGGTGAGGGGATCTCGGTGCTCCGGCCCCGTCCCGGTGCTCGGTGAGGGGATCTCGGTGCTCCGGCCCCGTCCCGATGCTCGGTGAGGGTGTCCCGGTGCTCCGGCCCCGTCCCGGTGCTCGGTGAGGGGATCTCGGGCTCGGCGAGGGGTCCCGGGCTCCGTGACCGGTCCCTGGTGCTCAGTAAGGGGGTCCTGGTGCTCCGTAAGGAGTCCTGAACTCGGTCAGTGGTCCCGGCGCTCGGTGAGTGAGTCCCGGGCTCCGTGAGGGGGTCCCAGGCTCGGTGAGTGGTCCCAGGCTCGGTGAGTGGTCCCGGGGCTCGGCCAGTGGTCCCGGGGCTCGGTAAAGGGGGTCTCGGGGCTCCGTGAGGGGTCCCGAACTCGGTGAGGGATCCCGGAGCGCCGTGAGGGGTCTTGGGGCTCGGCGAGTGGGTCCTGGGCCTCGGTAAAGGAGGTCCCGGGCTCGGTGAGGAGTTCCCGGGGCTCAGTGAGGGGGTCCCGGGGCTCGGTGAGAAGTCCCGGGATCAATGAGGGGCTCTGGGGCTCGGTGACGGATCCCTGGTGCTCGGTGAGGGGTCCTGGACTCGGTCAGTGGTCCCGGGGCTCGGTGAGGGGTCCCGGGTTCAGTGAGGAGTCCCGAGGGTGCCGTGAGGGGGTCCCGGGGCTCGGTGAGAGGTCCCAGAGCGCCATGAGGGGTCTCAGGGCATGGTGAGGGGTCCCGGGGCTCGGTGAGGGGTCCCGGGGGGCTCAGTGAGGGGTCCCGGGGCTCGGTGAGGGGTCCCGGGGCTCAGTGAGGGGTCCCGGGGCTCAGTGAGGGGTCCCGGGGCTCGGTGAGGGGTCCCGGGGGCTCAGTGAGGGGTCCCGGGGCTCGGTGAGGGGTCCCGGGGCTCGGTGAGGGGTCTTGGGGCTCGGTGAGGGGTTCCGAGGGCGCCGTGAGGGGTCCCGGGGCTCGGTGAGGGGTCCCGGGGCTCGATGAGGGGTCCTGGGGGCTCGGTGAGGGAGTCCCAGTGCTCGGTGAGGGATCCCGGAGCGCCGTGAGGGTTCCCGATGGTGCCGATCCCGTCCCGGTCCTGCCGCGCCGTTGCCATGACAACGAGAGGACGCCGCTCCTAATCCCCGCCCCTCTCCGCGTTCTGTCCAATCAACGCCTCGCTGCCCCGCGCGCTGGCCAATGGGAATGAGCGTCTCTGCCCGCCCCCTCCTCGCAGAAGGCGGGCCCTAGAGGGCGGTGGACCAATGGCTTGCGGGAAAACAGTGAGGGCGGGCTCTCGATTGGCTGCTGCTTCTTGACGCTGACTCTGATTGGCTGACGCGGTGGAGCGGGAGCAGGAAGAAGGTGGCGATGGCGGCGGTGAGCGGGCACCGCGCGGGGCTCGGGGCCGTTCCCGCCTCCCCCCGGCAGCCCGAGCGCTGTGTGGGCGCCGGGACCCTCGTCCCTCTCAGCTGCGGGGCTGGGTTGGAGTGTCTTGGGTTGGAGGGGGATGTTAAAGTTCATCTCGTTCCATCCCCGGCCACGGGCAGGGACACCTCCCACTGTCCCAGGGTGCTCCAACCTGGCCTTGGACACTCCCAGGGATGCCACAGCTGCTCTGGGAAATCCATCCCAGTCCCTGCCCACCCTCCCAGCCAGGAATTCCTTCCCAATATCCCACCTGTCCCTGCCCCCTGGCAGTGGGAAGCCATTCCCTGTGTCCTGTCCCTCCCTCCCTTGTCCCCAGTCCCTCCCCAGCTCTCCTGGAGCCCCTTCAGGGGCTCTCAGGTGTCCCTGGAGCCTTCTCTTCTCCAGGTGACCCCCCAGCTCTCCCAGCCTGGCTCCAGAGTGGAGGTGCCACATCCCTCTCATCACCTCTGGGGTTCCCTCTGGACTGTCCCCAGCATGTCCTTGTCCTTCCTGTGCTGGGGACCTGCTGACACCTGGACACCAAGGAATCCGGGTGCTGCTGGGCCCCAGACTCTGATAAGAAGCCCATTGGCACAGGTTGTGGCTGGGGAAGGGCACACAGGGCTGGGGCAGCACCTTCCTGGGGCCACTTCCCTGTGCTGGTCCCTGGAGATCAACACAAACGCCACTGGCAGTGCAGGAATGGGGCTGGAAGGTGGGCAGAGAGTCCACCAAAGGTTCATCCAGCAGTGCTGGATTGAGACCACCAAAGACCCCCAAACTCCCCTCTAAAAGCTCTGGGGAAACAAACTGTGTATCCCCAATCCCTTTACATGAGAAGGGATAAATCCAATTCCAGGGCAGGGAATATTTTACCAATGGAAGGTGCCCCTGGACAGAGTGTGAGCTGGACTGATGCTGGAGCCAGGACTCCTTCCCTCTCCCATCTGTTCTCCCTCTCTCTCTTCCCACTTTTCTCTTTTGTTTCTCTCAATACCAGAAAATAAGGACCAAAATACCAATTTCCATGCTGAGTGTATAATTTGCTGCTCAAACTGGTTTTTGGACCCTCTGATCATTGTTCCTTTCCAATCTAAGGTCCTTGGGATCTCCTCTCCTCCTTGGAACAGGATCCCTGGATGGTCTTATCCCTCTTTCACTGTCCAAAGATCTCCTCACCCCCAGACCTTCCTGCTCTGATGAGATGGGGGAGCCCCTGGCACACCCCAGACCTCCCTTTTTAGGGAATTATTTGTCTCTCAGCCCTTTGCTGTTGTGGATTAACCTTTGGAGGATCCCCCATGGGGATGCAAATGAAGGAATCAGTGGGTCCTTTCAATGTAAATCTGCATATTCCTGGGCATGGGGTGACTTTCAACTGTTGTACCTTTCAGGTTGTTGGTTTGAGCAGCTGGGAAAGGCCTGGCTGCTCCTGGGCATGGGGAGCTGCTGTCCCTGGAATTCAGCTCCTGTCCTGGAATTCAGCTCCAGCCTTGGAATTCAGCTCCAGTCCTGGAATTCAGCTCCTGTCCTGGAATTCAGCTCCTGTCCTGGAATTCAGCTCCTGTCCTGGAAATTCAGCTTCTGACCTTGAAATTCAGTTCCTGTCCTGGAATTCAGCTCCAGCCTTGGAATTCAGCTCCAGTCCTGGAATTCAGCTCCTGTCCTGGAAATTCAGCTCCAGCCCTGGAATTCAGCTCCTGTCCTGGAATTCAGCTCCTGTCCTGGAAATTCAGCTCCTGTCCTGGAATTCAGCTCCTGTCCTGGAATTCAGCTCCTGTCCTGGAAATTCAGCTCCTGTCCTGGAATTCAGCTCCTGTCCTGGAATTCAGCTCCTGTCCTGGAATTCAGCTCCTGTCCTGGAAATTCAGCTTCTGACCTTGAAATTCAGTTCCTGTCCTGGAATTTCAGCTCCTGCCCCTGGAATTCAGCTCCAGCCCTGGAATTCAGCTCCAGCCCTGGAATTCAGCTCCTGCCCCTGGAAATTCAGCTCCTGAAATTTCAGCTCCTGCCCCTGGAATTTCAGCTCCTGTCCTGGAATTTCAGCTCCTGCCCCTGGAATTCAGCTCCTGTCCTGGAATTCAGCTCCTGCCCCTGGAATTCAGCTCCTGTCCTGGAATTCAGCTCCTGTCCTGGAAATTCAGCTTCTGACCTTGAAATTCAGTTCCTGTCCTGGAATTTCAGCTCCTGCCCCTGGAAATTCTGTCCCTGGAAATTCAGCTCCTGTCCTGGAAATTCAGCTCCTGACCTTGAAATTCAGTTCCTGTCCTGGAAATTCAGCTCCTGCCCCTGGAAATTCTGTCCCTGGAATTTCAGCTCCTGCCCCTGGAATTTCAGCTCCTGTCCCTGGAAATTCAGCTCCTGTCCTGGAATTTCAGCTCCTGTCCCTGGAATTTCAGCTCCTGTCCTGGAAATTCAGCTTCTGACCTTGAAATTCAGTTCCTGTCCTGGAATTTCAGCTTCTGCCCCTGGAAATTCTGTCCCTGGAAATTCAGCTCCTGTCCCTGGAATTCAGCTCCAGCCCTGGAATTCAGCTCCTGACCTTGAAATTCAGTTCCTGTCCCTGGAATTTCAGCTCCTGTCCTGGAAATTCAGCTCCTGACCTTGAAATTCAGTTCCTGTCCCTGAAATTTCAGCTCCTGTCCCTGGAAATTCAGCTCCTGCCCCTGGAAATTCTGTCCCTGGAAATTCAGCTCCTGCCCCTGGAATTTCAGCTCCTGCCCCTGGAATTTCAGCTCCTGTCCCTGGAAATTCAGCTCCTGTCCTGGAATTTCAGCTCCTGTCCTGGAATTTCAGCTCCTGCCCCTGGAAATTCAGCTCCTGAAATTTCAGCTCCTGCCCCTGGAATTTCAGCTCCTGTCCTGGAATTTCAGCTCCTGCCCCTGGAATTTCAGCTCCTGTCCTGGAATTTCAGCTCCTGCCCCTGGAAATTCAGCTCCTGAAATTTCAGCTCCTGGCCTGGAATTTCAGCTCCTGTCCTGGAATTTCACCTCCTGCCCCTGGAATTGCAGCCCCACATCGCAGCTCTTCCTCTGTTCCAACCCCATGGCATTTCCAGGCGGATTTAGTCCCGTTTGAGCCTCCCGTTGAGCAGGAGCTCTGCGGAGCTCCCCCTGGCGCGCGTTTCTCGGGATCTCTCCCATGGCCATGGTCTCCTGCTCCGCCCTGAAC
Source organism: Pithys albifrons albifrons (assembly GCF_047495875.1). NCBI lineage: Eukaryota > Metazoa > Chordata > Aves > Passeriformes > Thamnophilidae > Pithys > Pithys albifrons. The sequence goes on along the minus strand of NC_092464.1, from coordinate 1,297,387 downwards.
TGCCACAACGCCACGAGCGGCGCCCACAAGAACAGCTCGGTGAGCTTTTATGGCTTCCCTTTGCAAGACCAGGCGCTGCTGAAGCGATGGCTGCACAACATGGGCAGGGCCACGGCCACCCCCTCCAAGCACCAGCGCCTGTGCTCCAAACACTTCGAGGAGAGCTCCTTCCAGAGGGATCCCTCCAGCAGCCGCAGCAACCGGCGCCTGCTGAAGGAGGCCGTGCCCAGCAAGTTCATCCTGGGGGAGGACGGGAAGTGGCTGGTGGGGACACCCCAGGGCTCCTGTCAGGGCATCAGGAGCAAAGCTCGGAAACGGATCCGGAGTCCCGAGCGCTGGAGGGTAATTGAGGGGGTGGATATAGGGAATAAATGGAATTAAGGGATGATTTGGGTGGAAATCTTTGGGAAAATATCCCTTGGAGGGTTTTATTAGTAATAATATTATCATGGAATCATAGAATGGTTTGGGTTGGAAAAGGCCACTGAGACCATCAAGTCCAACCCTTGATCCAACCCCACTGTGATCACCAGCCCAGGGCACGGAGTGATCACAGTGGGGTTGGATCAAGATGTGGTGGATTCTCACTCAGTGCCACATCCATAGAATGACAGAATCATAGAATGGATTGGGTTGGAAAAGACCTCGGAGATCATCAAGTCCAACCCTTGATCCAACCCTGATCCAACACTCTGTGCCCTGGGCTGGTGATCACAGTGGGGTTGGATCAAGACGTGGTGGATTCTCACAGTGGGGTTGGATCAAGACATGGTGGATTCTCACTCAGTGCCACATCCATAGAATGACAGAATGGATTGGGTTGGAAAAGACCTCTGAGATCATCAAGTCCAACCCTTGATCCAACCCTGATCCAACACTCTGTGCCCTGGGCTGGTGATCACAGTGGAGTTGGATCAAGATGTGGTGGATTCTCACAGTGGGGTTGGATCAAGACATGGTGGATTCTCACTCAGTGCCACATCCATAGAATGGATTGGGTTGGAAAAGACCTCTGAGATCAACAAGTCCAACCCTTGATCCAACCCTGATCCAACACTCTGTGCCCTGGGCTGGTGATCACAGTGGAGTTGGATCAAGATGTGGTGGATTCTCACAGTGGGCTTGGATCAAGACATGGTGGATTCTCACAGTGGGGTTGGATCAAGACGTGGTGGATTCTCACTCAGTGCCACATCCATAGAATGACAGAATCATAGAATGGATTGGGTTGGAAAAGACCTCTGAGATCATCAAGTCCAACCCTTGATCCAACCCTACTGTGATCACCAGCCCAGGGCACAGAGTGCCCTGGGCTGGTGATCACAGTGGGGTTGGATCAAGACATGGTGGATTCTCATAGTGGGGTTGGATCAAGACGTGGTGGATTCTCACTCAGTGCCACATCCATAGAATGGATTGGGTTGGAAAAGACCTCCCAGATCATCAAGTCCAACCCTTGGTCCAACTCCAGTCCCTTTACCAGATCATGGCACTCAGTGCCACGGCCAAGCTCAGCTGAAAACCCTCCAGGGATGGGGAATCCACCCCCTCTCTGGGCAGCCCATTCCAATCCCTGAGCACTCTCTCTGCAAAGGATTTCTTTCTCATCTCCAACTTCAATTTCCCCTGGCAGAGCTTGAGCCCATCGTGCCCCCTTGTCCTATTGCTGAGTGCCTGGGAGAAGAGACCAACCCCCACCTGGCCAGAACTTCCCTTCAGGCACTTCCAGACAGGAATGATGTCAGATTTGTGTGTAAATCCTTGGAAAAATATCCCTTGAAGGGCTTCATTAGTAATCATATTATCATTCCCTAATAATAAGCTTTTATTAATAGGGCAGAGCTTTTCCAGCCAGTCTGGAACTGCCTTTGGGCTTATTTAAAGCACTGAATTGTTAAGGAAGAGCCACATTCCCTGAGGGAGCTGGGTATGGATGCTGACCATGGATAATTTTGACCCAGTTGTTAGGAAAAAAATCCTTGTTTTGGTTGAGTCACATCCCCTTTAAGTGATTTCACTCACTCTGGAATAGCAGGAGAAGGTTCTTGTAGAACCTCCTTTGTTACTGTGCTGGTTACACAGACCCTGCTGGGAGCAGTGCTGACCTCTGGTTAAAATTCCTGGAAAAAGAGGAGTTTTAGGGACTTGCAGCCCCCCAACAGCACTGACTGATGAGCATTTTGGTTTTTAGGTCTCTGAGAAGTTCCCCAATGGTGCTGAGGGGCCGACTCTGGAGGATTGGCAGAATGAGTTCTACAAGACAATCCTGAAGGAGAACTGTGGATCTTTAATCAAAGTGGGCAAAGGTCAGTTTTCCCTCTCCAAAGGGTGACGTGTGCTGGGTCTGGGCTGGCTCTTGTCACTCCTCAAATCCCTGGATTTTTAGGGAATTAACCTTTAGGTACTTGGGAATCTTTGTGAGGTTCACAGACAGTCTTCCTTTTAAAGGCTGAAGGGTGGGCAGAGGGTTTATGATCTCTGGGCATGAACCTGCCAACAGAAACAGGAACAAAGGAGTGGAAGAGGTTCAGATGCAGGAGCTGCAGTGACTCAGGAATCCTGAATCCTACAGACTCCTCATTTATGGTGAAGTTGTGCTTTTCCCATCCCAAATCCTGACGTGTGTTTGGGTTTGGGATTCACAGAAATAGTTCCATAACAAGAATGATGCCCAGAAAATAAAAAGGTGTTGTTGACTTTAAATGCCCAACTGTAGGTTTGAACCCATTGGCATTTGGAATTCAGAGCTGTGAGCCCTCCCTGGCTCCTCAGCAACCAGGGAATTCCTTGGATTCATAGAAGAACCTGCTGAAATCAAGGGCTGAGTGTGCTTTTCCTTGTCCCCACAAACTCAGGACTGAACCACAAAACCCAGCACCAGGTGGCTGAGTTTGGGTTTAAGGCTCAAATCTGAGACCTGCCACTTTCCAACATTTAATTTTCAGGATTTGGGGTGCAATTCCTGGACTGTTCTATAAAAGATGGAACACTCATCCTGCTCACCTGCATCCCACCACCCTTTCACATGTCAGAGCAGCTGCATTTGCTGTTCCCTCCTGGAGGGATTTCCCCTGGAATAACAGATGCTTGTCAGGCAGTGGGTTATGCAAGACAACAATCAGAGGGAGGTAACAATGACCATAATTTCCTTATTCTTGCTGTTCCTTGATCAGATTACCCCCTTCCCAAAAGCAAAATCCTGGCGAGAGAAACGGCGCAGGTCAAGGACCAGCAGGATTTGGAGGGAAAGAAGATTCCTGCCAGCCTTGGCACAGGTGTGAGACTCGTTGGGAATTAAATGGCAACACCTTGCCCCTGGTAGGATTGGAGGGAGGAGAGATTCCAGCTCATCCCAGCTTATTTTTCCCAAAATCTGGGGGTTTTGTACAGACACAAAAGTTGGGAATTGTTATTCTTTGGAGATTTATGGATAAAGGAAATGAGATAAAGGGAACATTGGGAATGTTGTTCCAGGCCGTGGTGTTGCCATCATCAGATACCACCTGCAGAGGGGAGTTGTTTGTGGATCATCCTCAGGAGACTCCCAAAACCTGCACTGGAACGTTTCGGACAAGGGGGAGACATCGAAGAGCCACCAGAACCCAACCAAGCTGGCAAATCCCACGGGAAAGAGCACAAGCAGCAGCTTCCCTGCAGGAGGACAGCCTGATGGATCCAAACAGTCCCCTTTTCCCCAGCAGGCCCAGCCCAAGCCAGCAGAGGTGCCGTGGTTCATCTGCACGGAGTGCGGGAAGAGCTTTGCCCGGCACGAGTATCTGCTCCGGCACCGGAAAATCCACACGGCCGTGAGACCCCACACGTGCCCCGAGTGTGGGAAGAGCTTCCTGCAAAGAGCCAAGCTCACCAACCACTTCAGGACACACCTGCACATCATCTGTGTGTCAGATGATTTCCTAGGTTAGATGGTTGTCCTGGGTTGAGCTGGCAAAACACCAACTGTGCAGGACAGAGTGAAGAGGGTCCCTCCTCCCCCCAACCAGCCAAGGGAAAAAAGAAGAGGGAGAGGGAAAAAAACCCTCAAAGGAGGTTTGTGCTGAAACCAACTACCTGTATTTATACAGAAAAGAGGAAAATAAGAGAAAACCACAATATAGCACACACTTACACAAGTTACATGTATATAACAAGGAATAGCTTCCCACACCCCAATTAGCACAAAGCAAAGTCTGTTACACCAGGTCTGTAAGGACTCTGAGAGACACATAGCAGGAAACAGAGTAACAACAAAAGTGTTTCTACTTCCCTGAGTGCAAACAAAATGCAAGCAGAGGCAGCAGGGGCAGTGTGACCTTCAGATCTGCTTAATTTTTGATGCAGATTGAACTACAAGTTCGAGTCATTCTCTTGAGCAAAATTAAAACTCAAACAAGTTATCTGTAAATACCAAAAACTGACTTTTATTAATTGATTGGGAGAGAGATGCTGTCTTGGTTTGAGATAAGCAACTGCCAACCCCCCCAAGCACAGAGAGAAAAGCCTCCCTCCTAACACCAGGGAAAGGGAGGAAAAGAGGGGAAAGGAAAAAAAACCACTTCAAACTGCATTTATACTAAATCTACATATATTTTTCACAGGAAGAAAGAGACAATTAGAAGAGAGTACAAATATTCACTCACACAAGTCTACAACAACAAGTTCCCCACCTCAACTTCTTAACAAACACACAAATTTACTGTCCTAACTACACATTACTTAAGAAGAAGCTTATTCCCCAGGGAGACAAACCCAAGCAGAAAGGAGAGACCCAGAACAACACAGTTTACTTTCCTGAGATACCCTGTGAGCCAGTGGTGGGCCTGGTCCTCTCCATCCCCCCAGGACAGCATCGTGTGTCCTCCCAAGAGGAGGCTGAGAAGCCACTGCCTTAACCACTCCCACACTGGTTCCTACTGCCCTGGAGATGATGCCATAGTGTGGTATGGAATACAAACTTACTGGCTAGAAGAGGTCAGCTGTTAGCCCAGCCCAGCTCAGGTCAGCTGACAGCTTCAGCCTAGTCCACACTCCAGAGCCCAAATCTAGGCCCACCTGGGTGAACCCATGACAGATGTGAAAGGAAAAGAGGAAAAATAAGAAAAGTTAGGAAAAATGCTTAAGGTTATTTATAGAAGCAGAGAAAAGATACCACCATGAAAAACTACTTGAGTGCCTTATCCATGTAACTGAGAGGAAGGAGGGGGGATGCAGATGCTCTCTCTGTTCTTGCCACGATGTTATCTCTTGGCTGCAAGAGGATGGTGAGTGAGTCTTTGAAATGCAAAATGCTGTTATTTCCCCTCAGACCAGACCGGCTTCTGGAGTAGCTGCAAAAGAGGGTGCTTTATTTTAGCCTGTAAGAGGAAAATTCAGAGAAAGGATTTACCTCACAGACAGTCACAGACTGTTCAGGCTGCCAGGCAGTCTCACTCCAGGCCGATGCTCTCTCCAGGCTGACAAGCAGCCTCTCTCTCCAGGCAGATGGCAGCTGGTGGTGTTGGAAGGAAGGTAAGACGAGCTGAGAGGAGAGATCCGAAGAAGACTAGGAGAGGCTTCCTAGTTTCTCCTTGTCTCTTGTTCCTCCAACTTCTGAATTCATCTTCAGGTTTTTATAATGCTTTCCTAATCTCTACACATGTTTTTTGGCACGTAGTCAGGTCCAGATGTGGGAAACTGATCCCAAAAGGCAGGATTTTCTGGCAGGAAGTATTTCCTTGAGAAAGCTTTTCCACTAAAGCTGACACAGCAATGTTAGCAGAATGTATTGAGAGGCAGAAAACAATGGAGAAACATATTTTTGACTTGTTTACACGCTACAGGCAGGAGCAGGGCCTGCTCCAAGACAAAAGCTGGATCACGTCTGGCTTGTACCTCGGCCATGGCAGAACTGACCAAGCCACTCCCACACACTGGATATTTACCCCCTTTGAGATGGTGTATTATGGTATGGAGTACAATATTATTGGCTGGAAGAAGTCAGCTGTGAGCTGGCTCAGCCCAGCTTAAATCAGCTGACAATCTCAGGCCTAATCTGAACTTTAAAGCCTGACTTAGGCCCACCTGGCTAAACCCAGAACAATTGTCCATCCTCAGTCTGGAGGGAATGGTTTATAGTCCTGTGTGGATCACAGGGAAGCTTTGGGATAAGGCACTTGGCCTAAATTTAATCAAGTTCAAGTTTGAAAGGCATCTGGTTGGTGCCTTATCCCAATCATTGATTAGGACCCAGTTTTAATTAGTGCCTGGATGATTCCCATTGTGCTCTATCCCTCCCTTCCTGGGAGCAGGAGTTGGGATAGAGCAGCATTGGCTGTACCAAAAGTGGCATTAAATAAACCTGGTGCACCAAACAGCTCGTGCTGGAGAGCACCCAAAGTGAGAGAGAAACACTGGAAGTTTTCAGGGATGAAAAGCCAAGACTTGGGAATGGGACTGTCCCCCAGTAAACTGATGTCTGAAGCAATGAATCCCAGGTGTTAGTTCCCTGTTTCACTGCTCTCCCATGACTGAAACTGCTGAAATAATTCTATTTTTGGGTTCTATTTTCATATTGACCCCATGTATTTCCTGTGGGGTGAGATGCTGCTTTGATTTCTGAGATTATAGAAAAAAAAAAACATGGATATTTTCCTAATGTGTGTGCAACGTGTCAGTGATGTCCATCTGTAAAGTGGAAAAAGCAGTGGGGAGAAGGTGAGCAGAGAGGAGGGGGGGCCAGTTTTGTGTTTTCTCCCTATGGGCTGGTGGTTCTCACTGTGTTTGGTTATTCCAGTTGAGTGCCAGGAGGGAAAATGTGTTGCCTCCAGTTGGAGGGACGTGCTCAGTCGTGGTCTCCACTTGGAGTGAGGTCCGTGGGCTCAGCTGCAAAGAGCTGGTGCTGTGGTGAGTTCCAGGAGTTGTGGAGGGGACTGGGGGAAAGCACTTGGCCCCAAAGGAGGTTTAGATTGGATAGTGGGAAAATTTCTTCCCAGGAAGGGCTGTCCAGTCCTGGCACAGGCTCTCCAGGGCCATGGTGGAGTTGCCATCCCTGGAGGGATTCAGGAAGTGTAGATGTGACATTTGGGGACATGATTCCATACCCTGGGCCCTGGGGGTCACCAAAGCTGCACAGCCCCAGGCAGCTGTGAGAGACTGGGATGTTCAAGGTTAAGGACTTAAACAAAAGCAGCAGGTTCTTTGCTGAGCTCAGGCTTCCCCCCCAGCCAATGGGGAGGAAATTTCTTTGGATATGTGGTGATGAAAGCTCTGATATGCTTAAGAACAGCCCTGGGAGACCACGACAAACCCACCTTTGTCCAGCAAGGAGCTGCTTTTGAGGCAGAGGAGGGAAGAGGCCGCTAAGAAGCAGATCCTGGGAGGTGGGACAGTGCTGTTTATCTGCCCATGTCCTCCCTCTCACAGCTGGCTCAGGTGTGACACTTTCCCCCCCAGGGGACATTCCCACGTGGGGCTGAAGGTTTCCATCCCCTCTGGTGGGGCACAACTGGCTCAGCTGTGGGGGTCGTGTCTTAGAAGGGCCATAAACCATCAAAGCCCCCTGGAGTGCCCCCAGACCCATCTCTGGGTGTTCCCACCTGAACCTGAACACACATTAACCCTGTGCCAGTGCCACCAGTGCTCACACTGACACCGGTGCCTGTGCCCATGCTGAGGCTGAGGCTGGTACTGGTGCTGGTGCTGGTGCCAATACCAATTCCTGTGATAACACCAATGCTGGTGCCAGTGCCAGCGGTGGAAGTGGCAATGGCAGTGATGCTGCTGGTGCACCAGTGCCTGTGAAGGTGCCAATGCCAGTACCGGTGGCTGTGGTGGAGCCACTGCCAGTGCCAGTCAACTGTGGCGGTGGCAGTGCCAGTGTGAGTGCCAGTACTGGTGCCAGAGCTGATCCCAGTAGGCAATAGTGGTGGCAGTACCGGTGCTGCTGGTGGAGCCAATCCCAGTGTGCGGTGGCAGTACCGGTGCCCATCCGGGTGGTGGGGTTGATCCCGATCCAGTGTCAGAGTCAGAGCCAATCCCAGTCCTGATCCTGGTGGTGGAGCAGATCCCTGTGCCAGTGGCAGTGCCTGTGCCAATCCTGATCCCGGTGTCCCTCCCGGTGGTGGAGCCGCTCCCTGTGCTGACAGGCGGTGGCAGTGCCGGTGCCGATCCCGATCCCGGTGCCGGCAGGTGCTGGCAGTGCCGGTCCCAGTGCCGGTGGCGGAGCCACTCCTGGTGCCGGCAGGCGGTGGCAGTGCCGGTTCCGGTGCCGATTCCGGTCCCAGTGTCGGAGCCACTACCAGTGCCGGCAGGCGGTGGCAGTGCCGGTGCCGATCCGGGAGTCCCTCCTGGTGCCGGTGCCGGTGCCGATCCCGCTGCCGGTGCCGGCAGGCGGTGGCAGTGCCGGTGCCGATCCCGGTGTCCCTGCCGGTGCCGGAGCCGCTGCCGGTGCCAGCAGGCGGTGCCGATCCCGGTGCCTCTCCCGGTGGCAGTGCCGGTGGCGGTGCCGGCAGGCGGTGCCGATCCCGGTGCCGCTCCCGATCCCATTCCCGGCAGGCGGTGCCGCTCCAATCCCATTCCCGGCAGGCGGTGCCGATCCCGGTGCCGCTCCCGATTCCAGTCCCGGTGGCGGAGCCGCTCCCGGTGCCGGTAGGCGGCACTGCTCCGCGCTCCGCGCTCGGCGCTCCCGCCGCTCCCCGCCCGCTGCCGCCCAGCCCGGAGGAGGCGGATGCGATTCCCCGGCCGCCCGTGGCTGCTCGGCGGGGCGGGGGGGCCCGGCCCGTGCGCAGGCACCGACAGCGGCCCCGGCCCCGCGCCCGGCCCCGCTCCGCGCTCTCCCCGCCGCCGCCCGGCCCCGGCCCCAGCCCCAGCCCCAGCCCCAGCCCCGGCCGCGGCCGCCGGGGCCCGGCCCAGCTCCGCGGGGCCATGGCCGAGTGGGCGCCCGCCCAGGTAAGCGCGGCCCGGGGCACCGAGCACCGGCTGCGGGCACCGGCCCCGGGCACCGGCCCCGCGCGGAGCCGCCGCGCCCGCCCCGCTCTCGCCGCCCGGCCCGGCCCGGCCGGAACCCCCCGGCACTCCCCGCCCCACGGGGCCCCCGCGGGCCCGACCCGGGCTGGCCCCGCTGCCCCCGGGATGTGGCGGAGCACCCCTGACCCAGGATGCCCGTGAGACCCCGGGATGCCCCGGGCACGGGTGACCCGGCATGTCCACGTGCCCCCGGGATGCCCCGGGGTGCTCCGTGCAGGCTCCAGCCCCGGGATGTCCCCAGGGACCCGACCCGCGATGGCCCCGGTGCCCCTGGAATGCCCCGGGCACCGCTGACCCGGGATGCCCGTGTGTTCCCAACTCGCCCCAGGCACCTCTGCCCCAGGATGTTCCCGTGCCCCCGGGATGCCCCAGGGTGCCCTGGCGTGCTCCCTGCAGGCTCCAGCCCCGGGCATGCCCTGGGCACCTCTGTCCTGGTGTGTCCCCAAGGTGTCCCCTGGGCACCCCTGGTCCATGCCTGCCCCTGGCTGCTCCCTGCCCTCCCAGCCCCATCCTTCTCCTGGCTGGGCTCTGACCTTGGCAGGCCCTGGAATGGCTCCCACGGGACAGGGGTCTGGGGTGACAGGATGGGGGATCACCTGGCTGGTGACAGGATGGGGGGTCTCCTGGCTGGTGACAGGATGGGGGTCTCCTGGCTGGTGACAGGATGGAGGGTCTCCTGGCTGGTGTCCCACGGGGACAGTGACCAGCACTGACCCAATGGCTGCCCTGCTGTGCCACTCGCCGCCCCCTCGGGCCAGTGGGCATCGCACACGGGGACCCACCCCGGTGTGGTTCTTTGGGTGCCGGTGGGCAGAAGCCCCAGAATCGGGGGACAGAGTCTCAGGGGGGGTGACGTGGCCCTCATCCCACTGGTGCCCTCCCCACGGCGCAGGTGCAGGAGTGGAACATGGAGGCCCCTCACCTGATGCCGCTGCAGCCGCCGCTGCTGCCGGAGCGGGCGCACGTGCGGGAGGCTCAGCTGCACTCGGCAGAGGCCTCGCTCTGGACCGTGGTGGCCACGGTGCAGGCCATGGAGAGGAAGATCGACCTCCTGGCCACCCGCCTGCTCAGCCTGGAGGGTCGCTCTGGCACGGCCGAGAAGAAGCTCCTGGACTGCGAGAAGACGGCCATGGAGTTTGGGAACCAGCTGGAGAGCAAGTGGGCCGTGCTGGGCACCCTCATCCAGGAGTACGGGCTGCTCCAGCGGCGCCTGGAGAACGTGGAGAACCTCCTGAAGAACAGGAACTTCTGGGTGCTGAGGTTGCCCCCTGGCCCCCGGGGTGAGGTCCCCAAGGTAAGGGCTCCTGGGGGGCCGCAGGACACTGGGGGGACCCCCAGTTTCCCGGGGGGTGGGCACTGCTGAGCTGTGGGGACTTGTCCCCGCAGGTGCCGGTGACATTTGTCGACATCGCCGTCTACTTCTCGGCGGAGGAGTGGAAGAACCTGGAGGAGTGGCAGAAGGAGCTGTACAACAACCTGGTGAAGGAGAACTACGAGGCTTTGCTCTCCCTGGGTAAACATTCCCTTTTCCCCCTTTCCTGGCAAGCTGCCTCTCCCTGGAGGGTCCCCAACGTGGGTGGTGGCACTCGCTGTGTCCCTGGGACCACCCATTTTGGAGGGAATGCTCCATGGCTTGTGCTGTGCCACATCAGTACTGCCACATGGGGCAGCCTGTGCCACCCCGGGGGGCTGGAGAGGGTCCTTGTCCCCCAAATCCGAGACCTTGAACCTCCAACATGGAGGTCCTGTGGGATTTAGGCAGGCTCTCTGCCAGGAGGGATGCCAGGGCCTGGCAGACTGGTGTGTACCCTGGTGTGTCCCCTGTGTGGCACAGCCCCAGTGCCATCACTGCTGTGTCCCCTGCGTGTCCCCCCATGCCTGGTGACAGGGAGGGAGTGGCAGGCACAGCCCCAGTGCCATCAGTGCTGTGTCCTTGCCATGTCCCCCCATGCCCAGTGATGGGGAGGGTGTGGCAGTCACAGCCCCAGTGCCATCACTGCTGTGTCCCCTCGTGCCCAGTGACAGGGAGGGTGTGGCATTCACAGCCCCAGTGCCATCATTGCTGTGTCCCCCCATGCCTGATGACAGGGAGGGTGTGGCAGGTCCGGCCCGATGCCATCACTGCTGTGTCCCCCCATGCCTGGTGACAGGGAGGGTGTGGCAGGTCCGGCCCAATGCCATCACTGCTGTGTCCCCCCATGCCCAGTGACAGGGAGGGAGTGGCAGGCACAGCCTGGGTGCCATCACTGTTGTGTCCCCCCATGCCCGGTGACAGGGAGGGTGTGGCAGGCACATGCCTGGTGCCATCACTGCTGTGTCCCCCCATGCCCGGTGACAGGGAGGGAGTGGCAGGCACAGCCCAGGTGCCATCACTGCTGTGTCCCTGCAGACGGTGCCCTCTCCAGAAACGAGGTGCAGCCCCGCAGTGAGCGCGGGGAAGGTCCCTGCGTTCCCGAGCAGCGGGAGCTGGAGCAGCGGGAGCTGCCACCGGACACCTGTGCGGGTGAGGCACCACAGGAGGACCTGTCCCCACTGTCCCCACCTCGTGTTCCCCCACCCTGCCCATCCCTTCTCTTTCCCTGGTGGTTCCATCCTCCCTGGGCCCAGTTTTCCAGCTGTGACTGGGAACCACCTCGAATGATCTCAGAAAACCCCCTGCGACTGCTGTACCAGAGGTCTTTTATATCCATGTGTCCCCCACTGCCACCACGTTGTGCCAGTCCTTGGACTGTGTCACAGTCACCCACAGACACCCAGCTCCCTCAGCCATGTCATTGTCACCCATCTCCATTGGGCTGTGCCACAGTCATCTGTCCCCAAGGGCTGTCCCACGTCACCCATCCCCAAGGGCCATCTCAGGGTCACCCATCCCCAAGGGCCATCTCAGGGTCATCCATCCCCAAGGGCTGTCCCACAGTCACCCATCCCCAAGGGCTGTCCCATATCACCCATCCCCAAGGACTGTCCCATGTCACCTGTCCCCAAGGGCTGTCCCACAGCCACTCATTCCCGTGGGCTCTCCCCCAGCCACCCATCCCCACAGCTCCCTGGGGATATTTGATGCCCCATATCTGCTGTGGGATGAGAAGTCCCACCAGGATCCCAGGGGTCCCACAGCCAGGGGTGAGGTGACCGTGGGTCGCACTGCGTGGCACACCCTGGCCCTGGCCAAGCCTCTCCTTGTGAACAGAGTCGCTGATCTCCACCTCCGACATCCTGTCCCGGATCAAGCAGGAGGTGGCCTTTGTGGGGGAGCAGCAGTTCCCGGAGGAGCGGGTGATGCCGCCGGACCCCTGTGCAGGTGAGCCCGGGCTGGGCCGTGCCAGCAGCGCTGCCCTTTGGAGCCGTTCCCTCCCCATGCCCCAGGGGCAGGATGTGGCTCCGCGTGGCTGAACGCCCGTGCCCTCCCTCCCTCCCTGCAGGCGCGGACGCGCTGATCACCGCGCACGACTTCTTGTCGTGGATCAAGCAGGAGGAGGAGCCGTGTGTCCGTGAGCCCTGGGAGCTGCCGGAGAGGGAGATGCTGCCCCCGGGTCCTGGTCCCGGTGCGTGATCCCCCGGGATGGGGCTGGGGTGGGGGAGCGCCCACCGGGCTGGGCTGTGACACGGGGACGTCCCCGGTGTCCCCACAGTCACTGACCGGGCTGGGCTGTGACACGGGGACGTCCCCGGTGTCCCCACAGTCACTGACCGGGCTGGGCTGTGACACGGGATCGTCCCCGGTGTCCCCACAGTCACTGACCGGGCTGGGCTGTGACACGGGGTCGTCCCCGGTGTCCCCACAGTCACTGACCGGGCTGGGCTGTGACACGGGGACGTCCCCGGTGTCCCCACAGTCACTGACCGGGCTGGGCTGTGACACGGGATCGTCCCCGGTGTCCCCACAGTCACTGACCGGGCTGGGCTGTGACACGGGATCGTCCCCGGTGTCCCCACAGTCACTGACCGGGCTGGGCTGTGACACGGGGATGTCCCCCGTGTCCCCAGCAGTCATTGACCGCTTTTCCATCCCCTGCAGCCGGGGAGGGGCTGCTAGTGAAGACGGAGGAGCGGTGCCCCCACGCCGAGCCCCCGGAGGAGGTGGGTTTGCCGGGCGGCTCCGGGGAGCTGCTCTTCCCCAGCACGGGCTTCGGGACCCCCGAGGGACAGGCGGCGGTGCCGGCGGCGGTGGCACTGCCGGCGCAGCACAGACTGGGCAAAGCTGCGGGCTCCGAGCCGGGCCCGGGCCCCGACACGGGGGTCGTCCCCGCCGCGCCGCCGGGCCCCGCCGAGGAGCGCCCGCACGGCTGTGCCGAGTGCGGGAAGAGCTTCAGCGGCAAGAAGAGCCTGCGCATCCACCAGCGCAGCCACGCGGCCGAGCGGCCCTACCCGTGCGCCGAGTGCGGCAAGAGCTTCAATTGCCACTCGGGGCTGGTGCGGCACCAGATGATCCACCGCGGCGAGCGGCCCTACAAGTGCTCCGAGTGCGGCAAGTGCTACAGCCGCAAGGAGCACCTGCAGAACCACCAGCGGCTGCACACCGGGGAGCGCCCCTTCGCCTGCGCCCAGTGCGGCAAGAGCTTCATCCGCAAGCAGAACCTGCTCAAGCACCAGCGCATCCACACCGGCGAGCGCCCCTACCAGTGCCCAGCCTGCGGCCGCAGCTTCCGCTACAAGGAGTCCCTCAAGGACCACCAGCGGGTTCACGGGGCCGAGGCGGCGCCCCCGCCGCTGCCCCCGCCCGGGATCATGCCCCCCGGGGATTAGGGGGCACCCCGCCGCGGACTGGCACCCCCCGGGGCGGGGGCGGGCACCGGCCACGCAGCTTCCCACCGAATCGAGGTGCCCGGCCGGGGCGGGGGGCACGTGGGGACCCCCAGGGGGGTCGTGCCCCCCCCGGCCCCCTGCCATGGACGGACACTTCGGCCCCAGCGCTGCCCCCACAGACGATGTCGCCGCACGGGGTGGGGAGCAGCCCCCCCGCCGTGTCCCCCCGCGCCACCCCCGCCTGCCGCTCTGACCCCCCCGGCCCCCGCTGCTTATTTTTACTGTCCCCCCGCCCCCTGTCCCGCTGTACAGTGCTTGGGGTGTAGTTTTGTATGGACGAGGCGATCCGGAATAAAGTCGTGCTGGGCTGCAGCGCCTTCGCCCCCCACCCCGCGGGGACCCCCGGGAGCTGCGGCTGCGCTCCGGCCCCATCCGAGGGTCCTGCCCCGTCCGAGGGTCCTGCCCCATCCGCGGGTCCTGCCCTGTCCGCGGGTCCTGCCCCGTCCGAGGTTCCTGCCCCGTCTGCGGGTCCTGCCTCGTCCGTGGGTCCTGCCTCGTCCGTGCGTCCTGTCCCATCCGCGGGTCCTGCCCCGTCCGAGGGTCCTGCCCCGTCCGAGGGTCCTGCTCCGTCCGAGGGTCCTGCCCCCGGGCAAGCGGCGGCAGCGGGAGGGGAGGGGGAATATTGTGGGACACGGGGAGGGGGGAACGGTGGAGCCGGGGGTGTGGGGGCTGCTGCACGTCCCCGTGTCACCAGCCGTGGTGGGGCTGCGTGGAGACCCCCAGAGCGGGGAGATGCTGAACCCACGGGTGACACTGCGGGAAAGGGAAGGACAGGGAACACTGTTCCAGGACACGTGAGCACACGTGTGTGTCTGTGCGTGTTCTCATGTGTCTGTGTGTGCTCACACTGTGTCTGTGTGTGCTCACACGTGTTTGTGCTCACATGTGCGTCTGTGTGTGCTCATACATCTCTGTGCTCATGTGTGTCTGTGCTCACGTTTGTCTGTGCGTGTTCCCACATGTCTGTGCTCACGTGTGTGTCTGTGTGCTTGCACATGTGTCTGTGTGTGCTCTGACACGTCTGTGTGCACACGTGTCTGTGCTTACATTGTGTGTGTGCTCTCGTGTGTGTGCTCTCATGTCTGTGCTCATGTGTGTCTGTCTGTGCTCTCACATGTCTGTGTGCACACGTGTCTGTGCTCACATGTGTGCTCTCATGTCTGTGTGCTCTCATGTCTGTGTGCTCTCATGTCTGTGCTCACATGTGTCTGTGTGTGCTCTGACACGTCTGTGTGCACACGTGTCTGTGCTTACATTGTGTGTGTGCTCTCGTGTGTGTGCTCTCATGTCTGTGCTCACGTGTGTCTGTCTGTGCTCTCACATGTCTGTGTGCACACGTGTCTGTGCTCACACATGTGTGCTCACACGTCTGTGTGTGCTCTCACAAGTCTGTGTGCACACGTGTGTGTGCTCTCACAAGTCTGTGTGCACACGTGTGTGTGCTCTCACATGTCTGTGCTCACACGTGTCAGTGCTCACATGTGTGTCTGTGTGTGCTCTCACATGTCTGTGCTCACACGTGTGTCTGTGTGTGCTCTCACATGTCTGTGTGCACACATGTCTGTGCTCACACGTGTCTGTGCTCACACGTGTGTCTGTGCTCACACGTGTGTCTGTGTGTGCTGTCACATGTCTGTGTGCACACGTGTCTGTGCTCTCACATGTCTGTGCTCTCACATGTCTGTGCTCACACGTGTCTGTGCTCTCACATGTCTGTGTGTGCTCCACATGTCTGTGTGCACATGTGTCTGTGCTCACACGTGTCTGTGCTCACACGTGTCAGTGCTCACACGTGTGTCTGTGTGTGGTCTCACATGTCTGTGTGTGCTCTCACGTCTGTGTGTGCTCTCACATGTCTGTGTGCACACGTGTCTGTGCTCACATGTGTCAGTGCTCACACGTGTGTCTGTGTGTGCTGTCACATGACTGTGCTCACACGTGTGTCTGTGTGTGCTCTCACATGTCTGTGTGCACACATGTCTGTGCTCACACGTGTCTGTGCTCACATGTGTCAATGCTCACACGTGTGTCTGTGTGTGCACACCCCAGCCATGCTGTTTCGAGCTCCCTGCAGTCGAGGCTGTCCTGGGTCTCCCCATGCACCTGGACCCCCCCCTCCATCTCCCACTTCCAAAACCCTTTCCTGCATCCCCAATTCCCAACATTTCTCTTTTTTCCTGCCTTTCCCAAGGCTCATGGGCTGTCTTCAAACCTTCCCCAGGGCACGAGCCCAGCACCCACCTCCCTGCACCTCCAAGTCCCTCTGGAAATCATTTCACACCCTTCATTTGAAGCAGCTGAACCCCCCACTCCTGTCAGGTCACATCCCCAGGGCACTCCTGTCCCTGTCACTGACCTGTCCCCGGGTCCTTCCTACCCTTCATTTGGGGATATTTCACCCGTTTTTCTGACCCCAGCCACGGGAAGCCCCACGGCCCTTCCCCAGGCACCCAGGCTGGGTGTCACTGTCCCCCTGGAAGGCCCTGACCAGAGCTGGGTGACCCAGCAAGTGCCACAGCTCCTGCAGGATGTGGCAGTTGGGGTGTCCCTGTGTGCTGGGGGGGCTGTGGGGGGGACACAGCACAGGAGGGCCCCAGGGCTTAGCAGTGCCACCACCCCGGGGTGGGCTGGAGATGGGCAGGGGAGGCAGAGTGTGTGTGAGGCTGGGGTGGCCTGAGGACACAGTGCTCCTGGGGACACTGCAGGCACTGTGGGGACGTCTGGGGGACACTGCACACTGCTGGGGACCTCAGACACTCCCTGGGGACACTGTACACTGCTGGGAACACTGCAGGTTGTTGTGGACACTGCGTGTTGTTGGGGACACTGCACACATCGTGGGGACCCTGCACAATCCTTGGGGACTTTGCATGCTGCTGGGAGACACTACACACCACCCAGGGGCCTTGCATGATGCCAGGGGCACTCCTGGGGGACCCTGCACATTCCTGGGGACCCTGCACATGCCCTGGGACACTGCACAATGCCTGGAGATCCAGCACATGTCCTGGGGTCCCTCCAAACTGCCTGGGGACCCTGCACATTCCTGGGAACCTCCAAAACTGCCAGGGGACCCTGCACATTCCTGGGAACCTCCAAAACTCCCAGGGGACCCTGCACATTCCCGGGGACCTCCAAAACTCCCAGGGGACCCTGCACATTCCCAGGGACCTCCAAAACTCCCAGGGGACCCTGCACATTCCTGGGAACCTCCAAAACTCCCAGGCGACCCTGCACATTCCTGGGGACCTCCAAAACTCCCAGGGGACCCTGCACATTCCCAGGGACCTCCAAAACTCCCAGGGGACCCTGCACATTCCTGGGAACCTCCAAAACTCCCTGGGGACCCTGCACATTCCTGGGGACCTCCAAAACTCCCAGGGGACCCTGCACATTCCCGGGGACCTCCAAAACTCCCAGGAGATCCTGCACATTCCTGGGAACCTCCAAAACTCCCCGAGGACCCTGCACATGCCCTGGGACACTGCACAATGCCTGGAGATCCAGCACATGTCCTGGGGTCCCTCCAAACTTCCTGGGGACCCTACACATTCCCGGGGACCTCCAAAACTCCCAGGGGACCCTGCACATTCCTGGGGACCTCCAAAACTCCCAGGGGACCCTGCACATTCCCGAGGACTTCCAAAACTCCCAGGGGACCCTGCACATTCCTGGGGACCTCCAAAACTCCCAGGGGACCCTGCACATTCCTGGGGACCTCCAAAACTCCCTGGGGACCCTGCACATTCCTGGGGACCTCTAAAACTCCCAGGGGACCCTGCACATTCCTGGGAACCTCCAAAACTCCCTGGGGATCCTGCACATTCCTGGGGACCTCCAAAACTCCCAGGGGACCCTGCACATGCCCCAGGAACCCTGCACACTGCTTGGGGCCACTGCACATTGCCTGGGGCCCCTGCATATGCCCTGGGCATCCTGTACACTGTCTGGGGACCCACATGCTGCTGGAGACCTTGGACACTCCCTGGGGACACTGCACAATCCATGGGGATACTGCACACTCCTGGGGACCTCAGAGACTCCCTGGGGCCCTGCACTCTGCCCAAGGGTTCTTGCATGATGCCAGGGACCCTCCACACTGCTGGGGGACACTGCACAATGCTCAGGGACCCCACATGCTGCTGGGGACCTCAGACACTCCCTGGGGACCCTGCATGTTGCCCAAGGGGCCTTGTGTGATGCCAGGGACCCTCTACATTGCCTGGGGACCCCAAACACTGTCTGGGGACCTCAAACATTCCTTAGGGACCCTCCAGACTCCCTGGGAAACCTGCACATTTCTTGGGGACACAACCCACTGATGGGGACCCCAAGCAGTGCTTGAGTACTCCTAACACTGCTGGAGACCCTGGACACTGCTGAGGACCCCAAAAACAGTGGGGACCCCAAACACCACTGGGGATGCCAAATACTCCCTGAGGACCCTCTCCATTGCCTGAAGACCCTAAACGCTCCTGGGGACCCCAAACGCTCCTGGGGACCCCAAACACTCCTGGGGACCTCTAACCCTGCTGGGGACCCCAAGCACCACTGGGGACCCCAAATGCTCCTGGGGACCCCAAACGCTCCTGGGGACCCCAAACACTCCTGGGGACCTCTAACCCTGCTGGGGACCCCAAGCACCACTGGGGACCCCAAACGCTCCTGGGGAACCCAAACGCTCCTGGGGACCCCAAACACTCCTGGGGACCTCTAACCCTGCTGGGGACCCCAAGCAACATTGGGGACCCCAAACCCTCCGTGAGGATCCTCCACATTGCCTAAGGACCCCAAACACTTCCAAGGATCCCAAACACCCTGGGGACTCCAAACATTGCCTGGGGACCTCAAACACTGAGGAGACCCCAAACACTGTCTGGGGACCCCAAATACTCCCTGAAGACCCTCCACATTGCCTGAGGACCCCAAACACTCCTGGGGACACAACACACTGCTGGGGACCCCAAACACCACTGGGGACCCCAAACACTCCTGGGGACACCACACACTGCTGGGGACCCCAAGCAGTGCTTGCGTACCCCTAACACTGCTGGACCCCAAACACTGTGGGGACCCCAAATACTTCCTGGGGACCCCAAACACTCCTGGGAACCCCAAACACTGCAGGGACTCCAAACACTGCCTGGGGACTCCAAACACCACTGGGGACCCCAAACACTGCCTGGGGATCCCAAACACTCCTGGGGACCCTCCACATTGCCTGAGATCCCCAAACACTCCCTGAGGACCCCAAACATTGCCTGGGGACCCCAAACACTCCTGGGGAGCCCAAACACTGCGGGGACCCCAAACACTCCTGGGGACCCCAAACACTCCTGGGGACCCCAAACATTGCCTGGGGACCCCTAACACTGTGGGAACCCCAAACACTCCTGGGACACTTCACATTGCAGGCTCCCTGCAAGCTGTCCATGTTGTGACTCCTCTGCAGCTCCACAGGCAGCCAAAGGTCCTGGTTCTGAGCCTGGAGAGCCCAGTCCCTGCTGCCCCCGGCCTGCCCCAGTGCTGGGCACCCCTCAGAGCAGGGGGGAAAGCTCAGAGCCACCAAAGTCATTTGTGCCACGTCCTGCCCCTGCTCAGGGCTGTGCACAGCAGGGCCGTGGGACAAACCTCCTGGCCCAGCTCCCACCTCCTCCACACAAGAGATCACACACAAAAAAAGGTCTTTTCTGGCTTTTTTTTGGAGGCTTTTTTTTTTAACATAAGTTTTATGGTTATATGCAAATTAGGTCATTAAATGATTTGCATAAAATGTTCGCACCTCAGCGACTAAGTGTTCCTAACTCCCCACCCCCCGACAGGTAGTAACTCCTACTCGACTATGGGTGTCACGTGCCCCGCTGACACCCACACGTGTCCCTCGCAGGCTTGGCGTCACCTCGGGGCGCTCACACGCCTCAACACGCGTGTGGGGACACGTGCCTGGCACACTCCGGGTGCACCACCGGCCACCCGTGTCCCCCCGTACCTCCCCGTGGGGGTCCCGGTGCCGCCGGCTCGGGGCAGCGCCCGCACACACCGTGCCTCGGGGCCGGGCACCGCCGGCGTGGCACCGGGCTGGCGGCGGGCACACCGTGTCCTTGGCGGGCCGGCGCTCGGCCCGTCCCTAGCTGTTGGTGAGGAAGAGGCGTCTGTGTCTGGCGGTGGAGCTGCGCGGCCGCCCGCGGCGCCGGCCCCGGCCGCGGGTGCCGAAGGGGCTCCGGCTGGGCACGGCGGTGTCTGCCCACGCGGCGCTCCCGCTCGGCGGCTCCGGGAAGCCGGGCTCGACTTTGGGCTGCTCGAGGAGCGGGCTGGGGTCGCGGCGGGGCTCGGGGGGCGGCGGCGGTGCCGGGCTCTGCCGGGCACCGGCGCGTTCCTGGCGCAGGTAGCGCAGCTCGTCCCGGATGTCCGTGAGGACGCCGAGCAGGCGGAACTGCAGCTCCCGGTCGCGTGCCCGCTCCTCGCGCTGGGTGGCCCGCTCCTCCTGCCACATGGCCAGCTCCTGGTGGTACAGCTGGTCCCACTGCTCCTCCAGGTCGAGCAGGTGATGGATGCTAGTCCTCCAGCTGTCCCGGCGCTCCTCGCGCAGCCGGGAGCAGCCCAGCCCGCGCGGGGCACCACCGGCAGCCGGGGCATCTCCGGGGGGAGAGGCGGAGGAGGGCAGAGACTCCTCGGTCAGGGCGCCGTGCAGCGGGGACCGGGCCGGGGGCTCCTCGTCCGCCGGGGCCTTCTCCCAGGTGGGCCCCATCAGTACCCTGGGCAAGGAGCCCCCCTCCGGGCCCGGGCCCCCCGCCTGCTCCTCGGGATGCGCCGAGTCCATGCCGCGGCCCAGGGCGGGCAGGTCGGACACCCCCTCGTGCCCCCAGTCCGAGTGAGCGTCCGAGGGGTTCAAGGAGTCCTCGGGCAGGGAGGTGACGGAGCCCTGGGAGCTGCACCGGCGGATCAGCATGGCCTGGCGGGACAGTTTCACGTCCTCCTCGGCAGACATGGGGGCCTCGGGTCCTGGCTGTGCCCCCACGGCCCCGCCGGGGCCGCGCTCCACCTCCCGGCCTTCCCGCTCCTCCTCCTCCGACATGGAGGCGTAGGACACCAGGGACTCGTTTCGCAGGGATGGCGAGATGGCCGACACGTCTGGAGTGCGCAGCTCCGCTCCCGACTCGGCTGGAAGAGAAGAGGAACCCTCTGGTGAGACCCAGTGCTGGCCCAGCCCATGGGCCCTCACCAACACACAGATCCCAGTGGATCTCCATCCAGACCCCACTGGCAGTGATCAACCAAACCCCACTCCCAGCAGAACTCCATGCCGACCCAGTGATCTCCACGCAGACAACACTCCCAGGAGATCTCCATCCAGACCTTGCTCCCGGCAGATCTCCATCCAGACCCACTGGATCACCATCCTGACCCCACTTCCAGCAGATCTCCATCCAGACCCACTGGATCACCATCCTGACCTCACTTCCAGCAGATCTCCATCCTGGCCCAGTGATCTCCACGCAGACTCCACCCCCAGTGGATCTAGATCCACACCTATCAGATCTCCATCCAGACCTTGCTCCCATCCTGACCCCACTTCCAGCAGATCTCCATTCAGAGCCAGAGGATCTCCATCCAGTCCCTGCTCCCAGCAGATCTCCATCCAGAGCCAGAGGATCTTCATCCAGACCCACTAGATCACTGTCCTGACCTCACTCCCAGCAGATCTCCATCCAGAGCCAGAGAATCTCCATCCAGACCCACTGGATCACCATCCTGACCCCATTCTCAATAGATCTCCACCCAGACCCACTGGATCACCATCCTGACCCCACTCCCAGCAGACCCCCCCACCCAGGCTCAGAGGATCTCCATGCAGATCCCATGCAGACACAGCAGATCTCCACACAGATCCAGAGGGTTTCCAGCTAACTCCACTTGCAGCAAATCCTCACCCAGTGCCAGAGGATCTCCACCCAAGCCCCAGAGGATCTCCAGCCAAGTCCCAGCGGATCTCCACCCAGCCCCAGAGGATCTCCAGCCAAGCCCCAGCGGATCTCCACCCAGCCCCAGAGGATCTCCAGCCAAGCCCCACTCCAGCAGCTCCCCCTGCCCCATTCCCACGTACCGGAGCCGCCCTGCCCCTCTCCACGGCTGTAGTCGGCGCTGCCGGCGGGGTCGGGGCTCTGTCCCGGCAGCCGCGGCGCCGCCGAGCCCTCCACGTCGGGCAGGGCCGAGGGCTGCCCGTTGGTGTCGATGTAGATGCTGGGGTGGCTCACGCCGGGCTGTAGGTGCATGAAGGGCTGCTTGGATGCGCCAGGGAAGAACAGATCTGTGGGGCACAGAGGACCCGGCCTCAGCTCAGGGGCTGTGGTGGCACCGAGGCACAGACACCCCTGCCAGGCCATCCTGTGGGGTCACTCGCCCTCATCTCTCCCAGCACCATCCTGAACCCTGAGGGGTGACATCCCCTAATGCCATAGAGTCATAGATCATGGAATCGTGGAGAGACCTCCAAGGATCATCAGACCAACTCCTGGCCCTGCACAGACACTCCAACAATCCCACCCTGTCCCCCAGAGTGTTGGCCAAACACTCCTGGAGCTCTGGCAGCCTTGGGGCTGTGCCCACTGCCCTGGGGAGCCTGGTCAGTGCCCATCACCCTCTGGAGGAAGAGCCTTTTCTGAAATCCCACCTAACCCTGCCCTGCCACAACTCCAGCCATTCCCTAGGACTTCCTTCAGCCTAGAGATCTCCTGCTTGGCACAGATGCACACAATGTCTCTGGATCAGAGATACCCAAGTCTGGACCACATGGACTGAGCACTGTCGTGGCCCCACTGAAACCAGAGGGGATCCCAGTGGGGATCAAAGAGTATCAAATTAAAGAAGGAAAAAAAGAACTAAAAAGACTCGCTCCAGCAACATTTAAGGTGTTCCTGCTGATCCTGTTGATCTGGCACAGGTTGCCCAGGAAAGGCTGTGGCTGCCCCATCCCTGGAAGTGTCCAAGGCCAGGCTGGATGGGGCTTGGAGCAACCCAGGATAGTGGAAGGTGTCCTTGCTCATGACAGGGAATGAGATGAGCTTTAAGTTCCCATCCAACACAAACCATCCCATGATTTTTATGACTCGTTGATCCCAGGTTATTTCCACAGTGGATTGCTAATCCCATAGCACACCATTCCCGATCCTGGTGGTTTGATACTTGGGAATAACAGCACCAGGGCTCTGCCAGACGCTGCAATCCCAACACAGCCCCCCAAGTGTCCTTCCACAATCCATGGAACACCGACCCTTGGCAAACAGCAGACATTCCTTGGAGAGCACAGAGGGAACACCAACGCTCCCACCACCCCGTTCCCAGCGCCCCATCGCGACTGACCTGGGTCCAGGATGATTTCGGGCTCCGAGTCGTGACTGGCCTGCAGGAAGGTGGAAGCCACCATCTTCTCCAGGGGCGTGAGGCGCGGCTTGTGGAGTGGCCCCCCGGCGCGGTTCATGGGCAGGTGCTTCTTGGAGGTGATCTTCTTCTTGACGTCCAGCCGCAGGTCGCGCCACTTGTGCTTGAGGTCGTCGATGGAGCGCTCGGTGTAGCCCAGGAAGTTGACGCGGCTTTGGATTTGGGTCCAGAGCTGCTTCCGCCGCACGGGGTGAGCCCGCAGGGCCTCGGACCCGTACAGGGCGCTGAAATGCCGGACCACATTCCAGACCAGCGTCTCGGTCTCGTCATTGGAGAAGTTGGCCTTCCTCTTCCGGCCAGACGCTGGCATCGCCTGCGAGGCTGCGGCAGAGGTGGAAGGGGCACAATTGAACCTCGGTCCCCACTCCTCTCTGTCAGCTCCTGGGGGCAACAGGGGGCTGCGGGAGCCCGAGGGAGCCGCGGAGGAGGGAGCCGAAGCAAGAGCCCCGGAGGCATCCATGGCATGGGAGGCTTGGGCCGGGGAGGATCTAAAGAGCCGCTTCGGCACAGCACGCGGCACGGGCGCACCGCATCGCCTCGCCCCGGCTCGAGAGCACCTGGGAGGGGAGAAAAGGAAAGGGCAGCGGTGGGTGGTGGCACTGGGGGTGACGGCGAGGGACCCCCGGGCTCTCTCCAGCCAGAGGCACCTGGGAGCCCCCTGCCAGCTACCACGGGGGCCATGGAGAGCGTTGGGACTGTGGTGAGGGGTCATGGTGAGCACCTCGGCCACAGCATGTGCTGTGGGTGCCAAGGAGGGTGCCAAGGGGCACCTCAGGGCCAGGCTGAGGGTGATGGGGGGCACCTCAAGGCCATGGTGAGGGTCTTATGGCAATGCTGACCATGATGGGGAAAGCCTTGGACATGATGAGCACTTCAGGTTCCCAGCAAGGGCCTCAAGGACACAGCACTGACCACGACCTTAAGGACAGGTCACTGGGCCATGCAAAGGCCTTGGACATGGTGAGCACCTCAAGGCCATGGTGAAGACCTTGGTCATGACAGGCCTTGGCAAGGGTCTTGGCCATGGTGAGAACCTCAAGAGCCAGTGAAGTGAGGACCTTGGGATCATGGTGAAGCCCATAGCCATGGTGAGAGCCTCAAGGCCATGGCGAAGGCATTACGGAAGGCCTTGGCCACGGTGAACACCTCCAGCTCCCAGTGAGGATCTTGGCACCACAGCAAAGATCAAGGCCATGGCAAGTGTTGCAGGGCCATGACAAAAACCTTGGAGAAGGCCTTGGCCATGCTGAACACATCCAGCTCCCAGTGAGGACCCCGGGGCCATGGCAAAGACCTTGGAGAAGGCCTTGGCCACGCTGAACTCCTGAAGATCCCTGTGAGGATCTCCAGGAGGCGACAAAGGTCTTGGCCATGGTGAACACTTCCAGCTCCCCATGAGGACCACAAGGCCAAGGCAAAGACCTTGGCCATAGTGAAGACCTGAGCCACAGTGAACACCTCCAGCTCCCAGTCAGGACCCTGGGGTCACCACAACCAAGTCCTTGGCCATGGTGAAGACCTCAGCCATGCTGCACACCTCAACCTTTCCAAGAGCACCCTGGGGCCATGGCAAAGACCTTGGCCACAGTGAATGTCGTGGCCGTGGCAAAGACCCCAAGGCCCCTGTGAGGACCTTGGGACCACAGCAAGAACCTTGGCTGTGGCAAATGCTTCAAGGCCATGATGAAGACCTTGGCCCTGATGCCCACCCAGGCCACGGTGCCCACTCGGGCCAGGTGTGCACAGCTCAAGCTCCCAGCGAGGACTCGGGGCCACAGCACCAGCCCCCCAGCACAGCACCCACCGCGCCCTGCCCTGTCCCCCCGTGGGCACAGCGCGCACCCCGTGCCAGCCCCGCAGCCCCGCCGGGACCCCCTGCCCGGGGCAGCGCCGCCCCCGCGGGCTCGGGGGGCTCGGGGGGTCCGCGGGCCTCCCCCCGGCTTTGTCCGCTCCGCCGCCGCCGGGCACAAAGCGGCGGGGCCGGTGCGCGCCCCCCGAGCCCCCCACGCGGGGTGCCGGCCGGGGCGGGGGGCGCGGGGCCGTCCCCTCCCGCCGCGGTGCCCGCCCCGCCCCGCTGCGCCCCCCGCCCCGCGGCAGCGCTTACCTGTGCCGGTGCCGGTGCGGGGGGCGCGGGGGGCTCGGCGGGGCCCCGGCGGCGGGAGCGGGCTCAGCTCCGGCGGCGGGTAATGGCTCCCGCCTCGGCGGAACTCGCCTTCATTTCCTCCGAGCGCCGGCGCGGGCCCTGCGCGACCGACCCGCCCGTGGGCCCCCCCTGGTGGTCCCGCCGCGGAGGGACGGGGGGCGGGCACGGCGGGGGCGCCCCGGGATGGGGCATCCCACGGGATGGGGCACCCCGGGATGGGGCATCCCACGGGATAGAGCATCCCTGCATCCCGCGCCCGAGGAGGCTGCGGGTACCCCTATGGGGATGGGGCACCCCGGGATGGGGCATCCCACGGGATGGGGCATCTATGGGGCACCCGCCGGGATGGGACATCCCACGGGATGGGGCACCCGCCGGGATGGGACATCCCACGGGATGGGGCACCCCGGGATGGGGCATCCCACGGGATAGAGCATCCCTGCATCCTGCGGGTACCCCTGTGGGGATCCCCTCGGGATGGACGACTCCCCGGGATGGGGCATCCTCCGGAGCACCCCCCGGGATGGGTCACCCCTCGGGACGGGGCATCCCCCGGGAATGAGCATCCCTGCATCCCACGCCCGACGGTACCCTCCTAGGGATCCCCCCGGGATTGGTCGTCTCCCCAGGATGGGGCGTCTCCTCGGGATGGGACATCCCCGGGAATGGACCATCCCTGCATCCCTCATCCGAGGGGGCTGCGGGTACCCCCTGTGATGGTGTATCCCCGTATGGGTCCCGCCACCCAGTGCACCCCAGTGATGGGGCATCCCAGTGGGTATCCCCCCGTGCACCCACTCCCTGCCTCCCTCTCCCCATCTCCTGGTGCTTTGTGTAACGCCCGTGGTGTTGTGTTCCCGTGGGAATCCCCCGGGGATGATCCATCCCCATGTCCCGCCCTGGCAGGCACTGCAGGTCCCCTCAGGATGGTGTAACCCCGTGGGGATCCCCCCTGCCTCCAGTCCCTGCTTCCCCCACCCCAAGTGCTGCAGGTACACCTGTGATGGTGTATCCCTGTGGGGGTCTCCCCTCAGTTCACCCCATGTACCCCAGGGGTAGTGTGTCCCCCTCCAGTGCACCCACCCCTGCATCCCCTCACCCTCTCCAGGGTATGAGTTTCCCCCCATGACAGTTTATTCCTGTGGGGATCCCCCAGTGCAGCCCATCCTGCATTGCCCCCACTCTGGGTGCTCTTTGCCCCCCTGACTGTGCATCCTTGTGGGGATCCCCCAGTGCAGCCCATCCTGCATCCCCCTGTCCCTGGATGCTCTTTGCCCACTGTGATTGTGTAACCCCCTGGGGATCCCCCTGTGCACCCTATTCCTGCATCCCCCACTTTCCCACCTGCAATTGTGCATTTCTTTGGGTGTCCCCCCTGCTGCTTCCACCCCTGGGTGCTGCTTCCCTGGCACCTGGCTGAGGATGGCACAGGTAGGGGTGCCACGGGGGCCCAGGAGTGGCTGTGGTGCCCCAGACCAGGGCAAGGGAGGGGAAGGGGGAGTTTGGGGTTGACTTTGGGGTGGTCCTGCTGCTCCCAGCAGATGTGATGGTAAAATATGACACCCACCAGCCATGCTCCACTTTGCTGAATTCCAACATTTTAATGCCTGTTACAAACCTCTGGGCACCACGTGGCGACAGCAGCTGGTGGCACCTGGTCCCCTCATGGGAAGGAGCCACTGTCCCTGGCACGGGGCCACCCCTGCATCACCCCACATCTCCCCACGGCAAACACAACTACCCCACTCAGGCCAAATCCCTGCTGGCAGCAGCTCCACACCAGCTCCCGCTGGCTGCAGCAGCCACCCCTCCAGAGAACGTTCTGGAAGCAGGTTTGTGCCCCAGCGCTGCCACCACCAGCCCCTGGCACTGTGCCATGGCTGACACCCAGAGCACAGCAGCTCCGTGGCCCCTGCACATGGTGATCCCACGCAGACCCACAGCAAACCCCACGGCACACCTGCAGGGGACAGTGGCCATGCCGGGCTGGTGATGGTCCTGGCGAGCACCAGGCATGAGTGGGTCCGGGCACGTGCCAGCTGCCCCCCTCACTGCCTGGGAGGGGTGTCCCCAAGGAGGGCTCGCCCGGCGGTGGCCGACACCAAGTGCACCGCATCCTCCAGCTCGTAGAAGGCCTGGAAGAGGTCTGGCGAGGTGGCCTGGCACTCCAGGTACCGCCGCAGCGTGGCCAGGCTTCGCCAGACCTCCCGCTCCGAGGGGCAGGGCGGCACAGCTGCCAGTTCTGCTGCATCCTCACCCTCCACCATCCCCTCATCCCCATCCACCTCTGCTGGCTGCCCATCACGCTCCGGCTGCTCCCGGCTGAGCCGGCCATGTGCCGGGCTGAGGGACACGGCCTCAGTGCCGGCCTCAGGGATGAAGCCGGCGGCACGGAAGCAGCTGGCGATGAGCGCCGGGGGCACATCACCCCAAGCCTGTGCCAGCATGTGCAGCACATCCAGGAGGGTGGGCTGCCCCACGCCGCGCTCCACTGGCAGCCACCGCAGCAGCCGGCGCCGGTAGTGGCCCTTGAGGTCGTTGGCGATGCCACAGTCCAGGGGCTGGGCCAGGGCGGTGGCCGGCGGCACGAAGACCATCCTGACGTTGGACAGCTGGAGGTAGGGGTGTGCCTCGTGCTTGGCGAGCAGCAGCAGGACGCTCTTGCCCTGCCGCCGCATGGCCTCGTTGAAGTCGCGCAGCCACTCGGCAAAGAGCGCGGCGGTGAGGCCGCCCAGGCTGCCACCGGCGCGGTAACTCCACGGCATCTGCTCCAGGTTGACGCCGCGCAGGCAGCGCGGCCGGGGGCTCTCCCCCACCGCCCGCAGCGGCACCTTCTCGGAGCCGCTGGCGTTGGCGCAGAGCAGCAGCGTGAGCCGGGCGCCGGGGCAGCCGGCCGGCAGCAGCACCGCGGTCTCCCCGCAGCAGAACACCTCGGAGGGCGCGTAGCTGCGGAGGAGGCCGGGCAGCACCGCGCCGGCCCAGTGCTCGGCCGTGGGCTGCTCCGCGTCCCCTTTCTCCACCGGTGGCTTCTTGAAGGCCGCGACACGAGCCAGCCACCCGATGCTGGGCTCGGTGCCAGGCCGGCCCGGTGCCCCCACCAGCTGCTTGGCCTGGAGCTGCAGCAGCGGGCGGCCCGCGGGCAGGTCGGCGGCACGGGCACCCTCCACCCAGCGCAGCAGCGCGGCCTCCAGCGCCGCGTCCTTGCCCTCCCGCTTGCGCTTGCGCTCGGGGTCGCCGCTGCGGTGCCACTCGCTCAGGATGCGCTCCTTGTTCTTGATGATGCGGCAGATCTGGGGCTGGGACACCCCGAAGCGCTTGGCCAGCTCGCTCTGCGACACCTTGGGGCCCTCCAGCATCTCCAGCACCCGCACCTTCTCCGTCAGCGACAGCTCCTTACGCTCCTTCCGCGGTGCCGCCGTGGGCCCCTCCGGCGTGCCCGGGGTGCGTCCGGCGCAGGGGCCAGGTCGGTGGGGGCTGCCCGTGGCCCCCGTGCCCGCCGGTTTGGCGAGGCCTGACCCGCAGTGGCCGCAGGCATGGCCACGCTCCACGCCACGTGCCAGGCGGTGCCGCACCAGGTCCGGCTTCTGCCCGGTGCCTCGGCCGCACTCGGCGCATTCCAGCGGTGGCTCCCCGGGCCGGCAGGGGCGGCTCTCGAAGGTGGGCAGGGAGGGGATGAACCCCCCGTTACCGGCACCGGGAGTCACCTCCGGCTCGGCGACGCCGCAGCAGCTGCAGCCCCGTTTCCGCAGCGGGACGAGGAAGTCGGCGGGGCCGGTGTGGTGGGACAGGGGGGAGCAGGGAGGGGGGGACCCCTCCTCGATCTTCACCTCCTTCCCCAGCCAGTCTCCTGTGGAGACAGCAGCGTTTGGGAAGTGACCTCACCGGGAATCCCACGGGACGAAGCCCCTGCTCGGTGGGATCTGCCCCATGGCTCGGTCCCTTTTCCCAGTCCCACCTGTCCCCATGTCCTGCTCACGCTGGGAGGGCCCGGAGGGTGCCACGCGTGGCCGGGGGCTCTGCTGCTCCCCACAGTGCCCCACTGCCACCTCCACCACCTCGTCCCCTCGCTCCACCTCGGCCAGGATGTCGGGTTTGGTGACGGCGTAACCTGTCACGGAAACAAGAGGAGGGATGGCCGGTGATGCCACCGGTGATGCCACTGGTCACAACAGGCCAGTGCTGGCATCCCCCCCCACAGCTGCCCGTGCCCGCGGTGGCCCCGGAGCCACTCCGTGACCTCCCGCCCCCGGTGAGCGCTGGCCTCGCTCATCGCCAGGTCACGACCGGCAGCACCGGGGCCGGGGCCGGGATGGCCCCGGTGCCTCACCCAGCTCGACGGGATGCTGTCGGTCCTCCTTCATGGCACCGGCAGCGTCCCGGTCCTCGGGAGGACGCGGCAGCGACTGCTCCCGGTGCCGCTCCCGGTGCGAGGCCTCCCAGGCGGGCGGGATGTGGGAGGTTCGGCGATGCCGCACCGGGAGGGCTGAGCGGCGGGGCGCGGCGCCGGCGGTGCCCGTGGCGGGGGCGCAGAGTCCCGGCGGGCCGCGGTGCCGGTGCCGGTGCCGGTGCCGGTGCCGGTGCCGGTGCCGTCCCCGTCCCGGTCCCCTGGCGCGGCCCCGCCCCGTGTGGCGGGAGCGCGCGTGCCGCGTGGCCCCGCCCCCTTTCGGCGCCGTGCCCGCCCATTGGCGGCGCGCGGTCCTCCCGCCCGCCGGGGGGCGCTGTGTGGCGGCCCCGCCGGCCCCGCCGCTCCCAGCGCCCAGCGCGCCCCCGGCATGGCCGCTCCGCCCCGCCGCTGCTGAGCCGCCGCCGCCCCGCTCCGCCCGCTCCGCCCCGCGCCCCGCACCGCCCGCACCGCCCGCGCCATGGCCGACTGGGCCCCCGCTCAGGTAAGCAGCACCGCACAACCCCCAGCCGACCCGCCGACCCGCGTCCCGCCCCCCCCCTCCCCTCAGCCGCGAGCGGCGGGCGCGTCCCCGCGCTCAGCGCCGCGCTGTGCCCGCCGCGTTCCCGCAGGAGCTGGAGAGCATGATGGAGTCCCCGGAGCTGGGCCTGGAGCAGCCGCTGCCCGCGGCCGAGCAGGGCCCCGGCGGAGAGGCCGAGCTGCCCGCCGCGGAGATCTCCCTGACGCTCGTCACCGAGATCCAGGCCGTGGACAGGAAGGTGGACACGCAGGCGGCGCAGCTGATGAACCTGGAGGGCAGGATGAGGATGGCCGAGACGAAGCTCATCGGCTGCGAGAAGACGGCGGTGGAGTTCGGGAACCAGTTGGAGAGCAAGTGGACGGCGCTGGGCACCCTCATCCAGGAGTACGGGCAGCTGCAGAAGCGCCTGGAGAACATGGAGAACCTGCTGAAGAACAGGAACTTCTGGATCCTGCGGCTGCCCCCGGGGGCCAAAGGAGAAGTGCCCAAGGTAACGGTTCGGTGCTCCCGCTGCAAAACGGGGCTGTGCTGCACGTCTGCTGGGCTGGAGCCCTGAGCCCTGAGCTCAGCCCCACATCCTCAGCTCAGCCCCATGCCCTGAGCTCAGCCCCACATCCTCAGCTCACAGCCCCACATCCTCAGCTCACAGCCCCACATTCTAAACTCACAGCCCCGTGCCCTGAGCTCACAGCCCCACATCCTGATCTCACAGCCCCGTGCCCTGAGCTCACAGCCCCGTGCCCTGAGCTCACAGCCCCACATCCTGATCTCACAGCCCCGTGCCCTGAGCTCACAGCCCCGTGCCCTGAGCTCAGCCCCACACTCTGAGCTCACAGCCCCACATTCTAAACTCACAGCCCTGTGCCCTGAGCTCACAGCCCCACATCCTGAGCTCACAGCCCCACATCCTGAGCTCACAGCCCCGTGCCCTGAGCTCACAGCCCCATATCCTGAGCTCACAGCCCCATATCCTGAGCTCACAAACCCTTGTCCTACCCTGTACAGCCCCGTCTCTGGGCTCACAGCCCCATATCCTGCACTCACAGCCCGTTTTGGGGCAGCTGCAGTGCTGAACAGCAATTCCTGACTCCCCCAGTGTCTTCCCTTCAGCACTGGGTGAGAAGCAGCAGCACAGGTCCCATTGTGTTAATTACACACCCCTCATTATGTGTATGTGATCCCCCCAAATGCTCTGGGGGGTCCCAAACTGCTCAGAGTTGAGCCATGTTCAAGTCATGTGGCATTGTGTGGGTCACCCACCCCCTGTGCCTGGGGGCTTTGGGAACTTCCCTGCTGCCTGTCCAGAGCTGATGAGCAGCACAGTTGTGTCAGAAATGAGGTGAAAAGGAGTCTGTGCCTGGCGTGAGCCCAGGGGAGGTGACAGAAGGGGACAGGGGAAGTCCCTGTGGTGTCCCTTGAGGGACGAGGTGCGTGGGAAGGACCTGAGTGCTCCTGCCCAGGACTGTTCTGTGCGACGCTTGAGGGGTTTGAATGAGAGAACTGAATGAGAAAACAGCCCCAGGTGTTTCCTGACACAAGAAACAAACCCCTGGTGCTTCTCTGTGCAGGTCCCAGTGGCCTTCAACGACGCTTCCTTTAACTTCTCTGAGGAGGAGTGGAAGAGCCTGAACGAGTGGCAGAAGGAGCTTTACAGGCACATCATGAAAGGCAACTACGAGGCCGTCATCTCCATGGGTAACGACTGGCTGGGGGTCCCTGGAGCCTCCTGGGCATCGTGTTTTCCCGGGAGCTGGCGGATGGAAGCAGCACTGCGTCTGGCAGGAGTGGGGAGGGCAGGGGTGTGCTGGATTGGGAAGGTGTTACACAGCCCTGGCAGTGACTTCAGCCCTCACCAGCTCAGGGTAGGGGTGGAAGGACGTCCCTGGTGGTCCCTGTGGCCAGGAGAGCAGCTGGGCTGTGAGGAGGAAGAGGAGGTGGGTAAGTGAGAGGACCCTCAGAGCAAGCAAAGCCGGGGAATAGGGGAGTTCCTTTGTCACGCCAAGGTCCACAGATCCACTGCTCTGGGTGCATCAGCCTGCTGGCCCCTTAGGGCAGCAGAGGGTGCCTGTGCCCTGCCTCTGAGGGTCCTTCCAGCCCTTTCCATGGGCCCTTCCATGAGAGATAGGTTTGCCAGTGCTGCCTGGGCACTCTGTCCGACCCCAGGGAGCAAGTCCTGCTCCAGCTGTTGCTGGGTCAGAGCTGGGGAGAAGCTGTGGGTGAGGCCAACTCTGCTTTCCCCTCAGCAGCTCAGGGCACAGCATTCCCAGCTGAAGGAATGTGCTCTGCTCACTCCTGCCAGTCCTGGCTGCAGGAATTCCCTCTGGGCAACATGTTGCCTTCACAACATGTTCTCAGAAATGACCTTGCCTTGGCTGGACAGTGGGTGGGAGCACAGACACTGTCCCTGGTACTCAGGCACTTCCCTGTGCCGAGTGCAGGCTTAGCCACTTCCCTCCATCCAGCTCTGCCCAATCCAGGCCTTTTGTCCTGGTGTTTTTTTCTCCTTTCTTCCTTTATTTCTTTGAGCAAAGGTTTCCTGCAGTCCCTGTGCACCAGGGAAAAAGGTGAGGGGTAAACACTGCCCTCATTCTCCTGTTTACAAACAGTGCTGTGTCCTGCTCCTGAAGCACAGGAATGAAATGATCCCAATGAACAGGATCTGGGGATCTGAGCCTGGAGCTTAGAAAAATGTGTCTGTGCTTTAACCAAAGCCTTCCTTTGAGGAACAAGGTTTAGGGAATTGGCTCTTGTGTAAGGCCAACAGATCCACCAGAGCAGGGGTGGAATTTAATCCCCAGAGACTCACATGTGTCTGGAAATGAAGTTTTCCACTCTCCACTCCAGGGGAGATGGTGATTGTCCCCTTTCCCCAAATCCATGAGCAGCCTGTGGCTCGGATGAGCAGGAGGAGCAGTCCTGGCTGGAGGGAACCACACGGGGAGGGCACTGCTGGCAGCTCTGGTGCTGTCCCTGAGCTGAAGTCCCCATTGCAATGGATCTTAGGGAGGAGAAGACAGGAAGGCTGGAGGTGAGTGCGGACGCATTTTCTTATTCTCCTCCTCACACTGCAGGCTGGGAGTTGCTCCTCACCTGAGCAGAGTGTGCTCCTGCATCGCTCAGTCCAGGGCCCACACAAGGTGAGAGGTGCACATGGGTGGGAGCATCTTCCTAAGCCTCTCTTTCCATTCCCCAGCGAAGGAAGGTTGGTGGGCGAAGGTTTGAGTTCCTCTCCCAGGAGGGTGGGGCAAACATCCTGATCCTCTTTTTCCCTGCAGACGCTGCCATTTCCAAGCCTGACATGCTGTCACGGATTGAGCAGGGAGAGGATCCCAACGCTGAGGATCAGGAGGACTCTGAGGCTGGAGAAACCCCCACAGACCCCAGCAGTGGTGAGCCACAAGATTCCTGGGACCCGCTGGTGTTGAGATCCGAACCATTGAGGATTTTTAAGTCCTTCCAGGTGGGGAGGTGGAAGGAGATATGGGGCAGTTGTGTCTGCTCTGTCCTTGGGTTCAGGGTGGCTTTGCTTTCCCAGTTGTCTCTCACCCGATGCCTCCATCTCTCCTGGAATCCTCCAAAGCAGCTGGGAGGTGGGAGTGTAACTCCTGTTGTTTTCTCTCACGCAGAGTTTTTCTTCCCTGGGCCCGATGAGAGCTCGTGGGGTAAATACGAGGAGACTCTGGCTGAGAGCCACGAGGGCTCTGAGGAAGAGGAGGGCATGGAGGTCCCTGGTACATGTGAGTGCACTGAGCTGCTTTGGGAAGTGTCCCCTGCCTGGATGTGCTTTTGCTTTTCATTCCCAGAAGCAGCTCAGCTCTTCTGGATGATGCTTTTCCAGAATTTCAGCCTCGATAGTTACTTTGAGCCACTGTTTATACCATGTGAGACCCTTCAGCCCCAGGCACTGTACAAACCCATGAGGAAAAGAAATTTTATTCCCCTTTCCACAATTTTTTTTTTTTGCCTTTATCCTATACCTCAAGAGCTGTCCTGCTACACCTCCTGCTGAGGAACCCACTTTTTCCCTCTGGCCAGTTATATATAGCTAGATTATTTACATATATATATATATATATATATATATATATATATATATACACAAGATATTATTTGAGAGCAGGAAGGTGCTGGAGCATGTCCAGGGCAGGGAACGGAGCTGGGAAGGGGCTGGAGCAGCAGAGGGAGCTGGGGGGGCTCAGCTGGAGAAAAGGAGGCTCAGGGGGACCTTCTGGCTCTGCAATCCCTGCCAGGAGGGG
Organism: Pithys albifrons albifrons; assembly: GCF_047495875.1. NCBI lineage: Eukaryota > Metazoa > Chordata > Aves > Passeriformes > Thamnophilidae > Pithys > Pithys albifrons. Next base: position 1,262,822 of record NC_092464.1, on the reverse strand, counting down.
GAGCCGGGGGGGAGGGTTGGGGACAGGGACAGGGAACAGGGACAGGAGGAGGGCACAGCCTCAGGCTGGGCCAGGGCAGGGGCAGGTGGGATAGTGGGGAAGTTTCTTCTTGGGTTGTCAAACATGAGAAGAGGCTGCCCAGGGCAGGGGTGGATCCCCATCCCTGGAGGGATTTCAAAGCCACGTGGATGTGGCACTTGGGGACATGGTCAGTGGTGGCCTTGGCAGTGCTGGGGGAACAGTTGGATTCAGTGATCTCAGAGGCCTTTTCCAACCTTGACAATTCTGTGATTCCAAGCCAAATCCCTTTGGCCTTGCCTGTATCCCAGGACAGCAGTGCCAAGCACTGAGCAGGGTGTGCACAGCAGAGCCCACCTGTGCCCCGGGGGAATTGTGGTGTAAATAACCAAGTGACGAGTGCTCTGCTCTGCCAGATGAACAGCCCTGCGAGGAGGAAGGTCCGGAAAGCTTGGAGCTTCCCACGTCGTTGGCAGGGAAGTGGGAAGAGGTTTTTTCCAGCCCGGAGGAGGAGATGCAGTCGAGCAGCAAGAGCCAGAGCGGGTCGGACCCGCCGCAGCGAACCCCGGCGGGCAACGGGCTGAGACGCTCCGTGCGCCGCAGGAGGGACTTGGCCAAGAAGGACCCTCCCCAGGAAGGAGCCGCGGAAAAGGGGCCGTACATCTGCTGCGAGTGCGGGGAGAGCTTCCTGGACAAGCAGCTCTTCGCCACCCATCAGAAGGCACACGCCAGGGAGGAGGCCCGCACGTCCCTGGAGCACGGCGAGAGCCCCTGGCAGAAATCCAAACCCAAGGGCCAAGGCTCCTCCCGCTCCAAACCGTCCAAGCGCCCCGACGGCGACAAGGGCTCCGGATTCAAGTACGGCGTGGTCAGGCACCAGGTGAACAACATGGTGGAGAGGCCGTACACCTGCTCCCAGTGCAAGGAGAGCTTCAGCCTGGAAGTGAGTCTCATCCTGCACCAGAAGCTGCACACGGGGAAGGGCGACGGGCCGCTGACGTGCACCTACTGCGGGAAGGACTTCCGAGACCTGTCCAAAGCCATCCGCCACCAGCGCATCCACACCGGGGAGAGGCCCTACCAGTGCACCGAGTGCGGGAAGAGCTTCATCCGCCGGGATCACCTGCTCAAGCACTGGCGGGTGCACACGGGGGAGACCCCCTACCAGTGCCCCGTGTGCGGGAAGCACTTCCGCTACAAAGAGTCCCTGAATTGCCACCAGAAAATTCACTCGCGCAACCCGCGGCCCGCGGAGGAGGCGCAGCTCGGCCTGGAGTCGGCAGGGACCCAAACCAAGCATTTCTGCGTGAAAAAAGAGACTACGCAGTAGCCGAGGAGGGGCCGGGCGGGAGGGCTCGCGGTGACCGTGACGGTGCAGCATGATGGCAGGTGACTTGTATCGCAGCTAATCCACGTGGTCATGCTACAAAAGCTTTGGTGAAGCATCCAAGGAATTCCTCTTACAGACTCTGAGCGGCCGGGCCAGGCACCTCTGCGGCCCCGCGGCGTCCCGTGGCTCTCCCGCCGCGGCGGCGGCCCCTGAGCAGGGTTGGATTTCACCTGAAGAGAATAATCCCGAGCGATTCTCCGGGGCCCGTATTTAGCAGGTGTTCCCCCACCTATCTTTGTGCATATTCAGGAGTGACAAGCTTTCGCTTTCTTTTTTCCACTCGTTTCACTGCAAGGCTGGAGGCGCGAGGAGGGAGGGAGGGAAGGAAGGAAGGTGCCATTCCCAGGCAGCTGGTCGCCCGCTCCCGTCGTGTTGCCGTGTCCCAAAGGGCTGCGAGGCCAGGATTGGGCTGAAGGGGAGAGAGGCCAGGCAGAGAGGTGGGTTAGGGCACGACACAGGATTTGTGGAAGGCGGAAAAGCAGAGAGGAGAGTGTGGCAAAGAGCAAGGTGAGAGAAAGCAGGTGCAGGAGAAGGGGCTGAGGACATTGGAGCAGGAGGAGTCGGGCAGGGCAGCGTTGGAGGCGTGGTGGGATCACGTCTCCTTTCTTTGGAAGGTGTTGATGGCACCAGTTTCCCTCTGGCCCGAGGGGATGGTGCTGCTGGGCCGACACACGGACTCCTGTCAATGAAGGTGATTTTATTACTATTTTTTAACTGGGTTTGGTCTCACTCAGGTAAGTCAGACGAGTGAAAGCAGCTTCTCCTAACCCCTGTAAAGAGCTGTTTGGTTTTTAGTTAACCTAGAAGTAGTATATTATTATTATTATTATTATTATTATTATTATGAACTATTATTATTATTAATTATTATGATGATGATAATACTCCAAGGAAAGGTGTGACACTATATCTCACAGTTGCTCTAAAACACTTCAATGTATGCGATAAACGCCCGGAGTTTTCCAGCCGTTTGTGTAAATATTGGTTGAGCTCTGGAGCTGTTGGTGTTGTTCGAGGTGCCTGTTCGTGGTGTCTCTTCGCTGTGTATCGTCAGCTGCTGCTTTGTGACCGTGTTTTGTAATAACTTTTGTAAAGTCTGTCAATACAGTGTTTCCATTCTGAATTCCGTGTGGGATGAGCCGTGGCAGCCTCTCGCCGGTTCCTGCAGCTCCTGGCTCTTATTTGGGAGCTTTGCCAGGTAATTTGTGGGGCAGGTGAATGGCACAAGCCAAGCTGAGCATCTGTGGAGCCAGGCCTGGCAAACGAGGCTGCTCCAGGTGCTGCATTTGGCATTTGGGATTCGTGTTCTTACCTTTTCCTCGGCTGGAAGCAGATTTTGGGTTTATGATCCATGAGCCAGCCTGTCCCACACACACACAGGGCTGTGGATGGATGAGGAGTCACTTCCCTCAGCCAGGCCCTGTGGCAGGACAGAGCTGGGATATCCCATGCTGGGAGAACCACCAGTGGCTGTGGCTGCTTCGGAGCTGGGATTGTGGAATCCCAGAATGATTTGGGTTGGAAGGGACCTTAAAGGATGCCCAGCTGGTGCCACACACGAGGTGCTTTGCCCTTCCAGGAACTCCCCACAGCCCAGTGTCTCTTCCCTGCCAGAGCCCAGCTCAGGGGGATGTTCCCCTCTCCCAGGTCTCCCTTGGGGAAATCCACAGACTCCCCCCAGAGCTCCAGCAATGCCCAAGGGGTTGTTCCCCCTTGAGATCCCATGTGGGAGGTGGACAGGGCAGCCTGTGGGTTGGAGCCACTGCAGGGATGTGACACTTGTGACTCACAGATCCCGGCTTTGGCTTTTGCCAGGCTGGAGCCTCTCAGCCACCCCAATCCATGCAGGGTGCCTGAAGAGCCAGAGTGAGTGACCCCAGAGCCCCCAGGTGGGATGGAGCTGCCCCACGAAGGGGGTGGTGGGGAGGAAGAGGAGGAGGGAGAAGGGGAGAGTTCAGGGAAGGAGCATCCTGTGGGATCTGGGTTGGTGGGGGTTGCCAGCGGTGGAGCTGAGCACAGATCTGAGCACAAGGGGACTCCATGAGGATACACACATGTCTTTCTGTGTTGCACACGTGTGCTGTGTGTGCATAAACACACCTGCACACATGGCCTGAGCCCAGGTGACAGGGACAGTGCTCTCCATGGACACGGCCACATCCTGATCCCGCTCTGGCTGATCACAACAAAGGGAATAAATACACCTGATCAAAACACTTAGATCTCAACAGGGACAACATGGAGCCTCCCACAGCTGGGATCAGGCCTTTCCTCTGCCCAGTACCTGCCCTGGATCCCAGTCTCCCTGGCTGCACTGGGATGTACAGACCCCCCTCCATCCCAGAGCTGCTCCTCGTGGCTCCTCCCAATGGGTCACTCCTGGATGGGGGTTGCAGATCCCTGGGACAGCCCAGGACGGGGCGGGGTGTCCCTAACTGGGGGTCCCCACCTGCTGTCACACCCCTGTACCCCCCCCCCCCAAGTCTGGGTGCCTCATCCTGTCCCCCTCGTCCCCTCTGTTTCTCCACAAACCCAAGGGTTTGCTGCCCTTCTTGTTTGGTGTTCCCAACTTCCCCCCTTTGTCAGCCCAGGTCTCCAAAGTCAGGCCTGGGAATGGGGCTGTGTGCCAGAGTGGGAAGGGATGGGACAGGGCAGATGGGATAGCCTGGGGATGGAATGAGGTGGGACAGGAAGGATGAGATAGGACAGGGGATGGGAGGAAAAGGATGGGACAGGGTGGGTGGAATAGAATAAGGTACAGGGGGACAGGATGAATGGGATAGGATGGGACAGGAGGGTGTGGATGGGATGGGATGGGACAAGATGTGAGATGGATGGGGTGAAACTGGATGGGACATGACAAGATAGGCAGGACACAACAGGATGGATGGGATGGGACAGGGTGGATGGAGTGAGATGGCAAAGGACAGGGTGTAATGAGACAGGATGGATGGATGGGACAGGATGGAACGGGATGGGATGGGACAGGGTAGCGTGGATGGGACTGGACATGGTGCGATGGATAAAAGGGGCATGACAAGACTGCACAGGATGGACAGGGATGGGGTGGGACAGGATGAGATGGACGGGAAAGGACAGAGCGGGAGGGGACGGGACTGGCGGGTCGGGTCCGGTCCGGTTCAGCGCGGGGGACCCGTCCCGGGGGTCCCTCCCGGGGGTCTCTCCGGCGCCGGGGGTGAGGGCAGGGGGGTCTCGGGGTCCATTTCCGCGGCGCCGCCGCCTCCGGCCGCCATTTCAGAGCCCGCGGGGCCCGACGGGGCGGGGACGGGCGGGGGGGGCCCGACGGGGCGGGGACGGGCGGGGGGAGCCGCGCCGGGGTCTCTCTGCCGACCCCGGGGCGCACCGAGTGCACCCCAGTGCTTGCCCAGTGCCCTCCCGTCTCTCCCACTTGCCCCTCTCACTCTGCCCCCTCCCCAGTCAAACCAGTCCCTTCCCCAGCCCCCCCCCCTCCCCGTTACCCCCCGGTGACCCCTCAGTCCCCCCTGTTAGCCCGGGAACTGCTCCAGTTCCTCCGTTTCCTGCAGCATTCCCCCAATTCCCTTGGGAACAGCTCCAGTTCTTCCCAGTTCCCTCCAGTCCCCCCTGCCAGCCCAGTTCCCTCCTGAACACTCCCAGTTCCCCCCAGTTTCCTCCAAACCCCCTCTGTCAGCCCAGTTACCCTGGGAACAGCCCCAATTCTTCCTAGTTCCCTCCTGAACAGCCCCAGTCCCTCCCAGTTCCCCCGGTCTCTCCCCAGTTCCTCCAGTAACAGCCTCTGTACCGCGCAGTCTCTCCCAGTTCCCCCCAGTCGCCCCTGCCAGCCCAGTTGCCCCATGACCAGCCCCAGTTCCCCCCAGTTGTTTCCCTGTCAGCCCAGTTACCCCGGCAGAAGCCCCAGTTAGCCCGTGAACAGCCCCAGTTCCCCGCAGCCCCTCCCCAGTCCTCCCAGTCCCCTGTGCCAGCCCCGTTTCTCCTGGTGCTGCTCTCCCAGTGCCCACCGTCCTCCCAGTCCCTTCTGTGTTCCCAGTTCCCCCAGTCCCCCAGTGCCCCTAGTCCTTCTCCAATCACTCCCAGTCCCCCCTGCCAGCCCAGTGCCCCCTATTCCCTCCAGCTCCCCTGAGTTCCCTCTAATCCCTTCGGTCCTCCAGTTCCTGCTCAGTCCTTCCATTCTCCCCAGTGCCCCTGGCCCCCTATTCCCTCCAGTCCCTCCAGTGCCCCCAGTCCCCCTGGTCCCCTATTACCCCAGTCCCTCCGGTCTCTCTGGCCCCCTATTCCCCCCAGTCTCCCCACTCTCCCACACTTCCACCACTCTCCACCAGTCCCCCTTGTCCTCCCACTCCCTTCCCAGTTTTCCCACTCCCTCCAGTCCCCTTCCAGTTTCCCCAGCCCCTGTCCAGTGCCCCCTGTACCCCCAGTCCACCCGCAGTCCCTCCAGATTCCCCCCAGTGCCCCAGTCCCTCCAGTACTTGGGTCTCCACTGTCCTCCACTGTCCCCCAGTCCTCCCAGTGCCCCTGGCCCCCTATTCCCCCCACTCCCTCCAGTCTCTCTGGCTCCCTATTCCCCCCGTTCCCTCCAGCTTCCCTACGCTTCCCCCAGTCCCCCCCTGTCCCCCCACTGTCCCCCCCAGTCCTTCCAGATCCTCCCAGTGCCTCAGTTATTTCCAGTCCCTCCAGTGCCCGGGTCCTCACTGTCCCCCATTTCCCCCCAGTCCTCCACTGCCCCCCCCGAGTCCAACTACAGTCCTTCCAGATCCCATCAGTGCCCCTGTTACTCTCCAGTTCCTCCAGTGCCCGGGTTCTCACTGTCCCCACTGTCCCCCCCAGTCACTCCAGATCCCATCAGTGCCCCAGTTACTCTCCAGTCCCTCCAGTGCCCGGGTTCTCACTGTCCCCACTGTTCCCCATTCCCCCACTGTCCCCCCCAGTCCCTCCAGATCCCCCCAGTGCCCCAGTTATTCTCCAGTCCCTCCAGTGCCCGGGTCCTCACTGTCCCCACTGCCCCTCATTCCCCCCAGTCCCTCCAGACCCGCCCTGTGCCCCAGGTTCTCTCCAGTCCCTCCAGTGCCCGGATCTTCACTGTCCTCATTGTCCCCACTGTCCCCCATTCCCCCATCCCGGTGCCTGTGCCGGCGGGGGGGCCCCGACGGGGCGGGGCGCAGCTGCCTTGGGGCCGCCAGGGGGCGCTGTTGTCGCTGCCGGCCCCGCCCCCGGCCCCGCGGTGACAGCGCCCCCTGCCGGCGCGGCGGGACGGCCGGAGCGGGAGCGGGAGCGGGGCCGGACCCGGAGCCGGAGCCGCGCTCGGTGTCGGAGGAGCTGCCGCCGCCACCGCCGCCGCCGCCGCCGCCGCCCGGCCCGCCCGGCCCGCCCCGCCCCGGCCCGCCGCGCCCCGCCCCGCCGCGCCGCCGCCCCGCCGCGCCGCCCCGCGCGCAGCCCGATGCCCGGCGGCGGGCGGAGGTGAAGCGGCGAGCGGGCGCTGGATCCTGCCGGCCGCGGCCCCCGGGGCCCCGGGCACGGAACAAAGGGCCATGGCCGAGGGGGCCCCCGCTCAGGTAACGCGCGCCCGCCGCGGGGCCGGGCCCGGCGCGCCCTCGCGGGCCGCACGTCGGGGCTGCGGGGCCGCGCCGTCGGGGCCGCGGGGCGGGGGGCGGCGGGCGCTGTCAGCGCGGGGGCCCTCCCGCCGCACCGCACCGCACCGCACCGCACCGCACCGCACCGCACCGCACCGGGGGCGCGGCCGGGGGCGCGGCGGGCGGCCCCGGGGGGGCGGCGGGGCCGCGCCGAGTCCGCACGGGCCTCCGCGGCCGGCGGCGCCCGCGCTGCCGTCGGGGCCGGGCCTGGCCGGGCCGCCGCACCCCCCCCGCCCGCTCTCCGGCCCCGCCGCCGGGCCCCGCCGCCCCCCGCCCCTGTCACCGCCCGGTCCCCATGGCGACGGGGCGCCCGCAGCCCCCCGGGTGTCCCCCCGCCGTGCCCATGGCAACGGGGCTCGGCTGGCCCGTGTCACCGCCCGCCTCCCCCCCACCAAGTGTCACCTCCCGGCCCCGCGCTGTCACCTCCCCCCGGCCCCGGCGCGGCGGGTCCTGCCCGTCCCGTGGGACCGGCACGGGGCCCGTGTAAGCGGCTTAGCGCGGACACGGGGACGTCCCCGCCGCCCCCGGGCTCTGCAGCGGCCCCCCCGCGGAGTCCCCGTCACCCGTGGGGGGTCCCCGTCACCTTTGGGGGTGTCCCTGTCACCCCGAGGGCGTCCCCATTACCTTGGGGGGTGGTCCCTGTCACCCTGGGAATCCCTATCACCTCGAGGGGATCCCTGTAACCCCGAGGGTCACCATCACCTCGAGGGGGTCCCTGTCACCCCGAGGGCATTCCCATCACCCAGAGGGGCGGTCCCCATCACCCCAGCGGGGTCCCTGTCACCCTGAGGGTGTCCCCATCACCTTGGGGGAGGTCCCTGTCACCCTGGGGGTCCCCATCACCTTCTGGGGGGTCCCTGTCACCCTCGAGATCCCCATCACCTCACGGGGGTTCCCTGTCACCCCAAGGGTCCCCCACCTTGGGGTGGGTCCCCATCACTTTTTGGGGTGTCCCCATCACCCCGGGGGTCCCCATCACCTCATGGGGCTCCCTGTACTCCCAGGGGTCCCCATCACCTTGATGGGTCCCTGTCCCCCTGGGCGTTCCCATCATCTCATGGGGGTCCCTGTTCCCCCAGAGGGTCCCCATCACCCCAGGGTGGGTCCCTGTGCCCCCGGGGATCCCCATCACCCCAGGGGGTGGGTCCCTGTGCCCCCGGGGATCCCCATCACCCCGGGGTGGGTCCCTGTGCCCCCAGGGATCCCCATCACCCCGGGGTGGGTCCCTGTGCCCCCGGGGATCCCCATCACCCCAGGGGGGGGTCCCTGTGCCCCCGGGGATCCCCATCACCCCAGGGGGTGGGTCCCTGTGCCCCTGGGGATCCCCATCACCCCGGGGTGGGTCCCTGTGCCCCTGGGGATCCCCATCACCCCAGTGGGGGGTCCCTGTGCCCCTGGGGATCCCCATCACCCCGGGGTGGGTCCCTGTGCCCCCGGGGATCCCCATCACCCCGGGGGGGGTCCCTGTCCCCCCGGGGATCCCCATCACCCCGGGGTGGGTCCCTGTCCCCCCGGGGTCCCCCCCGCCCTGACCCCGCCCCACTGTGCCCGCAGGCACCGGAGCCGGTGCGGCCGCCGCGCTGCCCCTCGCCCCTGCGGCCGCCGGCCGGCCCCGAGCGCACCTCGGAGCGCGAGACGCAGACGGCGGAGCTGTCCCTGACCGTGGTGACGGCCGTGCAGGCCGTGGAGAGGAAGGTGGACTCGCACTCCACCCGCCTGCTCGACCTGGAGGGCCGCACGGGGATGGCGGAGAAGAAGCTGATCGACTGTGAGAAGACGGCGGCGGAGCTGGGGAACCAGCTGGAGAGCAAGTGCGCGGCGCTGGGCACCCTCATCCAGGAGTACGGGCTGCTCCAGCGGCGCCTGGAGAACATGGAGAACCTCCTGAAGAACAGGAACTTCTGGATCCTGCGGCTGCCCCCGGGCAGGAAGGGGGAGGTCCCCAAGGTAACGGTGTCCTGGGGTGAGGCCAGACTGCCCACTGAGGGCAGGACTGGGGTGGGGGAGCAGGGACAGCCCCAGCACAGGTGAGTTGCTCCCTGTTGGAGCTGCTCCTTCCCAGCTTGTGCTCCTCTGGGACTAAAATACAGTAGGACACAGACCAGGGACACATCCTGGTGCTCAGGCTGGAGGTTTTAGTTCTGCACAGCCCAGGAGCCATTTACACCTTTTTTGTTGTTTTTTTTTTTTTTCCCCACCATTGGAACAAAACCCCTGCAGATTTAGTGGTTCTTTCTTTTTGACCACCTTGGTGCTGCAGAGTCTCCCAGGCTGGGGAAGGAGAAAGCTCTGGGATTTGGAGAAGGCAGATGAGTTCCCTGGGCTTAGCTGAGCTCTGGAAGGAGCCCACCATCAATATTCAGTCCCTACTTAAATTTCATGACCTTCCTGCTAGAGGAAGGTGTGCAGGTGGGCCCACAGGGAACATGGGAAAGGGAATGACACTGGAGAGAGTGGAGAGGGTTGGGAAGAGGGGGGCTCAGGCCCTGCACCCCGTTAGTGCAGTCAGGGAGCAGAGATGGAGCACCACCTTTTCCTTTGAAGAGCTGCATTCCCACATGGCACAGGTTGCACATCCTGGGTTTGTCCTTAGGAATTGCTCCCTGGCAAACAGGCTGGGAGTCCATGGCCTGCTCCAGCCCAGTGGGCACACAGTAACTAAGGATAATGGGCAGCCCTGCAGGTCTAGGCAGAGTTTTCCCTGGAGTTCGGGGGTAATTGAATCCAGGGGTTACATCAGCTCATCCATAGGGATGAGTCCAGCCCAGCATCCAGGTTTTCTCTCCTGTATGGTCTGTCCAAGCCTGATCACTCTGCAGAGTGCAGAGACTGAGAGGAGGAGGTTGGGGTCCTTTGGGGAAATCCCAGTCTGGATTCAGCTCTGGGAACCATCCATTTGGCTGAGACCTTTAATCCCATAGAAATACCTGCCCAGGGGTTATTACAAATGCAAAAAGCAGCTGGTTGGTGGCAGTGGAGGAGCTGAGGCCTGGCTGGAGGTAACACTGCTGGGGACAGAGGCAGCCCTTGAACCAGTGCCCTTGTGGTCCAGGTGCCGGTGACGTTTGACGACGTGTCCGTGTATTTCAACAACAAGGAGTGGGAGAAGCTGGAGGAGTGGCAGAAGGAGCTGTACAAGAATGTGATGAAGGGGAACTACGAGTCGCTGATCTCCCTGGGTAAATATGGGGCACGTTCTCTGGGGCTCCTTCTGGCCCCTCCATGGAAATGCCCTTGGATGAGACCAGAATGTCCCATTTTAAAGACTTAAAAGCACAGAAGGATTCCAGGCTGGGTTCGTTCCCAGTTTGTGCCGTGGTGCTGTCTTGGCTGAGGGGGATCTCCATAGGCAGGTGGGCTGGAGACCTCCCAAGCCTCTTGCACCTGGAGAAACCAGCACCTTCTCCGTGGCTGTTGGAAGGGCTTCCCTGATGTTCTGGGTCTGCAGTGGGTACCAGCCCACGCACCCTCTTAGAGGAAACTTCTGCAGAGGGAAAAATTGTCTGATGTGATCTGTGCTTTGGGGCATTTCCTGTGGAGGTTCAGGAGAAATCCCAGCTCTGCTGGGAGCTGAGAAATGCTTTTGGCTTGAGAGCCAGGATTTGTCTGAGAAGTTCTAAAACCCCATCAGAAAAACACAGGATTTTGCTGCCCACGGACCCTCTGGCTGTTCCCGAGTGTCTTCCCATGTCCCCCAGGCACTGGGGAGAGCTGGAAGCTGGTGTTAGATTCCCAGTGCAGTAATCCCTCTCTCCATTCCTCTGTCTCTCAACAGACTATGCAATTTCCAAACCTGGGGTTTTGTCTCAGATTGAGCAAGGAGAGGAAACACGGAGCAGGAATGAGCAGGACCTGGAGGAGAGTGAGATCATTACTGATGCCACAGCAGGTGAGACCTTGGCACAAGGGGAGCCCTGCTTGTGTCCCAAGGAGCTGCTCATCACTGGGCTAAAAGCAGGTGTTGCTGGGAGCTGTGGCTCTGGGGTTTGTCAGGAGGAACCTTGCCTAGGAAGAGGATAAGTTTGGCAGATCAGAGATTTGATGTCCAGGTACAGCTCAATGTATAAACCAGGGCAAGAGGAGCCTGGAGTGTTGGGCACTGGGAGCCATCAGCAAGGGAGGCATCTGCAACCAGACCAGGTCCTCAGGGAGCCAGTGTGCCCAGCAAGGAAGGAGAATGGCATCCCACTGGGAAAGCCCATCCACGCAGCAAATCCTCTTTACCCTCTCTTTGTGTACCTGGGTTTATCCTTGGACCATCCTCCTGGACAGGGAAATCTGCTCCCATCCTGCACACAGGGAGATGGAGCACTGAGGGGTTTCTGCAAGGGCAGGGCTGGGCTGGGAGGAGGGCACTGGGGATCCTGAGTTCCAGAGTGACTCCTGCTCTGGGATAAGGGGGGCTGATAAGGAGATAAGGAGGTGTCCTAGAAGAGGTCAGCTCCACTTCCTGTCCCTGGTGCCAGGCTGTGGATGTGGGGTCACTCCAACCCCCTCCCCATGCTCTCCATCACAAGGATTTTGAAGTTAAGTCCAATAAGAAGAGGAAAATCCTCATCCCACAGGGAGCTGCAGCCAGGGGTGTGGGGTGGCCAAGGGGTGCTGAGCTGTGGCCCCGAGTCCCAGGTGGGCAGAGCAAGTTCCCTGTGCCTGTGGAGCATCCCAGGGGAGGGGCAGGAGCATGGCAGGGATGGAAGAAGGGCATGGTTGGCAGAGATGGGAGAAGGGCAGGGTTGGCAGAGATGGGAGAAGGGCAGGGTTGGAGGGAGAGCAGCAGATGAAACCCCTGGGTGGGATGGGTGGCTGGAGCCAACAGGGAGGGTTGTGAGCAGTTTCTCCTCCCGGCTCCTGGGAATGATGGTGGGTGGGAATCTCTCTTTGCTGCAGCTGGAATAAGGGTTGTGATCAAAACGGAGGAGCTCCTTCCTGAGGACAGCCCTGAAAACCCTGAGCTGCACGTCATGTCGGGGCAGTCCGAGGGCAGCTTCCAGAGCCCGGACGAGGAGGCCGCCTGTGAGAGCCCCTATGGCTCCGTGTCCCCCCCGAGGGACCTCCCGGGAACCAGCCTGGGCGACTCCTCCGAGTACGGAGCCGACTACAACGAGATCCAGAGGGTCATCGTGCACCACGGGAGCTGCACAGGTGGGCCCTCAGCACGCGGCTCTGGGGCTGGGGGAGTCGGGGAGAGGTGGGGAGTGGGTTGGAGGGACAGGAGGAGTTAAATCTCCCCAGAACCAGCTCCAGAAGGAAAGTTTGTGGCTGCAGCAGGCTCAGGAGTGGCTCTGCTTAGAGGTGAGGGGTCCTGCAGGTCCTGGGGGATCCACCAGCGTGGAGGACACTCAGGCAGGTCTGCAGGACAGGCAGGAGCGTGGCAGGAGCTCCGTGGCATCCGAGCTGCCAGGAGGGAAGGGGAAGGTGAGGTGATGTAGTGGAGACATGAGATGATGGCACCAGGCCTTTCATGTATGGAATTCTGCCAGGTAGGCAGCACACAGAGGCCAGATCCTGCAGACCTGCTGTGAGGGTGGAAATGGGAGAGCAGGGAGATGGGAGGTTGGGAATGGTGGATTCTCTCCTGATGGCTTTGTGGTGGTGTGACAAAAACCAGAAGGAGAGAATTGGGCTCTTGAGGGCCTCAGCTCTGCCTTGGGAATCCTGTGGTCTGCTCATGGTTTGTAAAGGGAAACCAGCCAAGCCACCAGTGGGACTGGAGCTGGTCCTTGTCCAAGGTGTGGGGCCAGGCTGGTTGGGCTGAGCAGGAGCTGTGGTGGCACTGAGTGGGATGGAGGGGCCGAGCTCCTGAGTCCACAGTGGAGAGGGACAGGAGGAGGACCCGGATTTCCCCAGGGGAGCCACAGCTTTGATACATCTCAGCTTCCTGTTCCTGGAAGAGCACATAGGCCTGGCTCAAAGTCCAGCACGGGGTGATGTGAGGAATCCACTGTGGATTTCTTCGGGACACGCTGCCCATGTGTGTCCTTGACATGTGTCCTTGGGATGTGTCCCTGGGATGTGTCCCTGTCACAGCCAGTCTCACCAAACAAAAACACCAGCTCACTTCTGGCGTTGGTGAAACAAGAGGGAGCCTGACATCCATCCATCCGTCCGTCCATCCATCCATCCCACCATCCATCTGTCCGTCCATCCATCCGTCCATCCATCCATCCATCCATCCATCCGTCCATCCGTCTGTCCATCCATCCATCCATCCCTCCATCCCTCCATCCATCTATCCATTTATCCTTCCATCCATCCATCCATCCATCCATCCATCCATCCATCCATCCATCCATCCCACCATCCATCCATCCGTCCGTCCATCCATCCATCCCACCATCCATCCATCCATCCATCCATCCATCCATCCATCCATCCATCCATCCGTCCGTCTGTCCGTCCATCCATCCATCCATTCCTTCATCCATCAATCCATCCATCCATCCATCCATCCATCCATCCATCCATCCATCCATCCATCCATCCATCCATCCATCTATCCATTTATCCATCCATCCATCCATCCATCCATCCATCCATCCATCCATCCATCCATCCATCCATCCATCCATCCATCTATCCATTTATCCATCCATCCATCCATCCATCCATCCATCCATCCATCCATCCATCCATCCATCCATCCATCCATCCCTCCCTCCCTCCCTCCCTCCATCCATCCATCCATCCATCCCACTGCTGGTCACTCCAGGAAGGAGGGGGGTCTCTCGCTGTGCCTGTCACAGGGAGGCAGTGCAGGGGCCATTCCCAGGCCGGGTGTGCTGTGCCAGGAGCAGAGCTGGACACTGCCAGCCTGGTGCTGTGTGTCCGTCGAGCCGTGCTGTGCCGGAGTGCTGCTGTATCCCAGTGAAATGGCAGCAGGTGGAGCTGCTCCGGAATCACTCGGCAGCACAAGCCGACACAAACCAATGGCGCTTCTATCTCCGACATGGAGCACGATGGAGCTGCCAATGTCCTGGCAGGAGGGTCTGAGGGCACCCTCAGAGGTGGTTTTTCTGAACTCCACAACGAGGGGCAGATTCCCAGCGCTGGGGGGCTGCAGCTGAATCACATCTGGGTGGTGGGGCAGGGCAGGCAGGGCCCAACAGCCGCAGCAGCTGTTTCTGTAGCACCCCCTGTGTGCATGAAAGGCCACCCTGTCACACCCGGTGCCCCTGACGCTGTCGCTGTTTCCCCCTCAGAGGACGGGATCGTGATCAAGACGGAGGAGGAGGAGGAGGAGGACGACCCCGACGCGCTGGAGCCGTGCGCCATGTTCTCGGGCAGGGCGGAGCCGCCGCCGTTCGCCGGCCACGAGGCCGCGCTGGGCTGCGAGGCGCAGTGCAGCTCCAAGGGGCAGCCCCGCGGCCTGGCTGCCCGCGTCAGGAAGCCGCCGGCCTGCGACAGGGACTCCGGGGACATGAAGCCGGCCAGCGCCCAGCAGCGGAACCGCGCGCGGGAGAGGCCCTACATCTGCCCCGAGTGCGGCAAGAGCTTCATGCTCAAGATCAACTTCATGATCCACCAGCGCAACCACCTCAAGGAAGGGCCCTACGAGTGCCACGAGTGCGACCTCAGCTTCCGCAACAAGCAGCAGTTCCTGCTGCACCAGCGCAGCCACACGCGCCGCGGCGTGGGGGTCCCGCGGCGCCCCGAGCACGGCCTCAAGCCCCCGGCGCGGCCGCCGCCGCCCGGCAAGCCCTACAAGTGCTCCGAGTGCGAGAGCAGCTTCAGCCACAAGTCGAGCCTCAGCAAGCACCAGATCACCCACGTCGGGGAGCGGCCCTTCACCTGCGGCGAGTGCCGGAGGAGCTTCCGCCTGCAGATCAGCCTCCTCATGCACCAGAGGATCCACGCCGGCAAGAACGAGATGGCCTTCCTGTGTCCCCAGTGCGGGAAGAACTTCACGCGGCCCTCCCACCTGCTGCGGCACCAGCGGACTCACACCGGCGAGCGGCCCTACCAGTGCAGCCAGTGCGAGAAGACCTTCAGCGAGAAGTCCAAGCTGACCAACCATTACCGCATCCACACGCGGGAGCGCCCGCACGCCTGCGCCGTCTGCGGGAAGGGCTTCATCCGCAAGCACCACCTCCTGGAGCACCAGCGCATCCACACGGGCGAGCGGCCCTACCACTGCGCCGAGTGCGGCAAGAACTTCACGCAGAAGCATCACCTCCTGGAGCACCAGCGGGCGCACACCGGCGAGCGGCCCTACCCCTGCACCGAGTGCACCAAGTGCTTCCGCTACAAGCAGTCCCTCAAGTACCACCTGAGGACGCACATGGGAGAGTGAGGGGCTGCCCACGGCTTCCTCCCCCTCCTCTCCCTCTCTCCCTCCATCCCTCCATCCCTCTCCTCCTCCTCCTCCACTCATCTCTCCCGCCCTCCCTCCATCCATCTCCCCCCACCCCAGCTCAGGGCATGGACATCAAGGAAGCTTTGTGTGGTAGCGCCGCTGGTCTGGTGGAGACTGGGCTGATTGGAAATAAATTAATGAGTTAAAGCAAGCAATGCGCGGCAAAATTAAAAGATTATATATATATAAAATTAACAGAAGCAGCTGATTTAGGGGGAATCCTCACCACCAACAAAAGAAACCTGTACAGGGTGTTTTGCCGGAGTAGGACTCGTAACTGCTTTTTAAATCTACTGTTTGGGTTTTTTTAATAAATGTGGAGGAACTTTTTTTTTGATAAGCAACCTTAGGGTGGGCAAGATTTTTTTTTTTGTTTTGTTTTGTTTTGTTTTGTTTTTAGTTAAATGCTCTGTAGGCTGATTCTGGCACAGTCACTTTTTGTCCAGGAGCTCTGCAGAGGTGCTGCCATGTCCCAGCTTTCCGGGTGGGACGCAACAGCCGCTCGTCAGCGTGTGGCTCCAAGGAGCTCCGGCCGGGGGGAGGTGAGTAATTAACAGGTCCAGCTAATGAGGAGGTTCTGCGTGTGTCTAGATTGGAAGCGCTGGTAGGTGCCTGCCTGGCTCGCGGGGCTGTGATGCACTCCTGAATTATACAATAGAATAAAATTCTAGTTGCAGTAAAAGACCCTTTTTCTGGTAGGACCCCTCCGCAAGGCTCCTCCACACACTCATTCCTGGCGCTCAGTCCTCCCGGGGGTCCGGCATTCCTGCTGCCACCAGAGCAGCACCGAGGGCATCGTGGTGCGGGGGGTGTGGCCGTGGGTGCTGTGGGCTCACCATGGACCTGAGCACAGACTCTTGGTGTGTTTAACTGCTCTTCTGCTCTCTGAACCAGTGGCAGGAGCAGCAGGATTGCTGCCTCAGCCACGCAGCAGGTCCTGGGCTGGCTCTGAGAAGAGCCCTGACCAGCTCGGGGCTGCCTGTGGGAGATGTCCCAGGTCCCGGGTCCTCACTGTGGGGTCCCTCACCACGTGTCACAGGGGGTGGGACAAGGGTCCATCTTGCTGTCCCACCAGCTGGGCTCCCTGTCATCCAGCTTCTCCTCACTGCACCTCCTGAGGCTGGGCTGTGGGTGCATCCGAAGGGCCGGCTGTGGCCACAGTGGTGACACCAACTCCCTGGAGCACACTGGGCTCCTTCCCAGTGGTGTCAGATCTGTTGGACAGTGGCATCAATAAACAGAGTGATGATGGGATTAGTTGTCAGGACCCGTTAATGCCTTTGCAGAACCAAAGTCCTCACCCAGGACTTCCCTGGCGTATGAACCCTTCCTGAATTTGGAATGTGCAACCTCTTCTGTGCCAGAAAGCACTGGAGAGCAGCACAGCCACATGGAGCTGCCAAGAGCCACCAGCCAGTCACTGCTGTGGACAGGAGCATTTTGGGGCTGCCAGGACAGGCTCCAGCCAAGGTTCAGCCTTCCCACTGCCCAGGTGGTGCCTACAACTCCCTGGAAGGAGTTTGGGTGTGCAGCCTGACATGGGTTGATGCTTCCATCCCTGGAAGTGTCCAAGGCCAAGTTGGACAGGGCTTGGAGCGACCTGAGGTAGTGGAAGGTGTCCCTGCCTGTGCCAGGGGCTGGAATGGGATGAGCTTTAAGGTCCCTTCCCACCCAAACCATTCTGGGATCCCATGCAAAGTGCCATGATGGGGCTGGTTATCCCGGGAGGGAGTTGTGGGTGCAGGACAGGGGGTCTGGTTGCAGCCCCAGGCTCCTCAGCAGCCTCCCTGCATCCCTCTCATCCAGCCTGGATGCAATTAAGGGGAAGAAGGAAATAAAAAGCACAACTGCTTGTGTTTGTCACACTGGCAGCAGCACAGCCCTGGCAGCATCCTTTTTCCTTCCTAAAAATGGATGGATTCAGCTTTTTCTTGGCAAAACCAGCACTAAGGAGCCCTTACCAGCCTGGCTGCCCCTCTGCAGTGCCAGGACCTTGGCACGGCCAGGCTGGCAGTGCCCGTGCTCTGCTCCATGTCACTGGGCCCCACCTGGCACCTCCTCTCCTCTCCCCCTCATGCTGCTCCTCTGCTGCTGCACACAATGGCACCAGTCCCTGGACTGCCAGGACTGAACAACATCCAGGTGACCTTCAGTAGCTCCAATGTCAACAAGGCATCTCCCACACCCCAGGGAGGACAGACATGGCCATGGCACCGAGCACTGACCTCGGTGGTGGCTGTGGGCACAGATCCGGGGGTGGCACAGGCAGGAGCAGCCTCGCTGCCCCCTGAGCCATCTGCAGGGGATCAGCAGGTTTATCACCCTCCACTCAGTCATGGGGGGGTTGTCTGAGTGCTGCTCAATGCCACAACACCAGAGGGGTGAACACAAGACCCATGGGCTCCTCCAGGGCTCACAGTGTCAGAGGGTTGTCCCCGGGTGCCAGGGGAGCTGGACATGGGTGCACCCAGAAGGCAGCAGCTCTGGGGACAGGGGACAAGCAGGACCCACCACATCTGGGCTGTGAATATCCCCTGGCAGCACTCCAGAGGCTCTGGATGACCAGGGATATAAGGATGTCGCCCTGGGGGGCTGCAGGGATGGTGAGCAGGGGCTGGAAGTGCCACGTTGACCCTTCTGGAGCCTCTGGACAGAGCCTGGATACCCACCGGGGCACCCAACTGGGGCACTGGGCAGGGCACAGCCATAGCAGGGCAGTAACTGCCTGGGGAGGGGGGGTTTGACTGTTTTATCATGTCAGGGGTGCACATTGCCCCCCCAAACACTCCTTGGGCCCCAGCTGGCAGCACGTGAGGGTGGCAGAGGAGCCAGAGTGATGGCTGAGCACGGGGGGCTGGTTTGGGGCACCCAGCACCCTTGGCAGTGGCACAGAGGGGAGTACACAGCCCCTCAGAGGGGCACGAGTGGCTCCAGGGGCTCCTGGGAACCCTCTGCTCTTCCCTAAGCACCGCTGCTGCTCTCCAGGTGTTTTGGAGCCGTGACAAGAGGGAAGCAGACACTGGCAGAGGTGCTGGCAGCCATGGCATGTGGGGATGGGAGCTGGACCCCCGGCCTGGAGCAGCTGTGCATTTGGGGGGCTCTCAGGAGAGCAGGACAAACTGGCAGAGCAGTGTGGGGCAGCCCAGCACAGGATTACCCACAGCTCCCCGGGGGCACAGCTGCTGCTCCGACACAATCCCTTACAGCTGCACTAACCCCAGCGCAGGTGGCTGGGGAGTGGCTCCGGCAAGAGAGGGGGATTGGGAAGGACCCCGAGCCAAGCCTTGGGAAGGATCTGAGCGCCAGCCTCGGGAAGGATCCCAGAGCCAAGCCTTGGGAAGGATCTGAGCACCAACCTCGGGAAGGATCCCAGAGCCAAGCCTTGGGAAGGATCTGAGCGCCAGCCTTGGGAAGGATCCCAGAGCCAAGCCTTGGGAAGGATCCCAGAGCCAAGCCTTGGGAAGGATCTGAGCGCCAGCCTCGGGAAGGATCCCAAGCAAGCCTTGGGAAGGATCTGAGCGCCAGCCTCGGGAAGGATCCCAGAGCCAAGCCTTGGGAAGGATCTGAGCGCCAACCTCGGGAAGGATCCCAGAGCCAAGCCTTGGGAAGGATCCACACACCAACCTCGGGAAGGATCCCAGAGCCAAGCCTTGGGAAGGATCCCAGAGCCAAGCCTTGGGAAGGATCTGAGCGCCAGCCTCGGGAAGGATCCCAGAGCCAAGCCTTGGGAAGGATCTGAGCGCCAGCCTCGGGAAGGATCCCAGAGCCAAGCCTTGGGAAGGATCCACACACCAACCTCGGGAAGGTCGCGCTCGGCACCTCCGTCCCACCAGCACAACCGAGTCAGGGCAAAGCTCCCGAGTGCCTTCCAGGTTATTGATTACATTAATTTAAGCATCCCAAGCATCCGCAGGAGTTGGCAGCACGGAGCTGGAGCGTGCCAGCTGCACCCCGGGGGAAGGCTGGGATGAGGGCTCACACTCACACTCACACTCACACTCAAACTCACACTTACACTCACACTCACACTTACACTCACACTCACACTCACACACACTCAAGCAGACTCAACCCTGCCCTCCCTGTCTGTGCCCACTCATGTGGGCTGCCCACGGCCACATGTGTGTGCAGACACTGGCACACGCAGCACACACAGCACACACAGAGGGGGGCCCTGTCTGTGCCCCCTCCTGGTGTTTTCCTGCTCGTTCTTTCCTGGTTTGCACACACACACATGGACACACACATGGACACACACAGACACAGACACATGGGCACACAGACACATGGACACACACAGACACACGGACACACACAGACACACACAGACACAAGAACACACATGCGCACACACATAGACACACACACACATGGACACACAGACACATGGACACAGACACAGACACACGGACACACACACATGGACACACATACACACATGGACACACACACATGGACACACACAGACACACATACACACAGACTCACACACATGGACACACACAGACACACATACACACACACACACACACACACACACACACATGGGCACACACAGACACAAACACAAACGGACACACAAATGTACAGACACACACATGTGTGTTCTGAGATCCAGGCACAAAAATATACAAAGGGAGAGACAGGAACACTCCTATGCATACACACACATGCATGTACTTATATGGATGCACACATATGTGTACACACATACACATGTAAGACACAGATGGCCACACAGGTGCCCACATGGACATATAATGTACACATCCCTGTATACAGGCACTGCCACACACACAGACCTGCACACCAACAACCAAATGCATATGTGGAGACACAGACACATGTGCCCATAGAGTGCACACACACACTCACACATGCTCACCCCACACATGCACACACGCTGTGATCCATGTGAACACATGTGCACACACATGTACAGAGAGACATGCACACATCAGCACACATCTACAGACAGATATCCACCCACAGGTGCACAGACACGCAAGCATGGATGCACATCCATGTGCAGAGATACACATGCACATATACATGTGCACAGATACACATTAACACACACACACGTGCACAGACATGCATGCACACACCAGCACATACACATGTGCACACTCACATCCATGTGCACAGACACACACGCACACACCAGTACATGTGCACACACACATCCATGTGCACAGACACATGCACACACCAGTACATATACATGTGCACACACACATCCATGTGCACAGACACACACGCACACACCAGCACATACACATGTGCACACTCACATCCATGTGCACAGACACACACGCACACACCAGTACATGTGCACACACACATCCATGTGCACAGACACATGCACACACCAGTACATATACATGTGCACACACACATCCATGTGCACAGACACACACGCACACACCAGCACATACACATGTGCACACTCACATCCATGTGCACAGACACACACGCACACACCAGTACATGTGCACACACACATCCATGTGCACAGACACACATGCACACACCAGTACATATACATGTGCACACACACATCCATGTGCACAGACACGCACCCATGTGCACAGATAAGGAAGGATGTATGCACATCCATGTGCACAGACACACATGCACACGTGAGCACACACACACAGACTCACAGAGAGACACACACACATAGAGACACATAGACAGACAGACAGACACAGACACGAAGACGTGCACACAGACACACACACAGACACAAAGTCGCACACAGAGACAGACACACAGACAGGCACAAAGACGCACACAGAGACACACAGACTCACACACACACAGACAGAGACACTCACACACACACACACACACTCTCTCTCTCTCTCTCTCTCTCACACACACACACACACACACACACACACACACAGACACACAGAGACACACACACAGAGACACACACACACATACACCCCCCCCCATACAGACACAGACACACACTCACACTCTCACAGACAGACATACACACAGACACACAGACACACACACAGAGACAGAGACACAGACAGACACACACACTGCCCCGTCCCCAGCCCATTCCCGGCCCCGTAACCCCGCCCCATCCCGCCGCATCCCTGCCCTCCCCGTCCCATCCCGGCGCTTTCGCTTTCCCTTTCCCCGCGGCCATGGCTCGGGGGATGCCGGCTCTGGGCGAGCAGCTGGAGGCCGAGGCCACCTGCTCGGTGTGCCTGGAGCTGTTCTCTCGACCGGTGCTCACGGAGTGCGGGCACAGCTTCTGCGAGGGCTGCCTGGAGTCCCTGCAGCGCTGCGGCCCCGCCGCCTGCCCGCAGTGCCGCGCCGCGCTCAGCCCGGGCCTGGCGCGCCCCAACCTGGCGCTGGCGGCCGTGGCCGAGCTGGCGGCGGCGCTGCCCCGACCCGGCCCGGGGTGCCCCGAGCACGGCGAGCCCCTGGCGCTGTTCTGCGAGCCCTGCGCAGCCCCGCTCTGCGCGCTCTGCCTGGACGAGCCCCCGCACCGCGCGCACCGCGTGCGACCCGCGCAGCGCGCAGCACACCAGCTGCGGGTACCGCGGGCACGGGCTGGGGCTGCGGGTACCGCGGGCACGGGGCACGGCTGCGGGCACGGGCACGGCTGCGGGTACCGCGGGCACGGGGCACGGCTACGGGCACGGCTGCGGGTACCGCGGGCACGGGCACGGCTGCGGGTACCGCGGGCACGGGCTGGGGGTACCGCGGGCACGGGCACGGCTGCGGGTACCGCGGGCACGGGCTGGGGGTACCACGGGCCACGGCTGCGGGCACGGGCACGGCTGCGGGTACCGCGGGCATGGGGCACAGCTGCGGGTACCGCGGGCGCGGGGCACGGCTGCGGGCACGGGCACGGCTGCGGGTACCGCGGGCACGGGGCACGGCTGCGGGGCAGGGAGCTCCGGCACGGGTTGGGGGTACCACGGGCACGGGGCACGGCTGCGGGGCAGGGAGCTCCGGCACGGGCTGGGGGTACCACGGGCACGGCTGCGGGGCAGGGAGCTCCGGTACAGGCGGGGGGCACCGCGGGGCACGGGCTGGGTGCCTTCGAGGGACAGAGTCAGGATCACCGCGGGGCACGGGCTGGGTGCCTTTAGGCAAAGAGCATCCCCTCAGGGCATGGGTTGGGTGCCTTCAGGGACAGTCAGGGGCCCCTCGGGGCACAGGTTGGGGTCTGTTTGAGGGACAGAGTCCCCTCGGGGCATGGGTTGGTGACCCCTCCAGACACGGGCTGGAGTCCCATCTGGGCACACATCTGGGGTCCCTTCAATGACAGGTTGGGGTCCCCTCTAGGCATGGGCTGGGGGCTTGTCTGGGCACACATCTGAGGTCCTTTTCAGGGATGGGCTGTGGTCCCCTCCAGGCCTGGATGTGGTCCCCTCCATACAGGGGTGGGATCCCTTCCAGACTGGCATCTGGGGTCCCTTCCAGACACAGTTCAGGGTCTCCTCTGAGCACAGACTGGGGTCCCTCAGGGCACAGTCCCTCCACACACAGGTTAGGGTGGGTCCCTGCCCAGCCACAGGTTTGGGGCCTGTCCAGCTGCTGGCTGGGCTCTGTCTGGGGACAGTTTTGGGTCCTGGGCTGGGATCCCCTGTCCCATCCTGCTGGTTCTCCCGCAGTTCCCACTGCCCATTGCCTGCTCCCAGCCCTCCCAGCAGCACAGGACCCTCTGCCCCACCCCACTGTGCCCCACACTGTCCCTTGTGCCCCACACGTCCCCAGCCAGGGTCTCTTCCCCCAAATGTGGCTCGTTGTGCCACAGGGGATGGCTTGGAGGAGCACGAGGGATTTTATGGAATCCAGTGAATTTATGGAGCATGTCTGAGACACTGCTACTGTCACTGCAAACCTCTTCCCACAAATCCCACTTCCAACACCAGAAGTTGTTTTTCCTAATGAGAAAAAACAAAAAACCCACAAACTCCAGGGTTTCCACATGAAGCTATTCCAGAAATGGTTCTGGCTAAAACAGCTGTGGAAGGGGATGTCCCCAGCCTTACTCTTGTGTGCTTGGAGAGGTGGGTGCTGCAAACCCACAGGCACCCAGGGGTCACCCCCAGAGTGGGATTGTCCCCACAGAGGCTGTTTGGTGACATCATGTCCCCACTGCAAAAGTCACTCTGAAATTGCCAAATCCACCTTTCTTTCCCTCCCCACTGCAGGAGAAACTCCAGAGCAACCTGGATGTTCTACAAGAAGCAAAGGAAGAATTGAAATCCAAAGGAGAGCCAGAAAGTGTGAAGCTGCTGGTGTGTGTTCCTCTCCATGCCTGGCACCTGCTCCCAACCCACCTTCCTGGGCATGTCCTCTCTCTCCCTCCCCCCATATATTTCTTTCCATGACAACAATGCTTTCCTCTCTCCCTCTCTGTCCATCCCATATCTCCTCCTTGGGTCCATCAACGTCCAGACTTGCCACCCTTCTCTCCAGTCTTCCATCTTTTCCTCTGCAGGATCTCTTCTCCCTTTCTGTGTGCCCCTTGCCCCTCTCCCCACACCGTGCCCGTGCCATAGGCTGGGGTAACTCACGGCCTCCACGTGGTGCCTTGCAGGAGAAGCTGGGCCTGGAGGAGGCAAAGCTGAGGGACACCTTTGAGGAGCTGGAGCAGTTCCTGCGGGAGCAGAAGGAGATGCTGCTGTCCCAGTTCCCCCCAGTGTTCCTGGAGCTGGTCACGAGGTCCTCTGAGTACAACTCCAGTGTTTCAGAGAGGAAATCGCTGCTGGACACGCTGATTGCAGACATTGAGAGGAAACAGGAGCAGCCGGAGGTCGAGTTCCTCATGGTGAGGCTGGGGGCACCCACCTGGGCACTGTGACCCCCAGTGAGGCTGGGGGCACCCACCTGGGCACTGTGACCCTATGGTGAGGTTGGGGGCACCCACCTGGGCACTGTGACCCCCAGTGAGGCTGGGGGCACCCACCTGGGCACTGTGACCCCCAGTGAGGCTGGGGGCACCCACCTGGGCACTGTGACCCCATGGTGAGGCTGGGGGCACCCACCTGGGCACTGTGACCCCATGGTGAGGCTGGGGGCACCCACCTGGGCACTGTGACCCCCAGTGAGGCTGGGGGCACTCACCTGGGCACTGTGACCCCGTGATGAGGCTGGGGGCACCCACCTGGGCACTGTGACCCCCAGTGAGGCTGGGGGCACCCACCTGGGCACTGTGACCCCATGGTGAGGCTGGGGGCACCCACCTGGGCACTGTGACCCCATGGTGAGGCTGGGGGCACCCACCTGGGCCCTGTGACCCCCAGTGAGGCTGGGGGCACCCACCTGGGCACTGTGACCCCCAGTGAGGCTGGGGGCACCCACCTGGGCACTGTGACCCCATGGTGAGGCTGGGGGCACCCACCTGGGCACTGTGACCCCATGGTGAGGCTGGGGGCACCCACCTGGGCACTGTGACCCCCAGTGAGGCTGGGGGCACTCACCTGGGCACTGTGACCCCGTGATGAGGCTGGGGGCACCCACCTGGGCACTGTGACCCCATGGTGAGGCTGGGGGCACCCACCTGGGCACTGTGACCCCATGGTGAGGCTGGGGACACCCACCTGGCACTCTCTGCCCCCCCGTGCAGCCCGGAGTGGTGCCAGTGGCAGAGTGGCTGCTGTGGGTCAGGGGCTGCCGTGCTCTCTGAGGGAAGAAGAGGGTTGGGATGAGGTGTGGAGTGCCCCCCTCCCTGATGCTCTGTGTGTTCTCTCTTCCAGGACATTGGCAAAATCCTCAGCAGGTAAGAACTGGGCTTGGTGTCACTCCTGCAGCTCTTTTGGGCAGAGCTTTGGGAGCACTGCAGGAGCAGGGAGGGACCTGCTTTGTCCTGCTGAGTGTTTGGGATGTATCGTGGTGTTCCCGGGCAGCAGAGGCCGTTGCCCCCTCTCAAAGCCGTGGTTCCTGTGCTGGGACACAGCTGCCCTGGCTCTGTGGCTGCAGGGATTGTCCCCATTTCCCCCTGGGTGCTGGCTGCTGGCTGGCTCAGGGCTCCTCTCCCTGTTGTGCCCCTCAGCTGTGAGGCAGCCAAGGCCCCGATCCCGGAGCCGGTTTCCCTGGAGCTGCAGAGGACTGTTGAGACCCTCTCTGAGACGTGCCAGCTGGTTCTGGGCACAGTGGCTGAATTCAGAGGTAAGGCCCTGCTGGCTCCATGCTGTGCTTCCCCTGGGCTTGGCCAGCAGCAGCAGATCCTCGGTGCCTGGTGCCTCTGCCTGGGGTTTGGGAGCAAAACTGCCCCTCTCCAGATGGGAACCACCTCCAGGACAGGCTTCCCTGGAGCCTGAGGCTCTGAGAGCCCGTGTCTGGCTTGCTGTCCTGATGGGGAGCAGGAGAGGTGCCACGGGAGGGGAAACTCATGCATCTTCCTTTCCTTCTTCCAGAGAATCTGCAGAGCAAGACAGACAGAGAAAGGGGTAAGTTTCTGGAGCTGATGGGCACAAATGAAGGAGAAAAGCTTTCCAGGATGTGTTTCCCCATGTCCTTGGCACAGAGATAGGCTCACACCACAACATCTAAAACCAGCATCTGTCTGGAACTGTGTCCTGTTGTTTTGACTAGTCCTGCTGTGAAATTCCTGATCTGTCCCTGTGCCAGGCAGTGCCAGTGGCACTGTCCTGCGACACAGAACGAGGGCCAGGCCAGCATGAGCTGTGTTGGGCTGTGACCAGTTCAGCAGAGGGGCTGTGTGTGTTCTCAGCTGGCATTTAGAAGTGCCCCCCTCAGTTTTTGGGATGAGTGACTTGAGCACAGGGTGGTTGTGCCTTAGTTTCCCCCACGCTGCAGTCCCTGGAGGAGGGGGTTAGCAGAGGGCCTGGGGTGGTGACACTGCGCTGTGACACCCGTGTGGCCTTGTGGGATGGCCACGGGATGGCAGCAGAACATCCCACATGGATGGGGTGGGTGGCTCCAGCTCCGGAGGGTGGTTGCCCAGTTAGTCGGCAGAGCAGGGTTAGGAGCTGGTTTTCCCTTCGGAGAGCACTTGTCCCCCTTGTCCCAGGAGCAGGGACTGGCTGGCAACACTCCTGCCTTGCAGCAATGCCCCCTCACACCCACGGGGTAACTGCTGCCCACTCCCAGCCTGCCTGCAGAGCCAGCAATGCCAGCAGAACTGAATGCAGGTTTAGCAAAGTCCATTGAGTCCGTCCCCTGCACGTGGGGACACTGTCTGGCTTGGTCCTGCTGAGGGCAGGGCAGGATAGGGCAGGGAGGGTCTCATGCCCTGTGGCACCCAGGGGGCTGCAGGAGTGCCCACTGTGGGGACACTGCCTGGCTCGGTGCTGCTCAGGGCAGGGCAGGGCAGGGCAGGGAGGGTCTCATGCCCTGTGGCACCCAGGGGGCTGCAGGAGTGCCCACTGTGGGGACACTGCCTGGCTCGGTGCTGCTCAGGGCAGGGCAAGGCAGGGCAG
The DNA here is from genome assembly GCF_047495875.1 of Pithys albifrons albifrons. Classification (NCBI taxonomy): domain Eukaryota; kingdom Metazoa; phylum Chordata; class Aves; order Passeriformes; family Thamnophilidae; genus Pithys; species Pithys albifrons. Next base: position 1,236,008 of record NC_092464.1, on the reverse strand, counting down.
GGCAGGGAGGGTCTCATGCCCTGTGGCACCCAGGGGGCTGCAGGAGTGCCCACTGTGAGGACACTGCCTGGCTCGGTGCTGCTCAGGGCAGGGCAAGGCAGGGCAGGGCAGGGAGGGTCTCATGCCCTGTGGCACCCAGGGGGCTGCAGGAGTGCCCACTGTGTGGACACTGCCTGGCTCGGTCCTGCTGAGGGCAGGGCAGGGCAGGGAGGGTCTCATGCCCTGTAGCACCCAGGGGGCTGCAGGAGTGCCCGCTGTGGGGACACTGCCTGGCTCGGTGCTGCTCAGGGCAGGGCAAGGCAGGATAGGGCAGGGAGGGTCTCATGCCCTGTGGCACCCAAGGGGCTGCAGGAGTGCCCACTGTGGGGACACTGCCTGGCTCGGTGCTGCTGAGGGCAGGGCAGGGCAGGGCAGGGAGGGTCTCATGCCCTGTAGCACCCAGGGGGCTGCAGGAGTGCCCACTGTGGGGACACTGCCTGGCTCGGTGCTGCTGAGGGCAGGGCAGGGCAGGGCAGGGAGGGTCTCATGCCCTGTGGCACCCAGGGGGCTGCAGGAGTCCCCACGTGGGGACACTGCCTGGCTCGGTGCTGCTGAGGGCAGGGCAGGGCAGGGCAGGGAGGGTCTCATGCCCTGTGGCACCCAGGGGGCTGCAGGAGTGCCTGCTGTGGGGACACTGCCTGGCTTGGTGCTGCTCAGGGCAGGGCAGGGCAGGGCAGGGAGGGTCTCATGCCCTGTAGCACCCAGGGGGCTGCAGGAGTGCCCACTGTGCTCCCAGGAGCAGGGAGGGAGAGGTGCTGTTGTCTCCTCAGTGGGCACAGGCTGACCCTTCTCTCTGTCCCTTAGAGCAGTTCTGGCTGGACGCAGACACGGCGAGCCCCCACCTGGCCCTGTCGCAGGGCCACAGGACTGTGCGGCTCGCAATGAGCCCCCGGGAGCTCCCCGACACCCCCGGGAGGTTCACGGGCAGCCCCAGCGTGCTGGGCTCCCGCGGCTTCACAGCTGGCAGGCACCACTGGCAGCTGGAGGTGGGCCCGGGGCACAGCTGGGCCGTGGGGGTGGCCCTGGAGTCCGTGCCCAGGAAGGACTTGCTCAGCGCGGCCCTGGGCAAGGTGTGGGCCCTGCGGCGGGACTGGGACGGGCAGTACACGGCGCTGCACGTGCCCCCCGCCCCGCTGGCACTGAGGGACGAGCCCCACAGGATCAGGGTCTGCCTGGACTACGAGGGGGGCCGAGTGACCTTCTACGACGTGGAGAACACGAGGCAGATCCTGCAGTTCGAGGCCTCCTTCAGCGAGAAGGTGTTCCCGTTCTTTTGGCTCTGGTCAGCAGAAACCTTCATCCGGCTGTGTGACTGATGGGGTCACGTGTCTGCTGTCCCCTGCCCGTGCCCTTGGCTGGCTGAGCGTGGCAGTGCCACAGCACCACGCTGCAGAGTCCCCTCAGCTCTGCTCTTGCCGTGTCTGCTCCTCCTGATCCCTTTGGAGCATTAAAGATGTGCTGTTCTGTCCCAAGATGTGACTGCATGCTGGTGTCCTGGCTGGATCCTGGGGTGTCACTGTCCCCAGGGTGTCACTGTGCCCAGGGTGGCAGTGCCACAGCACCACACTGCAGACCCCCCTCAGCTCTGCTCTTGCTGTGTCTGCTCCTCCTGATCCCTTTGGAGCATTAAAGTTGTGCTGTCCTGCCCCAAGGCATCTGCTTGCTGGTGTCCTGTCTGGATCCTGGGGTCACAGTGTCCCCTGGGAGGGACACTGGGTGTCATTGTGCCCAGGGTGGCAGTGCCACAGCACCACACTGCAGAGTCCCCTCAGCTCTGCTCTTGCTGTGTCTGCTCCTCCTGATCCCTTTGGAGCATTAAGGATGTGCTGTCCTGCCCCAGGGTGTGTCTGCATGCTGGTGTCCTGGCTGGATCCTGGGGTGGCAGTGTCCCCAGGGTGGCAGTGTCCCCAGGGTGGCACTGTGCCCAGGGTGGCAGTGCCACAGCACCACACTGCAGAGTCCCCTCAGCTCTGCTCTTGCTGTGTCTGCTCCTTCTGAGTCCTTTGGAGCATTAAAGATGTGCTGTCCTGCCCCAAGGCATCTGCATGCTGGTGTCCTGGCTGGATCCCCGGGATCACAGTGTCCCCTGGGAGGGACGCTGGGTGTCATTGTGCCCAGGGTGGCAGTGCCACAAGCACCACACTGCAGACTCCCCTCAGCTCTGCTCTTGCTGTGTCTGCTCCTCCTGAGTCCTTTGGAGCATTAAAGTTGTGCTGTCCTGCCCCAGGGTGTGTCTGCATGCTGGTGTCCTGGCTGGATCCTGGGGTGTCACTGTGCCCAGGGTGGCAGTGCCACATCATCACACTGCAGAGTCCCCTCAGCTCTGCTCTTGCTGTGTCTGCTCCTTCTGAGTCCTTTGGAGCATTAAAGATGTGCTGTCCTGCCCCAAGGCATCTGCTTGCTGGTGTCCTGGCTGGATCCTGGGGTGACAGTGTCCCACCTGTCCCTGTGGGCACTGGGGACACAGGAGTGGTCAGGAGGGAGGCAGAGGAGATACTCTGATGGCCCATGCAGGTCCTTGGCAGCGCTGCATGGCTTGGTGTGGGGTGATGTGTTGTAGGGCACAGCCACCCAACTCCCCGGGGGTCAGGGTGGAGCCAGGAGCTGATAACAGCAGCTGAAATACCGTGTGAAAACAGTTCCTTGTAAGGAGAATGTTCAGGGAGGGCAGAGGGCGGGCTGGAATGCTGGAGAGAGGGCACAGCCTGAGCTTGTCCAGGCTGGAAGAGCAGCAGGAGCTGATAGAATCATGGAATGGATTGGGTTGGGAAAGACCTCTGAGTTTATCAAGTCCAACCCTTGGTCCAACTCCAGCCCCTTTACCAGATCATGGCACTCAGTGCCACGGCCAAGCTCAGCTGAAAACCTCCAGGGATGGGGAATCCACCCCCTCTCTGGGCAGCCCATTCCAATCCCTGAGCACTCTCTCTGCAAAGAATTTCTTTCTCATCTCCAACTTCAATTTCCCCTGGCAGAGCTTGAGCCCATCGTGCCCCCTTGTCCTATTGCTGAGTGCCTGGGAGAAGAGACCAACCCCCAGCTGGCCAGAACTTCCCTTCAGGCAGTTCCAGACAGTGCTGAGGTCACCTCTGAGCCTCCTCTTCTCCAGGCTGAACACCCCCAGCTCCCTCAGCCTCTCCCCACAGCACTTGTGCTCCAGTCCCTTCTCCAGCCTCGTTGCTCTTCTCAGTTGGGTTGGAAGAGACCTCTGAGATCATCAAGTCCAACCCTTGATCCAACCCCACTGTGATCACCAGCCCAGGGCACTTTGTGCCCTGGGCTGGTGATCACAGTGGGGTTGGATCAAGACATGGTGGATTCTCTGTCCCTGGAGGTGGATTCTCTGTCCCTGGAGGTGGATTCTCTCTCTCTGGAGGTGGATTCTCTGTCTCTGGAGGTGGATTCTCTGTCTCTGGCCCCACTCCAGCCCCTTCAATCTCTTTCCTGAGCTGAGGGGCCCAGAACTGCACACATGAGGATCTGTGGGATCCTGGATGGGCAGGGAAGGAGCAATCCTCTAATCCAGGAGCTGGGACATGGTGTGACTGGTGGGCAGCAGGGCCCAGGCAGAGGGGTGGGAAACAGCAAACATCAACACTTGGGTGATACCACACTCACTTTTACCCCTTTTCCCTCGTTTTTCCCCATATTTCCCCCTCATTTCTCCAAGATTTCCCCCCATTTTCCCCAGATTTTCCCTCTTCCCCTCAGTCCCAGGGCAGGCCAAGGCAACAGATCTGCAGTAAAGCTCTGTGTGTGTGTGTGTGTGTGTGTGTGTGTGTGTGTGTGAGTGTCCATTTTAAGGCAAACAGCAACATTTGTGTAAACACCGCACTCACTTTTCCATTTTCCCTCATTTTCCCCAGATTTTCGCCTCATTTTCCCCAGATTTTCTCCCTTCCCCTCAGTCCCAGGGCAGGCCAAGGCAACAGGTTTGCAGTAAAGCTCTGTGTGTGTGTCCATTTTTAAGGCAAACAGCAACACTTGTGTAAACACCGCACTCACTTTTACCCTTTTCCGCTCGTTTTTCCCACTCTTCCCGCCTCTCCCGTCACGTCCCGGCCGAGGGAAGGCGGCCGCAAACATGGCGGCAAAGCGGGGACTACATTCCCCAGCATGCCCCGCGCAGGGGGACGGCGCGTCGCCCTCCTCGGGAACGCCGGGAAATGTAGTCCTCTGGCATCATGGCCGCTCTCGCTCTCCTATTGGCCGGGCGGGTCGTCAATCAGCGTGAGTGGGCGGGGCCTCGCCCCCGTCGCCGTTTCTTACTGGCCAACACGCGCGGTGGGAGGGGGTTTGAATAAACAACCCGCCCCCCGCCGAACGCCGCGCGCTGATTGGCTGAGCCGCGGTTTGGCGCCAGCTTTGGAGCGGGCGACGGGTACCGGCTGGGCTCAAAAACGCCGCGGCGACCGCGCAGAGCGAACCTCCGTGATGGACCCCGCCATGGGCACCTCCAACCCGCACTGCCGCCGCCTCCTGCTGCTCAGCCCCGCATCCCCCGCACCGCCCGCATCGCCCGCCGTGGTCAAGGCGCTCTTTCAGGACGACCTCTCGCCTGTCTCCGACCTCCGCCTCACCATGGAGCAGCTGGGGCGCGGGTGAGTGGCGGCCCCTCTGAGGGCAGGCCGAGGGAGCCCCGCTTTGTCCCGCTCTGGAGTGACCCCCAGAAAAGGGACGCTTCAGGGTTTATCCACCCCTTCCTTCTTCTGCACCCCGGGAACTCTTCCCCGCGCCATTCGGGCCCTCCGCGGCCTTCCCTTCCCTCTTCTTCCCTTCCCAAACCTTCCCTTCCCTTCCCAAACCTTCCCTTCCCTTCCCAAACCTTCCCTTCCCTTCCCAAACCTTCCCTTCCCTTCCCAAACCTTCCCTTCCCTTCCCAAACCTTCCCTTCCCTTCCCAAACCTTCCCTTCCCTTCCCAAACCTTCCCTTCCCTTCCCAAACCTTCCCTCCCCTTCCCTTCCCTCCCGGGCCCCGAGCGAGGCCTGGGGGCCCTCCCCGCTTACCAAAAAATCCCGAGGCCTCCGGGAGTCGTTTCCCTTCCGTTTCCTGCCCCCCTGTTCCCTGTCCCCCCATGGAGCCTTATGGAGATTCCCGCCTCCCAGCCCTGTGCTCCCATCAGACCCTCCGGGGGGCTTTTACCCCCTTCTGCCCCCCAATAAACTCCTCTGTGTTGTCTTTTAACCCCCCAAAGCCCCTCGGATGGCTTTTAACCTTCCCTCACAAACCCTACCAAGGTCTTTGACTTCTGCTCGTCCCTCCCCACCCCTTCACCCCCCCCGAGAAAAAACCCATCAAGGGTGTCTTTTACCTCCCCCAAATCCCAACTCCAAGGGCTCGAGGAATTCCCTTCTCCACCCTCTCCTCTTCCAGAAGTAACGCCTGGGGGATTTCTGCTCCTTTGATTTCCCTCATCCCCCAGTCGAGGCCTTGGGGGTGTTTTCATTCCCTTCTCCCTCCATCAGTGGGGCACTGGGACCTTCTCCTGCTCCCTCTCCTTCCAAATCGCGTGTTTTCATTCCCTTCTCCCTCCAAAACTGAGGCTCTGAGACCTTCTCTTGCTTCCTCTCCTTCCAAATTCGGGTGTTTTCATTCCCTTCTCCCTCCAAGGTTGAGGCACTGAGACCTTCTCCTGCTTCCTCCCCTTCCAAATTCGGGTGTTTTCATTCCCTTCTCCCTCCAAAACTGAGGCACTGAGACCTTCTCCTGCTTCCTCTCCTTCCAAATTCGGGTGTTTTCATTCCCTTCTCCCTCCATCAGCGGGGCCCTGGGACCTTCTCCTGCTCGCTCCCCAGCCCAGCCCCGGGCCCTGCAGCCCCTTTTCCCAGCCCTGCCCCCCAAAGCGTGGCCTGCAGGAGCTGATTGTCCCCACCCCCACTCCAGAGTGGCCTCAGGGGCTTGTTTTGTCCCCCCACTTCTCAAATTTCCACTCCCTTCACGCCCCCACCCCATTCCTGCCGCCTCCACCTCCCCCATCCCACATGGATCCTCCTTCCCGAGCCCTTCCCTGGGCATCCCCCTCTCCCCCAAATACTTCAGTGTCCATTTTCCTGCCTTCCCTGCACCACCTCAGCTCTGTCCTTCCTCCCTCCTCCTCCTCCTCCTGCCCCTTCCTGCTGCTCCTGCTCTCCCAGACCTGCAGCTGGTCCCTCCATCTCTGCCCTCCCTGCTCTCTCACCCCCTTTAAGGCCATTTTTGCCCCAGTTTCCCTCCTCTTTGGCCCCTCTGGGCTCAAAGACCCTCCTGAGGTTTTTCTGGTTGATTTTCCATCATTCTCCTTTCTGCAATCACCTGCTTTAGGATCCTTCTCTCCCTCCCTCCCTCAGATTCCTGGGATTCCTGTAGACACTGGCAGTCCCCTCCACGGGAATTATTCACTCCTTTGAGTTTGCAGCCCTGCCTACATGTTTTTTTCTATTAACTCTCTGCTGGAGCCTCACTCAAGGAGCTTTTCCTTTATTTAAGTGACACTCCCTATGATTTTTTCGTCTCCCAGTGCTGTGATTTAGTGGATACAACAAAATTTGGGAGGCAGCTCCCTATAAAAATGAGTTTAAATTGGGAGTTTGGCATTTTTTTCCTGTGCAAAAGCTGAATTAAGGATTGGCTGCCACAGACAGGTTGCACTTCCAGCTGGGCTGATGGAGGGTGGTGTGGGGGTTGCTAATGTGATTCCAGGCACCAATAACCTGAAGTTTCATGGCAAAGTCTGTCACTCTGAGGTGTTCAACCCATAATTTGTGACAGCACAAACTCAGGGCAGGCTCTAAAAGCCCCTTTTGAACCCCCCAGAGTTGGTGTGAACAGAGAAGAGTTTGGTATGAGCAGACCAGAAAGGCAGCCAGGACAATTCCTGTGTTAAATGCCACTTCCCTGGCACAGAAGCCAAATTTCCAACCTTTTCAACCCCCAAAGATGAAGCTTCAGTCCCTGCAGGTGTTGGATCTGCCCCTGCCCCTGCCCCGAGGCTGCCCCTGCCCCGAGGCTGCCCCTGCCCCGAGGCTGCCCCTGCCCCTGCCCCTGCCCCTGGCCCGAGGCTGCCCCTGCCCCGAGGCTGCCCCTGCCCCTGCCCCTGCCCCTGGCAGCACCCAGAGCTCAGGGCACTGCAGGGCAGGTGTGCCATGAGGGAATCCCCTCACCTGCCTGGTGATGAAGGATTCACCTGATGATCACCAGGCCCTCCTATGTTGCCTTTTTGTGCTTTAATGATCTTTTAAACCGAATCCCAACCTTCCCTTACAGGCAGCTGGAAAACCTGGAGCAGGATGTGGGGACCAGGAATGGATTGCAGAGATCTGTGTCGTCGGAATCCACAGACTCAGGTGGGGACAGTGCAGGTTGGAAAGCAAGTCCTCCTCACCCTCTCTTTTCTCTCTTTAAACCCCAACTGTGCCAACCTGCCCCAGCTGAGAGGGTTTGCCTTGTGGTTTGGGGTTTCTGTGTGGTTTTTGTGTTAGGAGCTGTTGTTTCTCTGAAACTCTTCAGTTCTGATACTTGCCCAGAAAAATTGCCTTTTTTTTTTCATTTTCAGTGAAAATGAATCAATCTCTTACCCCACAACCTGCAGACTCAGAGAAACTCTGGTCCTTCATTGCTCCAGCTCAGGGAAATCAGTGTTTCCACAGCAACTTGTGCCCCCCTTTGAAGGCATTTTTAGCCTAAAAAAGAACTTTGTGAGCTTCTAATACCCAAATCCACAGGGCAGGACAGAACAACCAGCCTTGTTGCACCCTCACTCTCTGCAGCTGCTCAGGAGTCTGAGCAGCTCTGGGTTTGTGTGGGCTCAGATGCTGTGGGGCTGCAATGCCCCACTTGCTCTGTGCTTATCAGGGGCCTCCTGTTCTTTCCAGTGCATTAAGAAGGGCCTTTTGTCTACTTAATTTTTGGAATGAGCCCAGAATTTCTTCCTGGGAAGGGATGTAACTAAAACCATGGCTTCAGAAAGCCCCTCACCCACCTAAAGGACTAAATTGTTTATTAAGGTGTGTGGGAGAGAATGAGCCAAGAGTATCCACGTGGCAGTCCAGGCAGGGCCAGGGGGGCTTTTGGTGACTCCAGTTTTGCCCAAGCCCTTGATTGTCCCTGTCCAAACCCATGTGGAGTGTCTGTAACTCTCATGAGAGGTCAGGCTGCAGGTGGGACCTTCCCCATGAGTTCCCTGGGTGTTTCTGTGGGAGTTTGGAGCAGGGCCCAGCAATCCCTGTTTCCTGGGTGCTGATTCCCAGGAATTCTGTGTGTCCTCTGCAGGTTTGGCTCTGGATTCTCCTGGCCCTGCCACCTCCAGTGTCACCATGGACGACTCGTAAGTACCCACATCTCACACTGGCCTGGGGCTCCTTGCATGATTAACAAACCTGCCCTAATGAGGCTTGAGGAGGCTTTTCCTTGGCTGCCACACATGCAGGGGGCTCTTCCCTGCTGAGCTTCTCCATGTGCTGCCCACTGGAGGGGCTGGGAATGGTCCTGCTGTGCTCTGAGTTCAGCTGTTGTACCACACACCTTGCAGGGCTCTGAGGCTGCCCCAAGGGGCATCTGAATGGCAGTTTCCAACACTTAATTCATGCTTTGCTGTGCCTGAAGTGATCCCAGAATCCCAGAATCCCTTCAGTTGGCAAAGGCCTCCAAGATCATCAGGTCCAACCTTTGGCCCATCACCATGTTGGTGCTAGAACTGATGCCAGGCAGTTGCTCTGAGCTTTGAACCTGCCACTCCCAATCAGATTATTCTTTTGTTATCTCTTCTCTGGGATGGGGACAGATGCCCTTGGGCTTGGATTCACCCCCCTCTTCCTCCTTCAGCCTCACTTCCTGTCTGAACACTGCTGGAAAGGAGGGGAGAAGGAGTCTTTGCTTCAAAAATTAGGAGGGGATAAGCTGGTTATAAATGGGGTTTGGGAGAGAAAAGTGTAATCAAGAAGCAGATTGTCCAGAGCAGCTGTGGCTGCCCCAGCCCTGGGAGTGCCCAAGGCCAGGCTGGAGCACCCTGGGACAGTGGGAGGTGTTCCCTGGGACAGTGGGAGGTGTTCCCTGGGACAGTGGGAGGTGTTCCCTGGGACAGTGGGAGGTGTTCCCTGGGACAGTGGGAGGTGTCCCTGCCCATGGCAGGGATGGGATTGGATGATCCTTGAGGTCCTTCCAACCCAGACCATCCTGGGATTCTGTGCTGGGCCCTTGAATACAGGGCTGGTTTTTAATGTGCATCTCTCTTGCTTTCAGGTTTGAGAAAGCAATTCTCAAATCCAGCAGAGTGAAGTGAGTATCATCCTGGTTTAAATTCTTAGTGTCTGTTGTAGCTTCTGGAGTTGGGGTGAGTTTTATTTGTGTCTTCTAAAACAGAATGTTGAACTGAATGTCTGTTCTTTCCCTGCAGCCTGAGAATACCTTTCAGGAGAATACAGTCACTGCCAGTAAGTGAGAGTGGTGTTGATCTGGAAATGTTAAAGATTTAGATGTTTTTAGTGCAATACCTTCCCTGACATGTTAATTTTCTGCCCTCAAGACCAGTTGCTGGGGGTGCTTAATGCAAACTGTCAAAACTGCAGCTTGTACCTTCTAAATCTCACTGAAGTTACTGTGAAACTTCCATGCTTTGGTTCCATCACTGCTGCAGTTGAACCATTTTTGTGCCTGTGCTGAGATGGCAATACCAGATTTCTGCACAGGGTTTGCACAAATTCACAGTCAGAGACTTTGCAGTCTTTTATTAACCCCTTTTGTGCTTAAAGGGTCTTTGTTGTGTGATCCTGAACTGGCATTTTTGTGTGGTCATTGCAGCAAAACCTGCTGGGGTGCAGCCCTGCCCTGAAGAGAAACCACTCTGAGTCTCTGCAGTCTGAAGCTTTTCAGCCCCTGGAACAAGATGACAATAAGGAGAATGTAAGTGGTGAGAGGGTAATAAAAATTGGGAAGGCTTGGCATGTGCAGCTCTGCCACTAACCCTGGCAAGGGAAAAGGATTCACTCTGCTTGCTCTAGAGAATTCCAAGGGCTGCTCAGCCATCTCTTCCCACTGCTGCCATGGATTCTCATGGAATCAGTGCCTTGGCCTGCCCTGGCAGTGGGAATCCATCAGGGTCTGCAGGAGAGGCCACAGCCTTGGCTGCCTTCAGAAAGGGTCTGTTTTGTAGAGCAGTTGACTGAGAGGAATAGAAGAGCCTCCAGCCTGTAGGTGATGCCAATGGCATTAGTTTGGGCTTGTGTTAAATGAAATAAATGAAATACCCTTGTAACATCTTGAGCTGGGAAACATTCCCCTTCAGACTATTCCTGTTGGCATCACGGAGCTTAAATCCAAAAGGTCAGGTAGTTTTAACAGAACCCTGTGAGGGTGAAATGATCCAAGTAACTTCCAGAGTTTGTGATTTTGGTGACATGATGGATTTGCTCCTTTCTAACTCAGGAATCCTTTGAGTTTAAGAAGCCAACCAGACCAGCTTCTCGGTGCTTCCGTGATGGCAGGGCTGGAGCCAGGAGGAATTCATCTCCAGCTCACACTGTAAGTTCCTTTCATCTCCTTCTCACCTAATTCTCTGCTGCCCACTCTGTGGGAGGAAGGACTCTCACCTTTGGCTGATGAGATGGTCAGAAATTTGAAATGTGGCTCCTTCTGGGGAAGGTGAGTCAGTGCAGGGCTGAGGGCTGGAACTGGAAGGGATTTCACTACCAGTGAAGCTGATCCTTCTGCTGGGGCTGATGCCTTTGCAACAACAACCCCAGCTGGGTAGAACAAACTGCATTTGGTGTCCAGATGGGACACCCAGGGAGAAAATGTCACCTTTTTCATGTCCTGTTGCTTAGAAAAAGCAACTGAGAAATCATGATGGGTCCTTGCACAGAAACCAAGTCTTGTCTCCACTCCTTGGATCTTCACCCCTGATCCCTCCCTGTGCTGTTTGTTCCACGTGAGGGAATAACCCGTGTCCCCTGTAGTTCAGGAAGGTCTTGAACCACCTCTGGGGTTGCAGCATCCTGCAGGAGGGAGGACAAGGAGTGGTTTTAACTGAAACCTCCCTCCTCTCAGGTGGCCATGGATGACACGCCCTCGGGACAGCGGGAGCACTGCAGGACACCCTTCCTGCAGCAGCACTCCCTGCCCTCGGAGAGTGAGGATGATGATGGCTTCCTGGAGCTGCTGGATGACCAGGATCTGAAGGTGTGTGCAGAGGGAATGGCATGGGAATCCCCAGGGAGCTCTGCCTGCTGGTGACAGCCTGCCATGGTGTCAGAGTGCTCAGTAACACTGCAGCAGGTTGGGCTTCAGGGAGTCCCAGAGTCCCAGACTGGCTGGGGTTGGGAGGGACCTTAAAGGCCACCCAGGTTCAATCCCCCTGCCAGGCAGGGACACCTCCCACTAGGAGATATCATCATCCTTTGCAGCTCACACTGTGCTGTCTCTGTCTTGTCAGTGCAGACAGTGGGATTTGTTTGGGGTGTGAACAAGTGGATTATTTTTAGTTGGAGAACTGAATTATGAGAGAGAAATGCTGGAACACTTGGCATTTTTCTTCAGAAACTTGCTGAAAACCTCAGAGATGGTATTTGCTTTTGGGGCCACTTAAATGGGAGGCTGTTTCCAGCTGAGTTTGAAATGCTCAGAGCTCTGGGGGATCATCACTGAAATCTGTCAGTGAACTGCTGTAACTCCAACACCTCCTAGAAAAGTTCCTTTGTTTCACTGATAACAAAGGAGTTAAATTCCTGAGGCTGCTGAATCCAGCTGGAATGTTTCCCTGAGCCATGCAGAGCTGCATTCCCAGCCTGTGCCCGCGGTGGAACAGGTGGGATGACCTTCCTTTTCCCCTCAGAACGACGAGGAGATGCCCCCTGCCGTGGCGAGCCTCTGGACGGCGCCGCTGGTGATGAGGAGGGCACACAGTCGGGTGAGTGTCAGCTCCGGGGCTGGGCCTGTCCTGGCAGTGCCCACCGCTGGGCCACTGTCTCCCTAAGGACAACAAACAAGCCCTGGCATAGCCCCCTGCACTATTCCATTATCTCTGCCAGACTGGCTTTGTCAGTGTGCAACACTTACAGGCTTTAGATTTCCTTTTACACTTCATAGAGGTGAGAGGATCTTGACTTCCCCTGTCAGAATCTTGTTGCCACAGGTGGAATTCACCTGGAATGCCGATCCCCTGATAACAGACTGGGAAGGGAATTCAGTCTCCAGTACAAAGCTCCTTGATCTGCTGATAGATGGGCTGCTAATTGGTGTAGAGCAGTTCCTCTTGCTTTGGTGCTCCCAGTGTTCCTGGAATGGCAAAGCCTGAATAATTCAAACCTCCAGCCTGGAGATGCTGTGCAGGGGGGATGCCTTAAATGGGGTGAAATCTGCACTAACCTGAAAGGCTGAGGGTTGTGTAATTCCCGAGCCAAACCTTTTCCAGACAACTCAACTCCCCTCCTTCCTCACAGTCCAAGCGGTGCCGCTTGTTTGGCTCTTCATCCATGTCCAGCACTGCAGGAAGGACCACCCAGAAGAGGATGGAGAGATCCCAGGAAGAGAATTCCCCAGAGAAAAGCAAGAAGAGGAAAAGCGTGCCCGGAACTTCAGAGGACTCGACGGTTGGTGGCGCCACATCCAGGGATTTGATTCTCTCCACAGGGAATTGTGGGGGGATCTGATTTTGGTGCCTGCCCTATGGAGCTTTTCTGGATAAACTGCTGACAGTTCTCTCTGAGTGTGCAGAGATTTGGGGGAGCTGGGGCAGCACTTACGTGGTCCTGAACATGAGCTTTGCCAATGGGAAGCTGAGGGGTTGGAATTCAGGGCTTAGGAGCAACCTCTGAGTTCTCTGTGATGGGAAATAGGGAGTGGGAAGTGTCTGCTGTCAGTGCTGATCCCTGACCTGTGTCCTGCAGAGTCTGAAGGTGGTGAGGACCCAACACTCCCCAGCAGAGATCGAGAGCATTTTGGACAGTGACCAGAGAGACCTGATTGGGGATTTCTCCAAGGTAACCCGAGGGTTTCCATGGCCAGGTGTTGACTGGAGTGTGTCAGTGGCCTCTCCTGGTGGGGAGGCCTCAAACCAGCCCAGAAAAGCCCTTCCCTGTACAGAGGCTTTTCTGTTCCTACTTAAATCTTGCTTATTTGGACTTGGAGGTCTGTCCAACCTTAACCATTCTGAGATCCTCACACAACCAGGAGAGGCTGTTGGTGAGGAGGGAAGGGCACAGGTTGTGCACAAAGTGATTAATTTGTGGTTAAAGACCTGCAAAATCTCTCTGGGTGTAGGAGCCAAAAATTCAGTTCTGTCCCTGATTTTACAATTCTTAGTTTTAACTCCTGAAGAGGTTCTTGTCAGCAAAGGGTCTGTCAGAGAGTGAAGTGCTGGATGCTGTGGCTCACATCTGGAGTTTTCTCTGTCTTACAGAGTTATTTATTTGCCACTGTTGATGGGAAACATCAAGATTTAAAATACATCGACTCAGAAATGGTGAGTGCTCCAAGGAGAGGCAGAAAAATTCTTTGCTGGGGGTTGGGACAGCACAAAAATGTCTTGCAGCAACTGAACCCTGGTTTTTGTGGTTTTTTCCCCCTCAGATTGTGTCTGTGCTGACTGGGAAGTTTGAGAGCTCCATCAAGCAATGTGTGATAATTGACTGCAGATACCCCTATGAGTACGAAGGGGGGCACATCAAGGTATGTTGGCACTGTAAGAGCCACCCTGAGGGGGCTGAGGTTGCAGCCTGGGGGCACTTGGCACTGTGTGGGGCTGAGTTTTATCCAAGGCCATGTGGGGATGTTGTTCCTGAGGTGCCCAGTGCCCCCCTGGGATCCTGCCACACCCTCCCACTGCCTGGATCTTGGACACTGAGCTCACTCTTGTTCATAAAGTGCCTTTTGCCCTCACAGAGGGGACTGTCCTGCCCCCCTTGGGCACAGAGGTGCCTCCAGAGCAGGGTGTGGGACACTGAGTCCAACATCTGCTGTCCAGGAAAGCTGAATTAGAATATTAAACCTCATTTAAATCACAGACTTCAAAGAACAAAAGGCTGTGCAAAACATAACCAGGATCAGGCCACCCAGAGAGGATGTGGCCTTGAGCCCCTTCCTGGACCTAAAGGGGCTCCAGGAGAGCTGGAGAGGGACTGGGGACAAGGGAGGGAGGGACAGGACACAGGGAATGGCTTTAAGCTGAAGAGGATAAATTCAGATGGGATATTGGGAAGGGATTCCTGGCTGGGAGGGTGGGCAGGGACTGGGATGGATTTCCCAGAGCAGCTGTGGCTGCCCCAGCCCTGGGAGTGTCCAAGGCCAGGCTGGAGCCACCTGGGACAGTGGGAGGGGTCCCTGCCCATGGCAGGGGTGGCACTGAATGATCCTTAAGGTCCCTCCATCCCAAACCATTCTGGGATTCTATAACTGATCCTGAACATTGCTGCCTGATCAAAGGCCATCCCAAACACAAGAGCTGGGGAGGGTAATCCAGGAGGCCACGACCTACAGATGCCAAATTGTCCTCCTGAAACAGGTTCTGGTCACTCAGAGCCAATTCCAGGCTGTGGGGTCCAGGTGGGGTTTGGAGCTGCCTTTGGAGAGGGTTCCAGGTGAGGTTTCCAAGGTGAGGAAAGTGCTCCCAAGGCAGTGGGCTGAGTGTGTGCTGTTGGCCCTGCCCTCACAGGGTGCCATCAACCTCCACATGGAGGAGGATGTGGAGAACTTCCTGCTGAAGAAGCCCATCGAGCCGGCGGGGAACAAGCGGGTCATCGTGGTGTTCCACTGCGAGTTCTCCTCGGAGCGCGGCCCTCGGATGTGAGTGCCAGCCTGCACTGGGCCCTGCTGGAGGGCAGCTGGGGGGTGGCACCACCAGGACATCCTGGCTGTCACCTCTGGCAGGGCTGTGGCACAGCCTGTGCTGTGTGTGAGTGGCCGTGCTGGGCTCCCCCTGGAGCGCTGGGATGTCCAGAGGGAAACTGGGACGTCCAACTGGAAACCCGGTTCCCGTGTGGCTGCTCAGCCTCTTCCTGGCAGGCAGCAGCCCCTGCTGTGGTGCCAGGGATGGATGGGCAGTGGGTGGGAGCTGGCTCTGGGTGGGCTGTGGGGCCTGCAGGACTCACCCCGGGGCTGTTCCCGCTGCAGGTGCCGGTTTGTGCGGGAGCAGGACAGGCTGAGCAACGAGTACCCCAACCTGCACTACCCAGAGCTCTACGTGCTCAAGGGGGGCTACAAGGATTTCTTCTCCAGGTGCAGGGTAAGGAACACTCCTGAACTGGGCATTCTCCACCCCTGCAGGTGCTCAGAGCTTGGAGCAGCCTGAGCCAGTGGGAAAGGTGTCCCTGCCCATTGCAGAGGGTTGGAAAGAGATCCTGAAGGTCCTTCCAACCCAAACCATTCCATGATTTTGTAATCACTTTCATGCTCAGGGGAGAAATGATGGATTATTATTAATTTATTCACACCCAGATTTGTCACTGAGGCAGAGTCTTTGGCTGGGGTGGCTTTTCCTGCTCCTTCTCAGTCCTCTATTCCCAGAGCTGCTCAGCTTTGGCTGAGCCTGTTCCTTCCCTCAGAGCTGCTTTCCTGCCATAGCTGAAAGGGTTTTCTACTTGTCTTAAAGGCACAATATGGAAGTGGTTTCTGTCCTTTTAGAACAATCTGTCACTCAGGGAAGGGATTTAAGGCTGCTCAGCCTGCACTGAGCAGGGGAGAAGACAAGGCTGACAGTAATTACTGGATAACAAATGGAAAACTCAGGTCTCCCACAGTCCTGGAACAGCAAAATTAAAACCCTGAGCTTGGAGGTTTCAGCCTCTAATTCAGACAAGGAAATTGAAAACACTCTGCAGCTCTCCCAGCACTTTGAGGGTGGGATTTCTCCTGTCCCTTGGCTGCTGCTCCTGCAGCATTTCCATGGCTGGACTCTCTGCAGTGCTCCTGGGGTCTGTCCTGCTGCTCTGGCACAAACAGGCCATGTCCTGGCTGTCCCCTCAGGCCCCCACACTGCACAGTGTCCCTTGGATTCCCTTCCTGTCCCCTCAGGCCCCCACACTGCACAGTGTCCCTTGGATTCCCTTCCTGTCCCCTCAGGCCCCCACACTGCACAGTGTCTCTTGGATTCCCTTCCTGTCCCCTCAGGCCCCCACACTGCACAGTGTCCCTTGGATTCCCTTCCTGTCCCCTCAGGCCCCCACACTGCACAGTGTCCCTTGGATTCCCTTCCTGTCCCCTCAGGCCCCCACACTGCACAGTGTCCCTTGGATTGCCCTCCTGGTGTGTTTTCAGGGAGATGGGATATCCTGGGCTGTCCCTGGCCAGCTGTGTGGGGCTCTCAGCCCCTTCCTGAAGGTGCCCTGAGTGCTGCCCAGGCTTTTGGCCCTCCCTGTGGTGTGCTGGCTCCTCTGGGCTGAGGGACAGTGTGGTTTGGGATTGTCCCTCTCCGCGGAGGGGCAGCGAGGCCTCAAGGTGGCAGCACAGAACAGCTGATGGTGGCACTGGACCCTCCCAGTCCGTGCCATCCCGAGGGGAACACCAGGAAACTGTGTGGTGGTGCCTGACAGGAAATTTGGGATGAGAGTCCTGTCCTCGGCTTTGAGAGCCGAGCCCTGAATGTCCTTGGGCTCTGCTGGAGGGGTGGTGGTGTGGAGTGGGGGCCTGTTCCCCTGTTTGTCCCAGGGGTGGCTGTTCCCCTGTTTGCCCCAGGGGTGGCTGTTCTGTGGTGTGACCAGGGGGTGGCTCTGTCCCTGTTTGTCCCAGGGGGTGGCTCTGTCCCTGTTTGTCCCAGGGGTGGCTCTGTCCCTGTTTGCCCCGGGGGTGGCTGTTCTGTGGTGGGACCAGGGGGTGGCTCTGTCCCCGTTTGCCCCAGGGGGTGGCTCTGTCCCCGTTTGCCCCAGGGGGTGGCTCTGTCCCCGTTTGCCCCAGGGGGGGCTCTGTCCCCGTTTGCCCCAGGGGGGGCTGTTCTGTGGTGTGACCGGGGGCGGCTGTTCCCCTGTTTGCCCCAGGGGGCGGCTGTTCCCCTGTTTGCCCCAGGGGGCAGCTGTTCCCCTGTTTGCCCCAGGGGGCGGCTCTGTCCCCGTTTGCCCCAGGGGTGGCTGTTCTGTGGTGTGACCGGGGGCGGCTGTTCCCCTGTTTGCCCCAGGGGGCGGCTGTTCCCCTGTTTGCCCCAGGGGGCGGCTGTTCCCCTGTTTGCCCCAGGGGGCAGCTGTTCCCCTGTTTGCCCCAGGGGGGGGCTCTGTCCCTGTTTGCCCCAGGGGGGGGCTCTGTCCCTGTTTGTCCCAGGGGATGGCTCTGTCCCTGTTTGCCCCAGGGGGCGGCTGTTCCCCTGTTTGCCCCAGGGGTGGCTCTGTCCCTGTAGCTGCTGCCAGGCTCTGTCGGTGGCACCATCACCCTGTGACACTGGGGTGACACTGAGGTGACTCCACTGCTCTTCCTTCCCCCAGAGCTTCTGTGAGCCCCAGAGCTACCGGCCCATGCACCACGAGGACTTCAAGGAGGACCTGAAGCGTTTCCGCACCAAGAGCCGCACCTGGGCCGGGGAGAAGAGCAAGAGGGAGATGTACAGTCGGCTCAAGAAGCTCTGAGGGCTGCAGGGCCCACCTGGACTGCAGTGTGGGGCACCCCCTGCCCCTCTCCTGCCCTGGGTTCTCCTGCACACACCTGAGCTCAGGGCTCTGGAGCTGCCTCCTGCTTGTTTGGTTACATTGCTTGGTGACAAATGGCTTCTTGTGTTCTGTGACCCCCGAGCGCCAGGGAGGGCCGGGCAGAGACTGGTGGGCTCGGCTGGGGAGGGTGGGCAGCAGTGTTGGGGGGGGGGGGTTACTGCCTGTTCTTTTTTAAATGCTTAATTTTATTTAAATACAGTCCAGTGAAGCCAATACTGCCACTATTGGATCATCTGGGTGCTGTTCCAGCCCTGTTTGTGCCCCGGGGCAGCTGCTGGTGGTGGGTGGGGCAGTTTCTCAGCTGCAGCTTTGGCTCTGTGTGTTTGTGGTGAAGGAAAACCCCGTTCCCAGCTCGAGGGTCCCCCTCGAAGCCTTTCAAAGCCCAGGTAAGGGCAGGTTCCTGGTTGTACATAAATATCATGTTCACCTCGTTTACTTCAGGTGGTTTTATTTCATAGTCTCTTTCCAGTAGTTTTAGAGGAGTTGGTGTTGTAAAGGAGGGAGGATTTGTGGGAGCTGAGGAGGTTCAGCAGTGGGGTGGGCCCAGCAGGGAGCAGAGCTGTGGATTCCCTGTCGCTGCTGCCTCCGAGGGAGGGGCTTTATCCCAGGACATTCCAGAGCAGAGTGTGAGGAACCCTGGGAGCTGCTCTGACACCTGGGGCTGACTGGCCACTTCTCCCTCTGTCTGGAGAGGCAGGAAGGAAATTAATCCCTGAAGGAAGAGGAACTTCCTGGGCAGTGTTGGGCCCTCCAGCTGAGGAAGTTCTGCTGGGCCAGCCCCAGAACTGCTTTGCTGCTGATTGTTGGGGTCACATCAGCCCCAGCTGTTCAGTCCTGCAGCAGCCCAGGGGTTTGGGGGTGTGGTGGGGCTGCAGCTCTTCTTGCTCACACCCAACTTCCTGGAGGAACTGGTGCTCCCAGGGAGCACCACGAGCCTGGGAAGCTCCCACCTCTCATCTCATGTCCTGTTATCCCTGTGAAAAAAGCATTGAAATGGAGGTGCCTTAGGTGGAGTTTTAATGTGATTTTTCTTTAAAAGATCTATTTCTTAAAACGTGCTGTTACTCCTCTTGAGAAGCAAAAGAATAAACTTGGAGTTCTTTCCCATTTGGAAAAAAATAAATTGGAATTTTGTTTTCCCTCAGAGCTGAATCTCTTGAAGGGAGAGATGAGGAAATACTAAATCAGAAATACTGAACCAGAATTGATGGCGACACCTTTCTCCCCTTGGGAAATGTGGGAGGGCTGAACTGCTGAGGGGGTGCTGTGGGATGGGGGGAGGCCACAGGCAGGGACAGCACTGCCCCAGACTCCTGTTTGGTCAAACCCCCATCCTCAGTTCAGCCCCACGAGGCTGGTACAGCTCCAGGACCCAACAGCTGCTCCCTGGGGAAAGCTCAGCCCCTCAGGAAAAGCAGCTGGAGCCCTGCTGGGGTCACAGCAAAGCCACTGCAGCACTCCCTGCTGTGCAGCTGCACTTCCCTTAGCTCTGCTCATCATCCCAAACTTCCTGCCCTGCAGGAAGCTGCATGTGGGGAGGGGGTTGTGGCCGTGTCCCAGCAGTGCTGGGAATGAGCAGGGCTTGGGAACGGCTGGAACCCTGGAGGGAGGGGAATGGGAGCTCTGGGGTGGGAGAGGAGGGATGTTCCAGGCAGGATCTGCCCCCAACTGGTTCTGTGGGCAAAGAGAATAAGGTCTAAAAATCCAGCTTGGTGAATCCAACTCCTCCTGCAGCAGAAGGCACAGGTGGAGTGCTCAGTGTCACTGTGGGGTCAGAACAAACCCAGGGTGGGCATTGCTGCTCTTTGTGTTGTCTGTTGCTTCCAGGATAAACATTTCCAGAGCAGCTGTGGCTGCCCCAGCCCTGGGAGTGTCCAGGGCCAGGTTGGAGCACCCTGGGACAGTGGGAGGTGTCCCTGCCCATGGCAGGGGTGGCACTGGGTGGGTTTTGAGGACCCTTCCCACCCAAACCATCTGGCCCTGTGTGAATTCCAGGGCTGCAGCCACCTGAGTGTCAGAGCTGGGATCTCCCACCCCTCCATCTGCACTGGGGACAGTCCCAGCTCCCTTTGGGAGGAGGGTCCTGGAGGCTCTCCCAGGGGAGCACCTGAGAGGGCTGGGAAGGGCTCCAGCAGGGCCTGGGGGTGAGGAGCAGGGGGGCAGCATGGAAAGCTCCCCTGAAAACAGCAGAGTGGCTCCAGATCCACGGGAGGCTCAAGCAGAGAACGGGGTGGGGTGTTTTTCCCCTTCCCTCCATCTGTCATCCTTAAAACTCCTGTTGAAAGCAGCTTAAACCTTCATCAGCTTTGGCCACCAGCTCCCCCGTGGCACAAAGGTCGGGGTGTAGTGTTACCTTTGGAGGCCTAAGGGACTCTTGTTCTCTGTCCTTGATGGCATTTGGGGCTAATAAAATAAAGGCCAACTGCACAGGGCCAGCCATGCTCTGTGCCAGCAGCTCCTGATCCCTGGGATTCCCTGGGGAACTGGCAGTGGGTGCTGGACACTCCTCCAGTGCAGCCTCACCGTGGCATTCAGTGCCACCAGGAACAGACAATTCTCTGGTTTTAAACCCTTTTGCAGCTTTTCAAACAAATATTCTGTCTTTGCCTTTCTGCCTCCTCAATTTTCTTTCTGTGGCAGCTCTTTCCAGGTCTCTTGGAGCCTGTTCCTGCATCCCAGCTCCTGCGTCCCCCTTCCTGCGTCCCCCTTCCTGCGTCCCCCTTCCTGCGTCCCCCTTCCTGCGTCCCCGCTCCTGCATCCCCGCTCCTGCATCCCCGCTCCTGCATCCCCCTTCCTGCATCCCCCTTCCTGCATCCCAGCTCCTGCATCCCAGCTCCTGCATCCCAGCTCCTGCATCCCAGTTCCTGCCCCAACAGCAGCTCCACTTCCTCCCCTGCAAACCCCAAACTTGTGATTTTCTCGAGTTATTTGTCAAGTGCACCTGCCCCTCCCCAGGCTCTGCTGGGCCAGGAGGGATTGTCCCAGCTGGAGGCAGGAGCACGGAGTGTGAGGACTCCAGAAAGGCAAAGCAGGATGCTCTGCAGGGCCTGAGCAGAGGGGTTCAGATCATCAGCTGAGGTTCCCTAACACCAAATTCCCTGCTAAATGAGGCTCCTGCAGGTTTGGCAGTGGTGCTGCTGCAGCTGTGCCAGGCAGGGCTGGGAGGGCCCCTCTGCCCAGAGCTGGGGGTCTGATCTGACGGAGAAGCTGCAGGAGGAGCCACCTCTGATGGGATCTTGGCTGTGCCTTGTGGGCTGATGGTTCTGGGGCAGCCTCACGTGGCTTTGCTGAGCAGGAGCTGCTTTGCTGAGCAAACCATTGGTCTCTTGTCCTGAAAGTGGCTTTTAGTGACAGGGTGACTAATCAGTCCC